>NC_133458.1:101323926-101623926 GCF_048565385.1 Saimiri boliviensis | reverse complement strand
CTTTCTTTGGAGAATGCAGAAACAGTCATTTCCAGCCCTAGAGACTCATATAAGAGTTAGCAGTAAGAATGCGTTTAAAACACAGAAGACCCGCTTCTTACGAACTCATGTGCTGTGCGTTGGTTCCTTTTAGGAAGTTGCATCTATGTTTAGATTCAGCGAGGTAGAAACACGTTTCTTCTAAAAGCTGCGTTTGGACATTCCAGAGTGGATGGGAGAAAAGGCTGTAAAGAGAAATACCTTGCTCTAAAACCAAAACGGAGCTATCTAGCAGAATGGTTGGCAATGTGTGTATTCAACTTCCAGAGTTAAACTGATGTGTGTTTGCAGCAGTTTGGAAACCCTTTCTTTGGAGAACGCAGAAACAGTCATTTCCAGCCCTAGAGACGCATATAAGAGATAGCAGTAAGAATGCGTTTAAAACACAGAAGACCCGCTTCTTTCGAACTCATGTGCTGTGCGTTGGTTCCTTTTAGGAAGTTGCATCTATGTTTAGATTCAGCGAGGTAGAAACACGTTTCATCGAAAAGCTGCGTTTGGACATTCCAGAGTGGATGGGAGAAAAGGCTGTAAAGAGAAATACCTTGCTCTAAAACCAAAACGGAGCTATCTAGCAGAATGGTTGTCAATGTGTGTATTCAACTTCCAGAGTTAAACTGATGTGTGTTTGCAGCAGTTTGGAAACCCTTTCTTTGGAGAATGCAGAAACAGTCATTTCCAGCCCTAGAGACGCATATAAGAGTTAGCAGTAAGAATGCGTTTAAAACACAGAAGACCCGCTTCTTACGAACTCATCTGCTGTGTGTTGGTTCCTTTTAGGAAGTTGCATCTATGTTTAGATCAGCGAGGTAGAAATACGTTTCTTCTAAAAGCTGCGTTTGGACATTCCAGGGTGGATGGGAGAAAAGGCTGTAAGAGAAATACCTTGCTCTAAAACCAAAACGGAGCTATGTAGCAGAATGGTTGGCAATGTGTGTATTCAACTTCCAGAGTTAAACTGATGTGTGTTTGCCGCAGCTTGGAAACCCTTTCTTTGGAGAATGCAGAAACAGTCATTTCCAGCCCTAGAGACGGATATAAGAGTTAGCAGTAAGAATGCGTTTAAAACACAGAAGACCCGCTTCTTACGAACTCATCTGCTGTGTGTTGGTTCCTTTTAGGAAGTTGCATCTATGTTTAGATTCACCGAGGTAGAAACACGTTTCTTCTAAAAGCTGCGTTTGGACATTCCAGAGTGGATGGGAGAATAGGCTGTAAAGAGAAATACCTTGCTCTAAAACCAAAACGGAGCTATGTAGCAGAATGGTTGGCAATGTGTGTATTCAGCTTCCAGAATTAAACTGATGTGTGTTTGCAGCAGTTCGGAAACCCTTTCTTTGGAGAATGCAGAAACAGTCATTTCCAGCCCTAGAGACGCATATAAGAGTTAGCAGTAAGAATGCGTTTAAAACACAGAAGACCCGCTTCTTACGAACTCATCTGCGGTGTGTTGGTTCCTTTTAGGAAGTTGCATCTATGTTTAGATCAGCGAGGTAGAAATACGTTTCTTATAAAAGCTGCGTTTGGACATTCCAGAGTGGATGGGAGAAAAGGCTGTAAGAGAAATACCTTGCTCTAAAACCAAAACGGAGCTATGTAGCAGAATGGTTGGCAATGTGTGTATTCAACTTCCAGAGTTAAACTGATGTGTGTTTGCCGCAGCTTGGAAACCCTTTCTTTGGAGAATGCAGAAACAGTCATTTCCAGCCCTAGAGACGGATATAAGAGTTAGCAGTAAGAATGCGTTTAAAACACAGAAGACCCGCTTCTTACGAACTCATCTGCTGTGTGTTGGTTCCTTTTAGGAAGTTGCATCTATGTTTAGATTCACCGAGGTAGAAACACGTTTCTTCTAAAAGCTGCGTTTGGACATTCCAGAGTGGATGGGAGAAAAGGCTGTAAAGAGAAATACCTTGCTCTAAAACCAAAACGGAGCTATGTAGCAGAATGGTTGGCAATGTGTGTATTCAGCTTCCAGAATTAAACTGATGTGTGTTTGCAGCAGTTCGGAAACCCTTTCTTTGGAGAATGCAGAAACAGTCAATTCCAGCCCTAGAGACGCATATAAGAGTTAGCAGTAAGAATGCGTTTAAAACACAGAAGACCCGCTTCTCACGAACTCATCTGCTGTGTGTTGGTTCCTTTTAGGAAGTTGCATCTATGTTTAGATTCAGCGAGGTAGAAACACGTTTCTTCTAAAAGATGCGTTTGGACATTCCAGAGTGGATGGGAGAAAAGGCTGTAAAGAGAAATACCTTGCTCTAAAACCAAAACGGAGCTATGTAGCAGAATGGTTGTCAATGTGTGTATTCAACTGCCAGAGTTAAACTGATTTGTGTTTGCAGCAGTTCGGAAACCTTTCTTTGGAGAATGCAGAAACAGTCATTTCCAGCCCTAGAGACGCATATAAGAGTTAGCAGTAAGAATGCGTTTAAAACACAGAAGACCCGCTTCTTACGAACTCATGTGCTGTGCGTTGGTTCCTTTTAGGAAGTTGCATCTATGTTTAGATTCAGCGAGGTAGAAACACGTTTCTTCTAAAAGCTGCGTTTGGACATTCCAGAGTGGATGGGAGAAAAGGCTGTAAAGAGAAATACCTTGCTCTAAAACCAAAACGGAGCTATCTAGCAGAATGGTTGTCAATGTGTGTATTCAACTTCCAGAGTTAAACTGATGTGTGTTTGCAGCAGTTTGGAAACCCTTTCTTTGAAGAATGCAGAAACAGTCATTTCCAGCCCTAGAGACGCATATAAGATTTAGCAGTAAGAATGCGTTTAAAACACAGAAGACCCGCTTCTTACGAACTCATCTGCTGTGTGTTGGTTCCTTTTAGGAGGTTGCATCTATGTTTAGATTCAGCGAGGTAGAAACACGTTTCTTCTAAAAGCTGCGTTTGGACATTCCAGAGTGGATGGGAGAAAAGGCTGTAAGAGAAATACCTTGCTCTAAAACCAAAACAGAGCTATGTAGCAGAATGGTTGGCAATGTGTGTATTCAACTTCCAGAGTTAAACTGATGTGTGTTTGCCGGAGCTTGGAAACCCTTTCTTTGGAGAATGCAGAAACAGTCATTTCCAGCCCTAGAAACGGATATAAGAGTTAGCAGTAAGAATGCGTTTAAAACACAGAAGACCCGCTTCTTACGAACTCATCTGCTGTGTGTTGGTTCCTTTTTGGAAGTTGCATCTATGTTTAGATTCAGCGAAGTAGAAACACGTGTCTTCTAAAAGCTGCGTTTGGACATTCCAGAGTGGATGGGAGAAAAGGCTGTAAAGAGAAATACCTTGCTCTAAAACCAAAACGGAGCTATGTAGCAGAATGGTTGGCAATGTGTGTATTCAGCTTCCAGAATTAAACTGATGTGTGTTTGCAGCAGTTCGGAATCCCTTTCTTTGGAGAATGCAGAAACAGTCATTTCCAGCCCTAGAGACGCATATAAGAGTTAGCAGTAAAAATGCGTTTAAAACACAGAAGACCCGCTTCTTACGAACTCATCTGCTGTGCGTTGGTTCCTTTTAGGAAGTTGCATCTATGTTTAGATTCAGCGAGGTAGAAACACGTTTCTTCTAAAAGCTGCGTTTGGACATTCCAGAGTGGATGGGAGAAAAGGCTGTAAAGAGAAATACCTTGCTCTAAAACCAAAACGGAGCTATCTAGCAGAATGGTTGTCAATGTGTGTATTCAACTTCCAGATTTAAACTGATGTGTGTTTGCCGCAGCTTGGAAACCCTTTCTTTGGAGAATGCAGAAACAGTCATTTCCAGCCCTAGAGACGGATATAAGAGTTAGCAGTAAGAATGCGTTTAAAACACAGAAGACCCGCTTCTTACGAACTCATCTGCTGTGTGTTGGTTCTTTTTAGGAAGTTGCATCTATGTTTAGATCAGCGAGGTAGAAACACGTTTCTTCTAAAAGCTGCGTTTGGACATTCCAGAGTGGATGGGAGAAAAGGCTGTAAAGAGAAATACCTTGCTCTAAAACCAAAACGGAGCTATGTAGCAGAATGGTTGTCAATGTGTGTATTCAACTTCCAGAGTTAAACTGATGTGTGTTTGCAGCAGTTCGGAAACCCTTTCTTTGGAGAATGCAGAAACAGTCATTTCCAGCCCTAGAGACTCATATAAGAGTTAGCAGTAAGAATGCGTTTAAAACACAGAAGACCCGCTTCTTACGAACTCATTTGCTGTGTGTTGGTTCCTTTTAGGAAGTTGCATCTATGTTTAGATTCAGCGAGGTAGAAACACGTTTCTTCTAAAAGCTGCGTTTGGACATTCCAGAGTGGATGTTAGAAAAGGCTGTAAAGAGAAATACCTTGCTCTAAAACCAAAACGGAGCTATCTAGCAGAATGGTTGTCAATGTGTGTATTCAACTTCCAGAGTTAAACTGATGTGTGTTTTCAGCAGTTCGGAAACCCTTTCTTTGGAGAATGCAGAAACAGTCATTTCTAGCCCTAGAGACGGATATAAGAGTTAGCAGTAAGAATGCGTTTAAAACACAGAAGACACGCTTCTTCTGAACTCATCTGCTGTGTGTTGGTTCCTTTTAGGAAGTTGCATCTATGTTTAGATTCAGCGAGGTAGAAACACGTTTCTTCTAAAAGCTGCGTTTGGACATTCCAGAGTGGATGGGAGAAAAGGCTGTAAGAGAAATACCTTGCTCTAAAACCAAAACGGAGCTATGTAGCAGAATGGTTGTCAATGTGTGTATTCAACTTCCAGAGTTAAACTGATGTGTGTTTGCCGCAGCTTGGAAACCCTTTCTTTGGAGAATGCAGAAACAGTCATTTCCAGCCCTAGAGACGCATATAAGAGTTAGCAGTAAGAATGCGTTTAAAACACAGAAGACCCGCTTCTTACGAACTCATCTGCTGTGTGTTGGTTCCTTTAGGAAGTTGCATCTATGTTTAGATCAGCGAGGTAGAAATACGTTTCTTCTAAAAGCTGCGTTTGGACATTCCAGAGTGGATGGGAGAAAAGGCTGTAAGAGAAATACCTTGCTCTAAAACGAAAACGGAGCTATGTAGCAGAATGGTTGGCAATGTGTGTATTCAACTTCCAGAGTTAAACTGATGTGTGTTTGCCGCAGCTTGGAAACCCTTTCTTTGGAGAATGCAGAAACAGTCATTTCCAGCCCTAGAGACGCATATAAGAGTTAGCAGTAAGAATGCGTTTAAAACACAGAAGACCCGCTTCTTACGAACTCATCTGCTGTGTGTTGGTTCCTTTTAGGAAGTTGCATCTATGTTTAGATTCAGCGAGGTAGAAACACGTTTCTTCTAAAAGCTGCGTTTGGACATTCCAGAGTGGATGGGCGAAAAGGCTGTAAAGAGAAATACCTTGCTCTAAAACCAAAACGGAGCTATGTAGCAGAATGGTTGGCAATGTGTGTATTCAGCTTCCAGAATTAAACTGATGTGTGTTTGCAGCAGTTCGGAAACCCTTTCTTTGGAGAATGCAGAAACAGTCATTTCCAGCCCTAGAGACGCATATAAGAGTTAGCAGTAAGAATGCGTTTAAAACACAGAAGACCCGCTTCTCACGAACTCATCTGCTGTGTGTTGGTTCCTTTTAGGAAGTTGCATCTATGTTTAGATTCAGCGAGGTAGAAACACGTTTCTTCTAAAAGATGCGTTTGGACATTCCAGAGTGGATGGGAGAAAAGGCTGTAAAGAGAAATACCTTGCTCTAAAACCAAAACGGAGCTATGTAGCAGAATGGTTGTCAATGTGTGTATTCAACTGCCAGAGTTAAACTGATTTGTGTTTGCCGCACCTTGGAAACCCTTTCTTTGGAGAATGCAGAAACAGTCATTTCCAGCCCTAGAGACGCATATAAGAGTTAGCAGTAAGAATGCGTTTAAAACACAGAAGACCCGCTTCTTACGAACTCATCTGCTGTGTGTTGGTTCCTTTTAGGAAGTTGCATCTATGTTTAGATTCAGCAAGGTAGAAACACGTTTCTTCTAAAAGCTGCGTGTGGACATTTCAGAGTGGATGGGAGAGAAGGCTGTAAAGAGAAATACCTTGCTCTAAAACCAAAATGGAGCTATGTAGCAGAATGGTTGGCAATGTGTGTATTCAGCTTCCAGAGGTAAACTGATGTGTGTTTGCAGCAGTTCGGAAACCCTTTCTTTGGAGAATGCAGAAACAGTCATTTCCAGCCCTAGAGACGCATATAAGAGTTAGCAGTAAGAATGCGTTTAAAACACAGAAGACCCGCTTCTTACGAACTCATCTGCTGTGTGTTGGTTCCTTTTAGGAAGTTGCATCTATGTTTAGATTCAGCGAGGTAGAAATACGTTTCTTCTAAAAGCTGCGTTTGGACATTCCAGACTAGATGGGAGAAAAGGCTGTAAGAGAAATACCTTGCTCTAAAACCAAAATGGAGCTATGTAGCAGAATGGTTGGCAATGTGTGTATTCAACTTCCAGAGTTAAACTGATGTGTGTTTGCCGCAGCTTGAAAACCCTTTCTTTGGAGAATGCAGAAACAGTCATTTCCAGCCCTAGAGACGGATATAAGAGTTAGCAGTAAGAATGCGTTTTAAACACAGAAGACCCGCTTCTTACGAACTCATCTGCTGTGTGTTGGTTCCTTTTAGGAAGTTGTATCTATGTTTAGATCAGCGAGGTAGAAACACGTTTCTTCTAAAAGCTGCGTTTGGACATTCCAGAGTGGATGGGAGAAAAGGCTGTAAAGAGAAATACCTTGCTCTAAAACCAAAAAGGAGCTATGTAGCAGAATGGTTGGCAATGTGTGTATTCAGCTTCCAAGGTTAAACTGATGTGTGTTTGCAGCAGTTCGGAAACCCTTTCTTTGGAGAATGCAGAAACAGTCATTTCCAGCCCTAGAGACGGATATAAGAGTTAGCAGTAAGAATGCGTTTAAAACACAGAAGACCCGCTTCTTACGAACTCATCTGCTGTGTATTGGTTCCTTTTAGGAAGTTGCATCGATGTTTAGATTCAGCGAGGTAGAAACACGATTCTTCTAAAAGCTGCGTTTGGACATTCCAGAGTGGATGGGAGAAAAGGCTGTAAAGAGAAATACCTTGCTATAAAACCAAAACGGAGCTATGTAGCAGAATGTTTGGCAATGTGTGTATTCAACATCCAGAGTTAAACTGATGTGTGTTTGCAGCAGTTCGGAAACCCTTTCTTTGGAGAATGCAGAAACAGTCATTTCCAGCCCTAGAGACGCATATAAGAGCAGTAAGAATGCGTTTAAAACACAGAAGACCCGCTTCTTACGAACTCATCTGCTGTGTGTTGGTTCCTTTTAGGAAGCTGCATCTATGTTTAGATTCATCGAGGTAGAAACACGTTTCTTCTAAAAGCTGCGTTTGGACATTCCAGAGTGGATGGGAGAAAAGGCTGTAAAGAGAAATACCTTGCTCTAAAACCAAAACGGAGCTATCTAGCAGAATGGTTGTCAATGTGTGTATTCAACTTCCAGAGTTAAACTGATTTGTGTTTGCAGCAGTTTGGAAACCCTTTCTTTGGAGAATGCAGAAACAGTCATTTCCAGCCCTAGAGACGCATATAAGAGTTAGCAGTAAGAATGCGTTTAAAACACAGAAGACCCGCTTCTTACGAACTCATCTGCTGTGTGTTGGTTCCTTTTAGGAAGTTGCATCTATGTTTAGATTCAGCGAGGTAGAAACACTTTTCTTCTAAAAGCTGCGTTTGGACATTCCAGAGTGGATGGGAGAAGAGGCTGTAAAGAGAAATACCTTGCTCTAAAACCAAAACGGAGCTATGTAGCAGAATGGTTGGCAATGTGTGTATTCAACTTCCAGAGTTAAACTGATGTGTGTTTGCCGCAGCTTGGAAACCCTTTCTTTGGAGAATGCAGAAACAGTCATTTCCAGCCCTAGAGACGCATATAAGAGTTAGCAGTAAGAATGCGTTTAAAACACAGAAGACCCGCTTCTTACGAACTCATCTGCTGTGTGTTGGTTCCTTTTAGGAAGTTGCATCTATGTTTAGATTCAGCGAGGTAGAAACACGTTTCTTCTAAAAGCGGCGTTTGGACATTCCAGAGTGGATGGGAGAAAAGGCTGTAAAGAGAAATACCTTGCTCTAAAACCAAAACGGAGCTATGTAGCAGAATGGTTGGCAATATGTGTATTCAGCTTCCAGAGTTAAACTGATGTGTGTTTGCAGCAGTTCGGAAACCCTTTCTTTGGAGAATGCAGAAACAGTCATTTCCAGCCCTAGAGAGGCATATAAGAGTTAGCAGTAAGAATGCGTTTAAAACACAGAAGACCCGCTTCTTACGAACTCATTTGCTGTGTGTTGGTTCCTTTTAGGAAGTTGCATCTATGTTTAGATTCATCGAGGTAGAAACACGTTTCTTCTAAAAGCTGCGTTTGGACATTCCAGAGTGGATGGGAGAAAAGGCTGTAAAGAGAAATACCTTGCTCTAAAACCAAAACGGAGCTATCTAGCAGAATGGTTGTCAATGTGTTTATTCAACTTCCACAGTTAAACTGATGTGTGTTTGCAGCAGTTCGGAAACCCTTTCTTTGGAGAATGCAGAAACAGTCATTTCCAGCCCTAGAGACGGATATAAGAGTTAGCAGTAAGAATGCGTTTAAAACACAGAAGACCCGCTACTTACTAACTCATCTGCTGTGTTTTGGTTCCTTTTAGGAAGTTGCATCTATGTTTAGATAAGCGAGGTAGAAACACGTTTCTTCTAAAAGCTGCGTTTGGACATTCCAGAGTGGATGGGAGAAAAGGCTGTAAAGAGAAATACCTTGCTCTAAAACCAAAACGGAGCTATGTAGCAGAATGGTTGGCAATGTGTGTATTCAACTTCCAGAGTTAAACTGATGTGTGTTTGCCACAGCTTGGAAACCCTTTCTTTGGAGAATGCAGAAACAGTCATTTCCAGCCCTAGAGACGGATATAAGAGTTAGCAGTAAGAATGCGTTTAAAACACAGAAGACCCGCTTCTTACGAACTCATCTGCTGTGTGTTGGTTCCTTTTAGGAAGTTGCATCTATTTTTAGATCAGCGAGGTAGAAACACGTTTCTTCTAAAAGCTGCTTTTGGTCATTCCAGAGTGGATGGGAGAAAAGGCTGTAAGAGGAATACCTTGCTCTAAAACCAAAACCGAGCTATGTAGCAGAATGGTTGGCAATGTGTGTATTCAACTTCCAGAGTAAAACTGATGTGTGTTTGCCGCAGCTTGGAAACCCTTTCTTTGGAGAATGCAGAAACAGTCATTTCCAGCCCTAGAGACGGATATAAGAGTTAGCAGTAAGAATGCGTTTAAAACACAGAAGACCCGCTTCTTACGAACTCATCTGCTGTGTGTTGGTTCCTTTTAGGAAGTTGCATCTATGTTTAGATTCAGCGAGGTAGAAACACGTTTCTTCTAAAAGATGCGTTTGGACATTCCAGAGTGGATGGGAGAAAAGGCTGTAAAGAGAAATACCTTGCTCTAAAACCAAAACGGAGCTATGTAGCAGAATGGTTGGCAATGTGTGTATTCAGCTTACAAGGTTAAACTGATGTGTGTTTGCAGCAGTTCGGAAACCTTTTCTTTGGAGAATGCAGAAACAGTCATTTCCAGCCCTAGAGACGCATATAAGAGTAGGCAGTAAGAATGCGTTTAAAACACAGAAGACCCGCTTCTTACGAGCTCATTTGCTGTGTGTTGGTTCCTTTTAGGAAGTTGCATCTATGTTTAGATTCAGCGAGGTAGAAACACGTTTCTTCTAAAAGCTGCGTTTGGACATTCCAGAGTGGATGTTAGAAAAGGCTGTAAAGAGAAATACCTTGCTCTAAAACCAAAACGGAGCTATCTAGCAGAATGGTTGTCAATGTGTGTATTCAACTTCCAGAGTTAAACTGATGTGTGTTTGCAGCAGTTCGAAAACCCTTTCTTTGGAGAATGCAGAAACAGTCATTTTCAGCCCTAGAGACGGATATAAGAGTTAGCAGTAAGAATGCGTTTAAAACACAGAAGACCCGCTACTTACTAACTCATCTGCTGTGTGTTGGTTCCTTTTAGGAAGTTGCATCTATGTTTAGATTCAGCGAGGTAGAAACACGTTTCTTCTAAAAGCTGCGTTTGGACATTCAAGAGTGGATGGGAGAAAAGGCTGTAAAGAGAAATACCTTGCTCTAAAACCAAAACGGAGCTATCTAGCAGAATGGTTGTCAATGTGTGTATTCAACTTCCAGAGTTAAACTGATGTGTGTTTGCAGCAGTTCGGAAACCCTTTCTTTGGAGAATGCAGAAACAGTCATTTCCAGCCCTAGAGACGGATATAAGAGTTAGCAGTAAGAATGCGTTTAAAACACAGAAGACCCGCTTCTTACGAACTCATCTGCTGTGTGTTGGTTCCTTTTAGGAAGTTGCATCTATTTTTAGATCAGCGAGGTAGAAACACGTTTCTTCTAAAAGCTGCTTTTGGTCATTCCAGAGTGGATGGGAGAAAAGGCTGTAAGAGGAATACCTTGCTCTAAAACCAAAACCGAGCTATGTAGCAGAATGGTTGGCAATGTGTGTATTCAACTTCCAGAGTAAAACTGATGTGTGTTTGCCGCAGCTTGGAAACCCTTTCTTTGGAGAATGCAGAAACAGTCATTTCCAGCCCTAGAGACGGATATAAGAGTTAGCAGTAAGAATGCGTTTAAAACACAGAAGACCCGCTTCTTACGAACTCATCTGCTGTGTGTTGGTTCCTTTTAGGAAGTTGCATCTATGTTTAGATTCAGCGAGGTAGAAACACGTTTCTTCTAAAAGATGCGTTTGGACATTCCAGAGTGGATGGGAGAAAAGGCTGTAAAGAGAAATACCTTGCTCTAAAACCAAAACGGAGCTATGTAGCAGAATGGTTGGCAATGTGTGTATTCAGCTTACAAGGTTAAACTGATGTGTGTTTGCAGCAGTTCGGAAACCTTTTCTTTGGAGAATGCAGAAACAGTCATTTCCAGCCCTAGAGACGCATATAAGAGTAGGCAGTAAGAATGCGTTTAAAACACAGAAGACCCGCTTCTTACGAGCTCATTTGCTGTGTGTTGGTTCCTTTTAGGAAGTTGCATCTATGTTTAGATTCAGCGAGGTAGAAACACGTTTCTTCTAAAAGCTGCGTTTGGACATTCCAGAGTGGATGTTAGAAAAGGCTGTAAAGAGAAATACCTTGCTCTAAAACCAAAACGGAGCTATCTAGCAGAATGGTTGTCAATGTGTGTATTCAACTTCCAGAGTTAAACTGATGTGTGTTTGCAGCAGTTCGAAAACCCTTTCTTTGGAGAATGCAGAAACAGTCATTTTCAGCCCTAGAGACGGATATAAGAGTTAGCAGTAAGAATGCGTTTAAAACACAGAAGACCCGCTACTTACTAACTCATCTGCTGTGTGTTGGTTCCTTTTAGGAAGTTGCATCTATGTTTAGATTCAGCGAGGTAGAAACACGTTTCTTCTAAAAGCTGCGTTTGGACATTCAAGAGTGGATGGGAGAAAAGGCTGTAAAGAGAAATACCTTGCTCTAAAACCAAAACGGAGCTATCTAGCAGAATGGTTGTCAATGTGTGTATTCAACTTCCAGAGTTAAACTGATGTGTGTTTGCAGCAGTTCGGAAACCCTTTCTTTGGAGAATGCAGAAACAGTCATTTCCAGCCCTAGAGACGGATATAAGAGTTAGCAGTAAGAATGCGTTTAAAACACAGAAGACCCGCTTCTTACGAACTCATCTGCTGTGTGTTGGTTCCTTTTAGGAAGTTGCATCTATCTTTAGATTCAGCGAGGTAGAAACACGTTTCTTCTAAAAGCTGCGTTTGGACATTCCAGAGTGGATGGGAGAAAAGGCTGTAAGAGAAATACCTTGCTCTAAAACCAAAACGGAGCTATGTAGCAGAATGGTTGGCAATGTGTGTATTCAACTTCCAGAGTTAAACTGATGTGTGTTTGCCGCACCTTGGAAACCCTTTCTTTGGAGAATGCAGAAACAGTCATTTCCAGCCCTAGAGACGCATATAAGAGTTAGCAGTAAGAATGCGTTTAAAACACAGAAGACCCGCTTCTTACGAACTCATCTGCTGTGTGTTGGTTCCTTTTAGGAAGTTGCATCTATCTTTAGATTCAGCGAGGTAGAAACACGTTTCTTCTAAAAGCTGCGTTTGGACATTCCAGAGTGAATGGGAGAAAAGGCTGTAAGAGAAATACCTTGCTCTAAAACCAAAACGGAGCTATGTAGCAGAATGGTTGGCAATGTGTGTATTCAACTTCCAGAGTTAAACTGATGTGTGTTTGCCGCACCTTGGAAACCCTTTCTTTGGAGAATGCAGAAACAGTCATTTCCAGCCCTAGAGACGCATATAAGAGTTAGCAGTAAGAATGCGTTTAAAACACAGAAGACCCGCTTCTTACGGACTCATCTGCTGTGTGTTGGTTCCTTTTAGGAAGTTGCATCTATGTTTAGATTCAGCGAGGTAGAAACACGTTTCTTCTAAAAGCTGCGTTTGGACATTCCAGAGTGGATGGGAGAAAAGGCTGTAAAGAGAAATACCTTGCTCTAAAACCAAAACGGAGCTATCTAGCAGAATGGTTGTCAATGTGTGTATTCAACTTCCAGAGTTAAACTGATGTGTGTTTGCAGCAGTTCGGAAACCCTTTCTTTGGAGAATGCAGAAACAGTCATTTCCAGCCCTAGAGACGGACATAAGAGTTAGCAGTAAGAATGCGTTTAAAACACAGAAGACCCGCTTCTTACGAACTCATCTGCTGTGTGTTGGTTCCTTTTAGGAAGTTGCATCTATCTTTAGATTCAGCGAGGTAGAAACACGTTTCTTCTAAAAGCTGCGTTTGGACATTCCAGAGTGGATGGGAGAAAAGGCTGTAAGAGAAATACCTTGCTCTAAAACCAAAACGGAGCTATGTAGCAGAATGGTTGGCAATGTGTGTATTCAACTTCCAGAGTTAAACTGATGTGTGTTTGCCGCACCTTGGAAACCCTTTCTTTGGAGAATGCAGAAACAGTCATTTCCAGCCCTAGAGACGCATATAAGAGTTAGCAGTAAGAATGCGTTTAAAACACAGAAGACCCGCTTCTTACGGACTCATCTGCTGTGTGTTGGTTTCTTTTAGGAAGTTGCATCTATGTTTAGATTCAGCGAGGTAGAAACACGTTTCTTCTAAAAGCTGCGTTTGGACATTCCAGAGTGGATGGGAGAAAAGGCTGTAAGAGAAATACCTTGCTCTAAAACCAAAACGGAGCTATGTAGCAGAATGGTTGGCAATGTGTGTATTCAACTTCCAGAGTTAAACTGATGTGTGTTTGCCGCAGCTTGGAAACCCTTTCTTTGGAGAATGCAGAAACAGTCATTTCCAGCCCTAGAGACGGATATAAGAGTTAGCAGTAAGAATGCGTTTAAAACACAGAAGACCCGCTTCTTACGAACTCATCTGCTGTGTGTTGGTTCCTTTTAGGAAGTTGCATCTATGTTTAGATTCAGTGAGGTAGAAACACGTTTCTTCTAAAAGATGCGTTTGGACATTCCAGAGTGGATGGGAGAAAAGGCTGTAAAGAGAAATACCTTGCTCTAAAACCAAAACGGAGCTATCTGGCAGAATGGTTGTCAATGTGTGTATTCAACTTCCAGAGTTAAACTGATGTGTGTTTGCAGCAGTTCGGAAACCCTTTCTTTGGAGAATGCAGAAACAGTCATTTCCAGCCCTAGAGACGGATATAAGAGTTAGCAGTAAGAATGCGTTTAAAACACAGAAGACCCGCTACTTACTAACTCATCTGCTGTGTGTTGGTTCCTTTTAGGAAGTTGCATCTATGTTTAGATCAGCGAGGTAGAAACACGTTTCTTCTAAAAGCTGCGTTTGGACATTCCGGAGTGGATGGGAGAAAAGGCTGTAAAGAGAAATACCTTGCTCTAAAACCAAAACGGAGCTATGTAGCAGAATGGTTGGCAATGTGTGTATTCAACTTCCAGAGTTAAACTGATGTGTGTTTGCCGCAGCTTGGAAACCCTTTCTTTGGAGAATGCAGAAACAGTCATTTCCAGCCCTAGAGACGGATATAAGAGTTAGCAGTAAGAATGCGTTTAAAACACAGAAGACCCGCTTCTTACGAACTCATCTGCTGTGTGTTGGTTCCTTTTAGGAAGTTGCATCTATTTTTAGATCAGCGAGGTAGAACCACGTTTCTTCTAAAAGCTGCTTTTGGTCATTCCAGAGTGGATGGGAGAAAAGGCTGTAAGAGGAATACCTTGCTCTAAAACCAAAACCGAGCTATGTAGCAGAATGGGTGGCAATGTGTGTATTCAACTTCCAGAGTAAAACTGATGTGTGTTTGCCGCAGCTTGGAAACCCTTTCTTTGGAGAATGCAGAAACAGTCATTTCCAGCCCTAGAGACGGATATAAGAGTTAGCAGTAAGAATGCGTTTAAAACACAGAAGACCCGCTTCTTACGAACTCATCTGCTGTGTGTTGGTTCCTTTTAGGAAGTTGCATCTATGTTTAGATTCAGCGAGGTAGAAACACGTTTCTTCTAAAAGATGCGTTTGGACATTCCAGAGTGGATGGGAGAAAAGGCTGTAAAGAGAAATACCTTGCTCTAAAACCAAAACGGAGCTATGTAGCAGAATGGTTGGCAATGTGTGTATTCAGCTTACAAGGTTAAACTGATGTGTGTTTGCAGCAGTTCGGAAACCTTTTCTTTGGAGAATGCAGAAACAGTCATTTCCAGCCCTAGAGACGCATATAAGAGTAGGCAGTAAGAATGCGTTTAAAACACAGAAGACCCGCTTCTTACGAACTCATTTGCTGTGTGTTGGTTCCTTTTAGGAAGTTGCATCTATGTTTAGATTCAGCGAGGTAGAAACACGTTTCTTCTAAAAGCTGCGTTTGGACATTCCAGAGTGGATGGGAGAAAAGGCTGTAAAGAGAAATACCTTGCTCTAAAACCAAAACGGAGCTATCTAGCAGAATGGTTGTCAATGTGTGTATTCAACTTCTAGAGTTAAACTGATGTGTGTTTGCAGCAGTTCGGAAACCCTTTCTTTGGAGAATGCAGAAACAGTCATTTTTAGCCCTAGAGACGGATATAAGAGTTAGCAGTAAGAATGCGTTTAAAACACAGAAGACCCGCTTCTTACGAACTCATCTGCTGTGTGTTGGTTCCTTTTAGGAAGTTGCATCTATGTTTAGATTCAGCGAGGTAGAAACACGTTTCTTCTAAAAGCTGCGTTTGGACATTCCAGAGTGGATGGGAGAAAAGGCTGTAAAGAGAAATACCTTGCTCTAAAACCAAAACGGAGCTATCTAGCAGAATGGTTGTCAATGTGTGTATTCAACTTCCAGAGTTAAACTGATGTGTGTTTGCAGCAGTTCGGAAACCCTTTCTTTGGAGAATGCAGAAACAGTCATTTCCAGCCCTAGAGACGGATATAAGAGTTAGCAGTAAGAATGAGTTTAAAACACAGAAGACCCGCTTCTTACGAACTCATCTGCTGTGTGTTGGTTCCTTTTAGGAAGTTGCATCTATCTTTAGATTCAGCGAGGTAGAAACACGTTTCTTCTAAAAGCTGCGTTTGGACATTCCAGAGTGGATGGGAGAAAAGGCTGTAAGAGAAATACCTTGCTCTAAAACCAAAACGGAGCTATGTAGCAGAATGGTTGGCAATGTGTGTATTCAACTTCCAGAGTTAAACTGATGTGTGTTTGCCGCACCTTGGAAACCCTTTCTTTGGAGAATGCAGAAACAGTCATTTCCAGCCCTAGAGACGCATATAAGAGTTAGCAGTAAGAATGCGTTTAAAACACAGAAGACCCGCTTCTTACGGACTCATCTGCTGTGTGTTGGTTCCTTTTAGGAAGTTGCATCTATGTTTAGATTCAGCGAGGTAGAAACACGTTTCTTCTAAAAGCTGCGTTTGGACATTCCAGAGTGGATGGGAGAAAAGGCTGTAAGAGAAATACCTTGCTCTAAAACCAAAACGGAGCTATGTAGCAGAATGGTTGGCAATGTGTGTATTCAACTTCCAGAGTTAAACTGATGTGTGTTTGCCGCAGCTTGGAAACCCTTTCTTTGGAGAATGCAGAAACAGTCATTTCCAGCCCTAGAGACGGATATAAGAGTTAGCAGTAAGAATGCGTTTAAAACACAGAAGACCCGCTTCTTACGAACTCATCTGCTGTGTGTTGGTTCCTTTTAGGAAGTTGCATCTATGTTTAGATTCAGTGAGGTAGAAACACGTTTCTTCTAAAAGATGCGTTTGGACATTCCAGAGTGGATGGGAGAAAAGGCTGTAAAGAGAAATACCTTGCTCTAAAACCAAAACGGAGCTATCTAGCAGAATGGTTGTCAATGTGTGTATTCAACTTCCAGAGTTAAACTGATGTGTGTTTGCAGCAGTTCGGAAACCCTTTCTTTGGAGAATGCAGAAACAGTCATTTCCAGCCCTAGAGACGGATATAAGAGTTAGCAGTAAGAATGCGTTTAAAACACAGAAGACCCGCTACTTACTAACTCATCTGCTGTGTGTTGGTTCCTTTTAGGAAGTTGCATCTATGTTTAGATCAGCGAGGTAGAAACACGTTTCTTCTAAAAGCTGCGTTTGGACATTCCGGAGTGGATGGGAGAAAAGGCTGTAAAGAGAAATACCTTGCTCTAAAACCAAAACGGAGCTATGTAGCAGAATGGTTGGCAATGTGTGTATTCAACTTCCAGAGTTAAACTGATGTGTGTTTGCCGCAGCTTGGAAACCCTTTCTTTGGAGAATGCAGAAACAGTCATTTCCAGCCCTAGAGACGGATATAAGAGTTAGCAGTAAGAATGCGTTTAAAACACAGAAGACCCGCTTCTTACGAACTCATCTGCTGTGTGTTGGTTCCTTTTAGGAAGTTGCATCTATTTTTAGATCAGCGAGGTAGAACCACGTTTCTTCTAAAAGCTGCTTTTGGTCATTCCAGAGTGGATGGGAGAAAAGGCTGTAAGAGGAATACCTTGCTCTAAAACCAAAACCGAGCTATGTAGCAGAATGGGTGGCAATGTGTGTATTCAACTTCCAGAGTAAAACTGATGTGTGTTTGCCGCAGCTTGGAAACCCTTTCTTTGGAGAATGCAGAAACAGTCATTTCCAGCCCTAGAGACGGATATAAGAGTTAGCAGTAAGAATGCGTTTAAAACACAGAAGACCCGCTTCTTACGAACTCATCTGCTGTGTGTTGGTTCCTTTTAGGAAGTTGCATCTATGTTTAGATTCAGCGAGGTAGAAACACGTTTCTTCTAAAAGATGCGTTTGGACATTCCAGAGTGGATGGGAGAAAAGGCTGTAAAGAGAAATACCTTGCTCTAAAACCAAAACGGAGCTATGTAGCAGAATGGTTGTCAATGTGTGTATTCAGCTTCCAGAGTTAAACTGATGTGTGTTTGCAGCAGTTCGGAAACCTTTTCTTTGGAGAATGCAGAAACAGTCATTTCCAGCCCTAGAGACGCATATAAGAGTAGGCAGTAAGAATGCGTTTAAAACACAGAAGACCCGCTTCTTACGAACTCATTTGCTGTGTGTTGGTTCCTTTTAGGCAGTTGCATCTATGTTTAGATTCAGCGAGGTAGAAACACGTTTCTTCTAAAAGCTGCGTTTGGACATTCCAGAGTGGATGGGAGAAAAGGCTGTAAAGAGAAATACCTTGCTCTAAAACCAAAACGGAGCTATCTAGCAGAATGGTTGTCAATGTGTGTATTCAACTTCTAGAGTTAAACTGATGTGTGTTTGCAGCAGTTCGGAAACCCTTTCTTTGGAGAATGCAGAAACAGTCATTTTCAGCCCTAGAGAGGGATATAAGAGTTAGCAGTAAGAATGCGTTTAAAACACAGAAGACCCGCTACTTACTAACTCATCTGCTGTGTGTTGGTTCCTTTTAGGAAGTTGCATCTATGTTTAGATTCAGCGAGGTAGAAACACGTTTCTTCTAAAAGCTGCGTTTGGACATTCCAGAGTGGATGGGAGAAAAGGCTGTAAAGAGAAATACCTTGCTCTAAAACCAAAACGGAGCTATCTAGCAGAATGGTTGTCAATGTGTGTATTCAACTTCCAGAGTTAAACTGATGTGTGTTTGCAGCAGTTCGGAAACCCTTTCTTTGGAGAATGCAGAAACAGTCATTTCCAGCCCTAGAGACGGATATAAGAGTTAGCAGTAAGAATGAGTTTAAAACACAGAAGACCCGCTTCTTACGAACTCATCTGCTGTGTGTTGGTTCCTTTTAGGAAGTTGCATCTATCTTTAGATTCAGCGAGGTAGAAACACGTTTCTTCTAAAAGCTGCGTTTGGACATTCCAGAGTGGATGGGAGAAAAGGCTGTAAGAGAAATACCTTGCTCTAAAACCAAAACGGAGCTATGTAGCAGAATGGTTGGCAATGTGTGTATTCAACTTCCAGAGTTAAACTGATGTGTGTTTGCCGCACCTTGGAAACCCTTTCTTTGGAGAATGCAGAAACAGTCATTTCCAGCCCTAGAGACGCATATAAGAGTTAGCAGTAAGAATGCGTTTAAAACACAGAAGACCCGCTTCTTCCGAACTCATCTGCTGTGTGTTGGTTCCTTTTAGGAAGTTGCATCTATGTTTAGATTCAGCGAGGTAGAAACACGTTTCTTCTAAAAGCTGCGTTTGGACATTCCAGAGTGGATGGGAGAAAAGGCTGTAAGAGAAATACCTTGCTCTAAAACCAAAACGGAGCTATGTAGCAGAATGGTTGGCAATGTGTGTATTCAACTTCCAGAGTTAAACTGATGTGTGTTTGCCGCAGCTTGGAAACCCTTTCTTTGGAGAATGCAGAAACAGTCATTTCCAGCCCTAGAGACGGATATAAGAGTTAGCAGTAAGAATGCGTTTAAAACACAGAAGACCCGCTTCTTACGAACTCATCTGCTGTGTGTTGGTTCCTTTTAGGAAGTTGCATCTATGTTTAGATTCAGTGAGGTAGAAACACGTTTCTTCTAAAAGATGCGTTTGGACATTCCAGAGTGGATGGGAGAAAAGGCTGTAAAGAGAAATACCTTGCTCTAAAACCAAAACGGAGCTATCTAGCAGAATGGTTGTCAATGTGTGTATTCAACTTCCAGAGTTAAACTGATGTGTGTTTGCAGCAGTTCGGAAACCCTTTCTTTGGAGAATGCAGAAACAGTCATTTCCAGCCCTAGAGACGGATATAAGAGTTAGCAGTAAGAATGCGTTTAAAACACAGAAGACCCGCTACTTACTAACTCATCTGCTGTGTGTTGGTTCCTTTTAGGAAGTTGCATCTATGTTTAGATTCAGCGAGGTAGAAACACGTTTCTTCTAAAAGCTGCGTTTGGACATTCCAGAGTGGATGGGAGAAAAGGCTGTAAAGAGAAATACCTTGCTCTAAAACCAAAATGGATCTATCTAGCAGAATGGTTGTCAATGTGTGTATTCAACTTCCAGAGTTAAACTGATGTGTGTTTGCAGCAGTTCGGAAACCCTTTCTTTGGAGAATGCAGAAACAGTCATTTCCAGCCCTAGAGACGGATATAAGAGTTAGCAGTAAGAATGAGTTTAAAACACAGAAGACCCGCTTCTTACGAACTCATCTGCTGTGTGTTGGTTCCTTTTAGGAAGTTGCATCTATGTTTAGATTCAGCGAGGTAGAAACACGTTTCTTCTAAAAGCTGCGTTTGGACATTCCAGAGTGGATGGGAGAAAAGGCTGTAAGAGAAATACCTTGCTCTAAAACCAAAACGGAGCTATGAAACAGAATGGTTGGCAATGTGTGTATTCAACTTCCAGAGTTAAACTTATGTGTGTTTGCCGCACCTTGGAAACCCTTTCTTTGGAGAATGCAGAAACAGTCATTTCCAGCCCTAGAGACGCATATAAGAGTTAGCAGTAAGAATGCGTTTAAAACACAGAAGACCCGCTTCTTACGAACTCATCTGCTGTGTGTTGGTTCCTTTTAGGAAGTTGCATCTATGTTTAGATTCAGCGAGGTAGAAACACGTTTCTTCTAAAAGCTGCGTTTGGACATTTCAGAGTGGATGGGAGAGAAGGCTGTAAAGAGAAATACCTTGCTCTAAAACCAAAACGGAGCTATGTAGCAGAATGGTTGGCAATGTGTGTATTCAGCTTCCAGAGTTAAACTGATGTGTGTTTGCAGCAGTTCGGAAACCCTTTCTTTGGAGAATGCAGAAACAGTCATTTCCAGCCCTAGAGACGCATATAAGAGTTAGCAGTAAGAATGCGTTTAAAACACAGAAGACCCGCTTCTTACGAACTCATCTGCTGTGTGTTGGTTCCTTTTAGGAAGTTGCATCTATGTTTAGATTCAGCGAGGTAGAAATACGTTTCTTCTAAAAGCTGCGTTTGGACATTCCAGAGTAGATGGGAGAAAAGGCTGTAAGAGAAATACCTTGCTTTAAAACCAAAATGGAGCTATGTAGCAGAATGGTTGGCAATGTGTGTATTCAACTTCCAGAGTTAAACTGATGTGTGTTTGCCGCAGCTTGAAAACCGTTCTTTGGAGAATGCAGAAACAGTCATTTCCAGCCCTAGAGACGGATATAAGAGTTAGCAGTAAGAATGCGTTTTAAACACAGAAGACCCGCTTCTTACGAACTCATCTGCTGTGTGTTGGTTCCTTTTAGGAAGTTGCATCTATGTTTAGATTCAGCGAGGTAGAAACACGTTTCTTCTAAAAGATGCGTTTGGACATTCCAGAGTGGATGGGAGAAAAGGCTGTAAAGAGAAATACCTTGCTCTAAAACCAAAACGGAGCTATCTAGCAGAATGGTTGTCAATGTGTGTATTCAACTTCCAGAGTTAAACTGATGTGTGTTTGCAGCAGTTCGGAAACCCTTTCTTTAGAGAATGCAGAAACAGTCATTTCCAGCCCTAGAGACGGATATAAGAGTTAGCAGTAAGAATGCGTTTAAAACACAGAAGACCCGCTACTTACTAACTCATCTGCTGTGTGTTGGTTCCTTTTAGGAAGTTGCATCTATGTTTAGATTCAGCGAGGTAGAAACACGTTTCTTCTAAAAGCTGCGTTTGGACATTCCAGAGTGGATGGGAGAAAAGGCTGTAAAGAGAAATACCTTGCTCTAAAACCAAAACGGATCTATCTAGCAGAATGGTTGTCAATGTGTGTATTCAACTTCCAGAGTTAAACTGATGTGTGTTTGCAGCAGTTCGGAAACCCTTTCTTTGGAGAATGCAGAAACAGTCATTTCCAGCCCTAGAGACGGATATAAGAGTTAGCAGTAAGAATGCGTTTAAAACACAGAAGACCCGCTTCTTACGAACTCATCTGCTGTGTGTTGGTTCCTTTTAGGAAGTTGCATCTATGTTTAGATTCAGCGAGGTAGAAACACGTTTCTTCTAAAAGCTGCGTTTGGACATTCCAGAGTGGATGGGAGAAAAGGCTGTAAGAGAAATACCTTGCTCTAAAACCAAAACGGAGCTATGTAACAGAATGGTTGGCAATGTGTGTATTCAACTTCCAGAGTTAAACTTATGTGTGTTTGCCGCACCTTGGAAACCCTTTCTTTGGAGAATGCAGAAACAGTCATTTCCAGCCCTAGAGACGCATATAAGAGTTAGCAGTAAGAATGCGTTTAAAACACAGAAGACCCGCTTCTTACGAACTCATCTGCTGTGTGTTGGTTCCTTTTAGGAAGTTGCATCTATGTTTAGATTCAGCGAGGTAGAAACACGTTTCTTCTAAAAGCTGCGTTTGGACATTTCAGAGTGGATGGGAGAGAAGGCTGTAAAGAGAAATACCTTGCTCTAAAACAAAAACGGAGCTATGTAGCAGAATGGTTGGCAATGTGTGTATTCAGCTTCCAGAGTTAAACTGATGTGTGTTTGCAGCAGTTCGGAAACCCTTTCTTTGGAGAATGCAGAAACAGTCATTTCCAGCCCTAGAGACGCATATAAGAGTTAGCAGTAAGAATGCGTTTAAAACACAGAAGACCCGCTTCTTACGAACTCATCTGCTGTGTGTTGGTTCCTTTTAGGAAGTTGCATCTATGTTTAGATTCAGCGAGGTAGAAATACGTTTCTTCTAAAAGCTGCGTTTGGACATTCCAGAGTAGATGGGAGAAAAGGCTGTAAGAGAAATACCTTGCTTTAAAACCAAAATGGAGCTATGTAGCAGAATGGTTGGCAATGTGTGTATTCAACTTCCAGAGTTAAACTGATGTGTGTTTGCCGCAGCTTGAAAACCGTTCTTTGGAGAATGCAGAAACAGTCATTTCCAGCCCTAGAGACGGATATAAGAGTTAGCAGTAAGAATGCGTTTTAAACACAGAAGACCCGCTTCTTACGAACTCATCTGCTGTGTGTTGGTTCCTTTTAGGAAGTTGCATCTATGTTTAGATCAGCGAGGTAGAAACACGTTTCTTCTAAAAGCTGCGTTTGGACATTCCAGAGTGGATGGGAGAAAAGGCTGTAAAGAGAAATACCTTGCTATAAAACCAAAACGGAGCTATGTAGCAGAATGGTTGGCAATGTGTGTATTCAGCTTCCAAGGTTAAACTGATGTGTGTTTGCAGCAGTTCGGAAACCCTTTCTTTGGAGATTGCAGAAACAGTCATTTCCAGCCCTAGAGACGGATATAAGAGTTAGCAGTAAGAATGCGTTTAAAACACAGAAGACCCGCTTCTTACGAACTCATCTGCTGTGTATTGGTTCCTTTTAGGAAGTTGCATCGATGTTTAGATTCAGCGAGGTAGAAACACGATTCTTCTAAAAGCTGCGTTTGGACATTCCAGAGTGGATGGGAGAAAAGGCTGTAAAGAGAAATACCTTTCTATAAAACCAAAACGGAGCTATGTAGCAGAATGTTTGGCAATGTGTGTATTCAACATCCAGAGTTAAACTGATGTGTGTTTGCAGCAGTTCGGAAACCCTTTCTTTGGAGAATGCAGAAACAGTCATTTCCAGCCCTAGAGACGCATATAAGAGCAGTAAGAATGCGTTTAAAACACAGAAGACCCGCTTCTTACGAACTCATCTGCTCTGTGTTGGTTCCTTTTAGGAGGTTGCATCTATGTTTAGATTCATCGAGGTAGAAACACGTTTCTTCTAAAAGCTGCTTTTGGACATTCCAGAGTGGATGGGAGAAAAGGCTGTAAAGAGAAATACCTTGCTCTAAAACCAAAACGGAGCTATGTAGCAGAATGGTTGGCAATGTGTGTATTCAGCTTCCAGAGTTAAACTGATGTGTGTTTGCAGCAGTTCGGAAACCCTTTCTTTGGAGAATGCAGAAACAGTCATTTTCAGCCCTAGAGACGCATATAAGAGTTAGCAGTAAGAATGCGTTTAAAACACAGAAGACCCGCTTCTTACGAACTTATCTGCTGTGTGTTGGTTCCTTTTAGGAAGTTGCATCTATGTTTAGATTCAGCGAGGTAGAAATACGTTTCTTCTAAAAGCTGCGTTTGGACATTCCAGACTAGATGGGAGAAAAGGCTGTAAGAGAAATACCTTGCTTTAAAACCAATATGGAGCTATGTAGCAGAATGGTTGGCAATGTGTGTATTCAACTTCCAGAGTTAAACTGATGTGTGTTTGCCGCAGCTTGAAAACCGTTCTTTGGAGAATGCAGAAACAGTCATTTCCAGCCCTAGAGACGGATATAAGAGTTAGCAGTAAGAATGCGTTTTAAACACAGAAGACCCGCTTCTTACGAACTCATCTGCTGTGTGTTGGTTCCTTTTAGGAAGTTGCATCTATGTTTAGATCAGCGAGGTAGAAACACGTTTCTTCTAAAAGCTGCGTTTGGACATTCCAGAGTGGATGGGAGAAAAGGCTGTAAAGAGAAATACCTTGCTCTAAAACCAAAACGGAGCTATGTAGCAGAATGGTTGTCAATGTGTGTATTCAGCTTCCAAGGTTAAACTGATGTGCGTTTGCAGCAGTTCGGAAACCCTTTCTTTGGAGATTGCAGAAAGAGTCATTTCCAGCCCTAGAGACGGATATAAGAGTTAGCAGTAAGAATGCGTTTAAAACACAGAAGACCCGCTTCTTACGAACTCATCTGCTGTGTATTGGTTCCTTTTAGGAAGTTGCATCTATGTTTAGATTCAGCGAGGTAGAAACACGATTCTTCTAAAAGCTGCGTTTGGACATTCCAGAGTGGATGGGAGAAAAGGCTGTAAAGAGAAATACCTTGCTATAAAACCAAAACGGAGCTATGTAGCAGAATGTTTGGCAATGTGTGTATTCAACATCCAGAGTTAAACTGATGTGTGTTTGCAGCAGTTCGGAAACCCTTTCTTTGGAGAATGCAGAAACAGTCATTTCCAGCCCTAGAGACGCATATAAGAGCAGTAAGAATGCGTTTAAAACACAGAAGACCCGCTTCTTACGAACTCATCTGCTGTGTGTTGGTTCCTTTTAGGAAGTTGCATCTATGTTTAGATTCATCGAGGTAGAAACACGTTTCTTCTAAAAGCTGCGTTTGGACATTCCAGAGTGGATGGGAGAAAAGGCTGTAAAGAGAAATACCTTGCTCTAAAACCAAAACGGAGCTATCTAGCAGAATGGTTGTCAATGTGTGTATTCAACTTCCAGAGTTAAACTGATTTGTGTTTGCAGCAGTTTGGAAACCCTTTCTTTGGAGAATGCAGAAACAGTCATTTCCAGCCCTAGAGACGCATATAAGAGTTAGCAGTAAGAATGCGTTTAAAACACAGAAGACCCGCTTCTTACGAACTCATCTGCTGTGTGTTGGTTCCTTTTAGGAAGTTGCATCTATGTTTAGATTCAGCGAGGTAGAAACACGTTTCTTCTAAATGCTGCGTTTGGACATTCCAGAGTGGATGGGAGAAAAGGCTGTAAAGAGAAATACCTTGCTCTAAAACCAAAACGGAGCTATGTAGCAGAATGGTTGGCAATGTGTGTATTCAACTTCCAGAGTTAAACTGATGTGTGTTTGCCGCAGCTTGGAAACCCTTTCTTTGGAGAATGCAGAAACAGTCATTTCCAGCCCTAGAGACGCATATAAGAGTTAGCAGTAAGAATGCGTTTAAAACACAGAAGACCCGCTTCTTACGAACTCATCTGCTGTGTGTTGGTTCCTTTTAGGAAGTTGCATCTATGTTTAGATTCAGCGAGGTAGAAACACGTTTCTTCTAAAAGCTGCGTTTGGACATTCCAGAGTGGATGGGAGAAAAGGTTGTAAAGAGAAATACCTTGCTCTAAAACCAAAACGGAGCTATGTAGCAGAATGGTTGGCAATATGTGTATTCAGCTTCCAGAGTTAAACTGATGTGTGTTTGCAGCAGTTCGGAAACCCTTTCTTTGGAGAATGCAGAAACAGTCATTTCCAGCCCTAGAGACGCATATAAGAGTTAGCAGTAAGAATGCGTTTAAAACACAGAAGACCCGCTTCTTACGAACTCATTTGCTGTGTGTTGGTTCCTTTTAGGAAGTTGCATCTATGTTTAGATTCAGCGAGGTAGAAACACGTTTCTTCTAAAAGCTGCGTTTGGACATTCCAGAGTGGATGGGAGAAAAGGCTGTAAAGAGAAATACCTTGCTCTAAAACCAAAACGGAGCTATCTAGCAGAATGGTTGTCAATGTGTTTATTCAACTTCCAGAGTTAAACTGATGTGTGTTTGCAGCAGTTCGGAAACCCTTTCTTTGGAGAATGCAGAAACAGTCATTTCCAGCCCTAGAGACGGATATAAAAGTTAGCAGTAAGAATGCGTTTAAAACACAGAAGACCCGCTACTTACTAACTCATCTGCTGTGTGTTGGTTCCTTTTAGGAAGTTGCATCTATGTTTAGATTCAGCGAGGTAGAAACACGTTTCTTCTAAAAGCTGCGTTTGGACATTCCAGAGTGGATGGGAGAAAAGGCTGTAAAGAGAAATACCTTGCTCTAAAACCAAAAAGGAGCTATCTAGCAGAATGGTTGTCAATGTGTGTATTCAACTTCCAGAGTTAAACTGATGTGTGTTTGCAGCAGTTCGGAAACCCTTTCTTTGGAGAATGCAGAAACAGTCATTTCCAGCCCTAGAGATGGATATAAGAGTTAGCAGTAAGAATGCGTTTAAAACACAGAAGACCCGCTTCTTACGAACTCATCTGCTGTGTGTTGGTTCCTTTTAGGAAGTTGCATCTATCTTTAGATTCAGCGAGGTAGAAACACGTTTCTTCTAAAAGCTGCGTTTGGACATTCCAGAGTGGATGGGAGAAAAGGCTGTAAGAGAAATACCTTGCTCTAAAACCAAAACGGAGCTATGTAGCAGAATGGTTGGCAATGTGTGTATTCAACTTCCAGTGTTAAACTGATGAGTGTTTGCAGCAGTTCCGAAACCTTTTCTTTGGAGAATGCAGAAACAGTCATTTCCAGCCCTAGAGACGCATATAAGAGTTGGCAGTAAGAATGCGTTTAAAACACAGAAGACCCGCTTCTTACGAACTCATCTTCTGTGTGTTGGTTCCTTTTAGGATGTTGCATCTATGTTTAGATTCAGCGAGGTAGAAATACGTTTCTTCTAAAAGCTGCGTTTGGACATTCCAGAGTAGATGGGAGAAAAGGCTGTAAGAGAAATACCTTGCTCTAAAACCAAAATGGAGCTATGTAGCAGAATGGTTGGCAATGTGTGTATTCAACTTCCAGAGTTAAACTGATGTGTGTTTGCCGCAGCTTGAAAACCCTTTCTTTGGAGAATGCAGAAACAGTCATTTCCAGCCCTAGAGACGGAGATAAGAGTTAGCAGTAAGAATGCGTTTTAAACACAGAAGACCCTCTTCTTACGAACTCATCTGCTGTGTGTTGGTTCCTTTTAGGAAGTTGCATCTATGTTTAGATCAGCGAGGTAGAAACACGTTTCTTCTAAAAGCTGCGTTTGGACATTCCAGAGTGGATGGGAGAAAAGGCTGTAAAGAGAAATACCTTGCTCTAAAACAAAAACGGAGCTATGTAGCAGAATGGTTGGCAATGTGTGTATTCAGCTTCCAAGGTTAAACTGATGTGTGTTTGCAGCAGTTCGGAAACCCTTTCTTTGGAGAATGCAGAAACAGTCATTTCCAGCCCTAGAGACGGATATAAGAGTTAGCAGTAAGAATGCGTTTAAAACACAGAAGACCCGCTTCTTACGAACTCATCTGCTGTGTATTGGTTCCTTTTAGGAAGTTGCATCGATGTTTAGATTCAGCGAGGTAGAAACACGATTCTTCTAAAAGCTGCGTTTGGACATTCCAGAGTGGATGGGAGAAAAGGCTGTAAAGAGAAATACCTTGCTATAAAACCAAAACGGAGCTATGTAGCAGAATGTTTGGCAATGTGTGTATTCAACATCCAGAGTTAAACTGATGTGTGTTTGCAGCAGTTCGGAAACCCTTTCTTTGGAGAATGCAGAAACAGTCATTTCCAGCCCTAGAGATGCATATAAGAGCAGTAAGAATGCGTTTAAAACACAGAAGACCCGCTTCTTACGAACTCATCTGCTGTGTGTTGGTTCCTTTTAGGAAGTTGCATCTATGTTTAGATTCATCGAGGTAGAAACACGTTTCTTCTAAAAGCTGCGTTTGTACATTCCAGAGTGGATGGGAGAAAAGGCTGTAAAGAGAAATACCTTGCTCTAAAACCAAAACGGAGGTATCTAGCAGAATGGTTGTCAATGTGTGTATTCAACTTCCAGAGTTAAACTGATGTGTGTTTGCCGCAGCTTGGAAACCCTTTCTTTGGAGAATGCAGAAACAGTCATTTCCAGCCCTAGAGACGGATATAAGAGTTAGCAGTAAGAATGCGTTTAAAACACAGAAGACCCGCTACTTACTAACTCATCTGCTGTGTGTTTGTTCCTTTTAGGAAGTTGCATCTATGTTTAGATTCAGCGAGGTAGAAACACGTTTCTTCTAAAAGCTGCGTTTGGACATTCCAGAGTGGATGGGAGAAAAGGCTGTAAGAGAAATACCTTGCTCTAAAACCAAAACGGAGCTATGTAGCACAATGGTTGGCAATGTGTGTATTCAACTTCCAGAGTTAAACTGATGTGTGTTTGCCGCAGCTTGGAAACCCTTTCTTTGGAGAATGCAGAAACAGTCATTTCCAGCCCTAGAGACGGATATAAGTGTTAGCAGTAAGAATGCGTTTAAAACACAGAAGACCCGCTTCTTACGAACTCATCTGCTGTGTGTTGGTTCCTTTTAGGAAGTTGCATCTATGTTTAGATCAGCGAGGTAGAAACACGTTTCTTCTAAAAGCTGCGTTTGGTCATTCCAGAGTGGATGGGAGAAAAGGCTGTAAGAGGAATACCTTGCTCTAAAACCAAAACGGAGGTATGTAGCAGAATGGTTGGCAATGTGTGTATTCAACTTCCAGAGTTAAACTGATGTGTGTTTGCCGCACCTTGGAAACCCATTCTTTGGAGAATGCAGAAACAGTCATTTCCAGCCCTAGAGACGGATATAAGAGTTAGCAGTAAGAATGCGTTTAAAACACAGAAGACCCGCTTCTTGCGAACTCATCTGCTGTGTGCTGGTTCCTTTTAGGAAGTTGCATCTATGTTTAGATTCAGCGAGGTAGAAACACGTTTCTTCTAAAAGCTGCGTTTGGACATTCCAGAGTGGATGGGAGAAAAGGCTGTAAAGAGAAATACCTTGCTCTAAAACCAAAACGGAGCTATATAGCAGAATGGTTGGCAATGTGTGTATTCAGCTTACAAGGTTAAACTGATGTGTGTTTGCAGCAGTTCGGAAACCCTTTCTTTGGAGAATGCAGAAACAGTCATTTCCAGCCCTAGAGACGCATATAAGAGTAGGCAGTAAGAATGCGTTTAAAACACAGAAGACCCGCTTCTTACGAACTCATTTGCTGTGTGTTGGTTCCTTTTAGGAAGTTGCATCTATGTTTAGATTCAGCGAGGTAGAAACACGTTTCTTCTAAAAGCTGCGTTTGGACATTCCAGAGTGGATGGGAGAAAAGGCTGTAAAGAGAAATACCTTGCTCTAAAACCGAAACGGAGCTATCTAGCAGAATGGTTGTCAATGTGTGTATTCAACTTCCAGAGTTAAACTGATGTGTGTTTGCAGCAGTTCGGAAACCCTTTCTTTGGACAATGCAGAAACAGTCATTTCCAGCCCTAGAGACGGATATAAGAGTTAGCAGTAAGAATGCGTTTAAAACACAGAAGACCCGCTACTTACTAACTCATCTGCTGTGTGTTGGTTCCTTTTAGGAAGTAGCATCTATGTTTAGATTCAGCGAGGTAGAAACACGTTTCTTCTAAAAGCTGCGTTTGGACATTCCAGAGTGGATGGGAGAAAAGGCTGTAAAGAGAAATACCTTGCTCTAAAACCAAAACGGAGCTATCTAGCAGAATGGTTGGCCATATGTGTATTCAGCTTCCAGAGTTAAACTGATGTGTGTTTGCAGCAGTTCGGAAACCCTTTCTTTGGAGAATGCAGAAACAGTCATTTCCAGCCCTAGAGACGCATATAAGAGTTAGCAGTAAGAATGCGTTTAAATCACAGAAGACCCGCTTCTTACGAACTCATCTGCTGAGTGTTGTTTCCTTTTAGGAAGTTGCATCTATGTTTAGATTCAGCGAGGTAGAAACACGTTTCTTCTAAAAGCGGCGTTTGGACATTCCCGTGTGGATGGGAGAAAAGGCTGTAAAGAGAAATACCTTGCTCTAAAACCAAAACGGAGCTATGTAGCAGAATGGTTGGCAATGTGTGTATTCAACTTCCAGAGTAAAACTGATGTGTGTTTGCCGCAGCTTGGAAACCCTTTCTTTGGAGAATGCAGAAACAGTCATTTCCAGCCCTAGAGACGGATATAAGAGTTAGCAGTAAGAATGCGTTTAAAACACAGAAGACCCGCTTCTTACGAACTCATCTGCTGTGTGTTGGTTCCTTTTAGGAAGTTGCATCTATGTTTAGATTCAGCGAGGTAGAAACACGTTTCTTCTAAAAGCTACGTTTGGACATTCCACAGTGGATGGGAGAGAAGGCTGTAAAGAGAAATACCTTGCTCTAAAACCAAAACGGAGCCATGTAGCAGAATGGTTGGCAATGTGTGTACTCAGCTTCCAAGGTTAAACTGATGTGTGTTTGCAGCAGTTCGGAAACCCTTTCTTTGGAGAATGCAGAAACAGTCATTTCCAGCCCTAGAGACGGATATAAGAGTTAGCAGTAAGAATGCGTTTAAAACCCAGAAGACCCGCTTCTTACGAACTCATCTGCTGTGTATTGGTTCCTTTTAGGAAGTTGCATCTATGTTTAGATTCAGCGAGGTAGAAACACGTTTCTTCTAAAAGCTGCGTTTGGACATTCCAGAGTGGATGGGAGAAAAGGCTGTAAAGAGAAATACCTTGCTATAAAACCAAAACGGAGCTATTTAGCAGAATGTTTGGCAATGTGTGTATTCAACATCCAGAGTTAAACAGATGTGTGTTTGCAGCAGTTCGGAAACCCTTTCTTTGGAGAATGCAGAAACAGTCATTTCCAGCCCTAGAGACGCATATAAGAGTTAGCAGTAAGAATGCGTTTAAAACACAGAAGACCCGCTTCTTACGAACTCATCTGCTGTGTGTTGGTTCCTTTTAGGAAGTTGCATCTATGTTTAGATTCAGCGAGGTAGAAACACGTTTCTTCTAAAAGATGCGTTTGGACATTCCAGAGTGGATGGGAGAAAAGGCTGTAAAGAGAAATACCTTGCTCTAAAACCAAAACGGAGCTATCTAGCAGAATGGTTGTCAATTTGTGTATTCAACTTCCAGAGTTAAACTGATGTGTGTTTGCAGCAGTTTGGAAACCCTTTCTTTGGAGAATGCAGAAACAGTCATTTCCAGCCCTAGAGACGCATATAAGAGTTAGCAGTAAGAATGCGTTTAAAACACAGAAGACCCGCTTCTTACGAACTCATCTGCTGTGTGTTGGTTCCTTTTAGGAAGTTGCATCTATGTTTAGATTCAGCGAGGTAGAAACACGTTTCTTCTAAAAGCGGCGTTTGGACATTCCAGAGTGGATGGGAGAAAAGGCTGTAAAGAGAAATACCTTGCTCTAAAACCAAAACGGAGCTATCTAGAAGAATGGTTGTCAATGTGTTTATTCAACTTCCAGAGTTAAACTGATGTGTGTTTGCAGCAGTTCGGAAACCCTTTCTTTGGAGAATGCAGAAACAGTCATTTCCAGCCCTAGAGACTGATATAAGAGTTAGCAGTAAGAATGCGTTTAAAACACAGAAGACCCGCTACTTTCTAACTCATCTGCTGTGTGTTGGTTCCTTTTAGGAAATTGCATCTATGTTTAGATTCAGCGAGGTAGAAACACGTTTCTTCTAAAAGCTGCGTTTGGACATTCCAGAGTGGATGGGAGAAAAGGCTGTAAGAGAAATACCTTGCTCTAAAACCAAAACGGAGCTATGTAGCACAGTGGTTGGCAATGTGTGTATTCAACTTCCAGTGTTAAACTGATGAGTGTTTGCAGCAGTTCCGAAACCTTTTCTTTGGAGAATGCAGAAACAGTCATTTCCAGCCCTAGAGACGCATATAAGAGTTGGCAGTAAGAATGCGTTTAAAACACAGAAGACCCGCTTCTTACGAACTCATCTTCTGTGTGTTGGTTCCTTTTAGGATGTTGCATCTATGTTTAGATTCAGCGAGGTAGAAATACGTTTCTTCTAAAAGCTGCGTTTGGACATTCCAGAGTAGATGGGAGAAAAGGCTGTAAGAGAAATACCTTGCTCTAAAACCAAAATGGAGCTATGTAGCAGAATGGTTGGCAATGTGTGTATTCAACTTCCAGAGTTAAACTGATGTGTGTTTGCCGCAGCTTGAAAACCCTTTCTTTGGAGAATGCAGAAACAGTCATTTCCAGCCCTAGAGACGGATATAAGAGTTAGCAGTAAGAATGCGTTTTAAACACAGAAGACCCTCTTCTTACGAACTCATCTGCTGTGTGTTGGTTCCTTTTAGGAAGTTGCATCTATGTTTAGATCAGCGAGGTAGAAACACGTTTCTTCTAAAAGCTGCGTTTGGACATTCCAGAGTGGATGGGAGAAAAGGCTGTAAAGAGAAATACCTTGCTCTAAAACAAAAACGGAGCTATGTAGCAGAATGGTTGGCAATGTGTGTATTCAGCTTCCAAGGTTAAACTGATGTGTGTTTGCAGCAGTTCGGAAACCCTTTCTTTGGAGAATGCAGAAACAGTCATTTCCAGCCCTAGAGACGGATATAAGAGTTAGCAGTAAGAATGCGTTTAAAACACAGAAGACCCGCTTCTTACGAACTCATCTGCTGTGTATTGGTTCCTTTTAGGAAGTTGCATCGATGTTTAGATTCAGCGAGGTAGAAACACGATTCTTCTAAAAGCTGCGTTTGGACATTCCAGAGTGGATGGGAGAAAAGGCTGTAAAGAGAAATACCTTGCTATAAAACCAAAACGGAGCTATGTAGCAGAATGTTTGGCAATGTGTGTATTCAACATCCAGAGTTAAACTGATGTGTGTTTGCAGCAGTTCGGAAACCCTTTCTTTGGAGAATGCAGAAACAGTCATTTCCAGCCCTAGAGATGCATATAAGAGCAGTAAGAATGCGTTTAAAACACAGAAGACCCGCTTCTTACGAACTCATCTGCTGTGTGTTGGTTCCTTTTAGGAAGTTGCATCTATGTTTAGATTCATCGAGGTAGAAACACGTTTCTTTTAAAAGCTGCGTTTGTACATTCCAGAGTGGATGGGAGAAAAGGCTGTAAAGAGAAATACCTTGCTCTAAAACCAAAACGGAGGTATCTAGCAGAATGGTTGGCAATGTGTGTATTCAACTTCCAGAGTTAAACTGATGTGTGTTTGCCGCAGCTTGGAAACCCTTTCTTTGGAGAATGCAGAAACAGTCATTTCCAGCCCTAGAGACGGATATAAGAGTTAGCAGTAAGAATGCGTTTAAAACACAGAAGACCCGCTTCTTGCGAACTCATCTGCTGTGTGCTGGTTCCTTTTAGGAAGTTGCATCTATGTTTAGATTCAGCGAGGTAGAAACACGTTTCTTCTAAAAGCTGCGTTTGGACATTCCAGAGTGGATGGGAGAAAAGGCTGTAAAGAGAAATACCTTGCTCTAAAACCAAAACGGAGCTATGTAGCAGAATGGTTGGCAATGTGTGTATTCAGCTTACAAGGTTAAACTGATGTGTGTTTGCAGCAGTTCGGAAACCCTTTCTTTGGAGAATGCAGAAACAGTCATTTCCAGCCCTAGAGACGCATATAAGAGTAGGCAGTAAGAATGCGTTTAAAACACAGAAGACCCGCTTCTTACGAACTCATTTGCTGTGTGTTGGTTCCTTTTAGGAAGTTGCATCTATGTTTAGATTCAGCGAGGTAGAAACACGTTTCTTCTAAAAGCTGCGTTTGGACATTCCAGAGTGGATGGGAGAAAAGGCTGTAAAGAGAAATACCTTGCTCTAAAACCGAAACGGAGCTATCTAGCAGAATGGTTGTCAATGTGTGTATTCAACTTCCAGAGTTAAACTGATGTGTGTTTGCAGCAGTTCGGAAACCCTTTCTTTGGACAATGCAGAAACAGTCATTTCCAGCCCTAGAGACGGATATAAGAGTTAGCAGTAAGAATGCGTTTAAAACACAGAAGACCCGCTACTTACTAACTCATCTGCTGTGTGTTGGTTCCTTTTAGGAAGTAGCATCTATGTTTAGATTCAGCGAGGTAGAAACACGTTTCTTCTAAAAGCTGCGTTTGGACATTCCAGAGTGGATGGGAGAAAAGGCTGTAAAGAGAAATACCTTGCTCTAAAACCAAAACGGAGCTATCTAGCAGAATGGTTGGCCATATGTGTATTCAGCTTCCAGAGTTAAACTGATGTGTGTTTGCAGCAGTTCGGAAACCCTTTCTTTGGAGAATGCAGAAACAGTCATTTCCAGCCCTAGAGACGCATATAAGAGTTAGCAGTAAGAATGCGTTTAAATCACAGAAGACCCGCTTCTTACGAACTCATCTGCTGAGTGTTGTTTCCTTTTAGGAAGTTGCATCTATGTTTAGATTCAGCGAGGTAGAAACACGTTTCTTCTAAAAGCGGCGTTTGGACATTCCCGTGTGGATGGGAGAAAAGGCTGTAAAGAGAAATACCTTGCTCTAAAACCAAAACGGAGCTATGTAGCAGAATGGTTGGCAATGTGTGTATTCAACTTCCAGAGTAAAACTGATGTGTGTTTGCCGCAGCTTGGAAACCCTTTCTTTGGAGAATGCAGAAACAGTCATTTCCAGCCCTAGATACGGATATAAGAGTTAGCAGTAAGAATGCGTTTAAAACACAGAAGACCCGCTTCTTACGAACTCATCTGCTGTGTGTTGGTTCCTTTTAGGAAGTTGCATCTATGTTTAGATTCAGCGAGGTAGAAACACGTTTCTTCTAAAAGCTACGTTTGGACGTTCCACAGTGGATGGGAGAGAAGGCTGTAAAGAGAAATACCTTGCTCTAAAACCAAAACGGAGCCATGTAGCAGAATGGTTGGCAATGTGTGTATTCAGCTTCCAAGGTTAAACTGATGTGTGTTTGCAGCAGTTCGGAAACCCTTTCTTTGGAGAATGCAGAAACAGTCATTTCCAGCCCTAGAGACGGATATAAGAGTTAGCAGTAAGAATGCGTTTAAAACCCAGAAGACCCGCTTCTTACGAACTCATCTGCTGTGTATTGGTTCCTTTTAGGAAGTTGCATCTATGTTTAGATTCAGCGAGGTAGAAACACGTTTCTTCTAAAAGCTGCGTTTGGACATTCCAGAGTGGATGGGAGAAAAGGCTGTAAAGAGAAATACCTTGCTATAAAACCAAAACGGAGCTATTTAGCAGAATGTTTGGCAATGTGTGTATTCAACATCCAGAGTTAAACAGATGTGTGTTTGCAGCAGTTCGGAAACCCTTTCTTTGGAGAATGCAGAAACAGTCATTTCCAGCCCTAGAGACGCATATAAGAGTTAGCAGTAAGAATGCGTTTAAAACACAGAAGACCCGCTTCTTACGAACTCATCTGCTGTGTTTTGGTTCCTTTTAGGAAGTTGCATCTATGTTTAGATTCAGCGAGGTAGAAACACGTTTCTTCTAAAAGATGCGTTTGGACATTCCAGAGTGGATGGGAGAAAAGGCTGTAAAGAGAAATACCTTGCTCTAAAACCAAAACGGAGCTATCTAGCAGAATGGTTGTCAATTTGTGTATTCAACTTCCAGAGTTAAACTGATGTGTGTTTGCAGCAGTTTGGAAACCCTTTCTTTGGAGAATGCAGAAACAGTCATTTCCAGCCCTAGAGACGCATATAAGAGTTAGCAGTAAGAATGCATTTAAAACACAGAAGACCCGCTTCTTACGAACTCATCTGCTGTGTGTTGGTTCCTGTTAGGAAGTTGCATCTATGTTTAGATTCAGCGAGGTAGAAACACGTTTCTTCTAAAAGCTGCGTTAGGACATTCCAGAGTGGATGGGATAAAAGGCTGTAAGAGAAATACCTTGCTCTAAAACCAAAACGGAGCTATGTAGCAGAATGGTTGGCAATGTGTGTATTCAACTTCCAGAGTTAAACTGATGTGTGTTTGCCGCAGCTTGGAAACCCTTTCTTTGGAGAATGCAGAAACAGTCATTTCCAGCCCTAGAGACGCATATAAGAGTTAGCAGTAAGAATGCGTTTAAAACACAGAAGACCCGCTTCTTACGAACTCATCTGCTGTGTGTTGGTTCCTTTTAGGAAGTTGCATCTATGTTTAGATTCAGCGAGGTAGAAACACGTTTCTTCTAAAAGCGGCGTTTGGACATTCCAGAGTGGATGGGAGAAAAGGCTGTAAAGAGAAATACCTTGCTCTAAAACCAAAACGGAGCTATCTAGAAGAATGGTTGTCAATGTGTTTATTCAACTTCCAGAGTTAAACTGATGTGTGTTTGCAGCAGTTCAGAAACCCTTTCTTTGGAGAATGCAGAAACAGTCATTTCCAGCCCTAGAGACTGATATAAGAGTTAGCAGTAAGAATGCGTTTAAAACACAGAAGACCCGCTACTTTCTAACTCATCTGCTGTGTGTTGGTTCCTTTTAGGAAATTGCATCTATGTTTAGATTCAGCGAGGTAGAAACACGTTTCTTCTAAAAGCTGCGTTTGGACATTCCAGAGTGGATGGGAGAAAAGGCTGTAAGAGAAATACCTTGCTCTAAAACCAAAACGGAGCTATGTAGCACAGTGGTTGGCAATGTGTGTATTCAACTTCCAGAGTTAAACTGATGTGTGTTTGCCGCAGCTTGGAAACCCTTTCTTTGGAGAATGCAGAAACAGTCATTTCCAGCCCTAGAGACGGATATAAGAGTTAGCAGTAAGAATGCGTTTAAAACACAGAAGACCCGCTTCTTACGAACTCATCTGCTGTGTGTTGGTTCCTTTTAGGAAGTTGCATCTATGTTTAGATTCATCGAGGTAGAAACACGTTTCTTCTAAAAGCTGCGTTTGGTCATTCCAGAGTGGATGGGAGAAAACGCTGTAAGAGAAATACCTTGCTCTAAAACCAAAACGGAGCTATGTAGCAGAATGGTTGGCAATGTGTGTATTAAACTTCCAGAGTAAAACTGATGTGTGTTTGCCGCAGCTTGGAAACCCTTTCTTTGGAGAATGCAGAAACAGTCATTTCCAGCCCTAGAGACGCATATAAGAGTTAGCAGTTAGAATGCGTTTAAAACACAGAAGACCCGCTTCTTACGAACTCATCTGCTGTGTGTTGGTTCCTTTTAGGAAGTTGCATCTATGTTTAGATTCAGCGAGGTAGAAACACGTTTCTTCTAAAAGATGCCTTTGGACATTCCAGAGTGGATGGGAGAAAAGGCTGTAAAGAGAAATACCTTGCTCTAAAACCAAAACGGAGCTATCTAGAAGAATGGTTGTCAATGTGTTTATTCAACTTCCAGAGTTAAACTGATGTGTGTTTGCAGCAGTTCGGAAACCCTTTCTTTGGAGAATGCAGAAACAGTCATTTCCAGCCCTAGAGACTGATATAAGAGTTAGCAGTAAGAATGCGTTTAAAACACAGAAGACCCGCTACTTTCTAACTCATCTGCTGTGTGTTGGTTCCTTTTAGGAAATTGCATCTATGTTTAGATTCAGCGAGGTAGAAACACGTTTCTTCTAAAAGCTGCGTTTGGACATTCCAGAGTGGATGGGAGAAAAGGCTGTAAGAGAAATACCTTGCTCTAAAACCAAAACGGAGCTATGTAGCACAGTGGTTGGCAATGTGTGTATTCAACTTCCAGAGTTAAACTGATGTGTGTTTGCCGCAGCTTGGAAACCCTTTCTTTGGAGAATGCAGAAACAGTCATTTCCAGCCCTAGAGACGGATATAAGAGTTAGCAGTAAGAATGCGTTTAAAACACAGAAGACCCGCTTCTTACGAACTCATCTGCTGTGTGTTGGTTCCTTTTAGGAAGTTGCATCTATGTTTAGATTCAGCGAGGTAGAAACACGTTTCTTCTAAAAGCTGCGTTTGGTCATTCCAGAGTGGATGGGAGAAAACGCTGTAAGAGAAATACCTTGCTCTAAAACCAAAACGGAGCTATGTAGCAGAATGGTTGGCAATGTGTGTATTAAACTTCCAGAGTAAAACTGATGTGTGTTTGCCGCAGCTTGGAAACCCTTTCTTTGGAGAATGCAGAAACAGTCATTTCCAGCCCTAGAGACGCATATAAGAGTTAGCAGTTAGAATGCGTTTAAAACACAGAAGACCCGCTTCTTACGAACTCATCTGCTGTGTGTTGGTTCCTTTTAGGAAGTTGCATCTATGTTTAGATTCAGCGAGGTAGAAACACGTTTCTTCTAAAAGATGCGTTTGGACATTCCAGAGTGGATGGGAGAAAAGGCTGTAAAGAGAAATACCTTGCTCTAAAACCAAAACGGAGCTATGTAGCAGAATGGTTGGCAATGTGTGTATTCAGCTTCCAGAGTTAAACTGATGTGTGTTTACAGCAGTTCGGAAACCCTTTCTTTGGAGAACGCAGAAACAGTCATTTCCAGCCCTAGAGACGCATATAAGAGTTAGCAGTAAGAATGCGTTTAAAACACAGAAGACCCGCTTCTTACGAACTCATCTGCTGTGTGTTGGTTCCTTTTAGGAAGTTGCATCTATGTTTAGATTCAGCGAGGTAGAAACACGTTTCTTCTAAAAGCTGCGTTTGGACATTCCAGAGTGGATGGGAGAAAAGGCTGTAAAGAGAAACACCTTGCTCTAAAACCAAAACGGAGCTATGTAGCAGAATGGTTGTCAATGTGTGTATTCAACTTCCAGAGTTAAACTGATTTGTGTTTACAGCAGTTCGGAAACCTTTCTTTGGAGAATGCAGAAACAGTCATTTCCAGCCCTAGAGACGCATATAAGAGTTAGCAGTAAGAATGCGTTTAAAACACAGAAGACCCACTTCTTACGAACTCATGTGCTGTGCGTTGGTTCCTTTTAGGAAGTTGCATCTATGTTTAGATTCAGCGAGGTAGAAACACGTTTCTTCTAAAAGCTGCGTTTGGACATTCCAGAGTGGATGGGAGAAAAGGCTGTAAAGAGAAATACCTTGCTCTAAAACCAAAATGGAGATATGTAGCAGAATAGTTGTCAATGTGTGTATTCAACTTCCAGAGTTAAACTGATGTGTGTTTGCAGCAGTTCGGAAACCCTTTCTTTGGAGAATGCAGAAACAGTCATTTCCAGCCCTAGAGACGCATATAAGAGTTAGCAGTAAGAATGCGTTTAAAACACAGAAGACCCGCTTCTTACGAACTCATTTGCTGTGTGTTGGTTCCTTTTAGGAAGTTGCATCTATGTTTAGATTCAGCGAGGTAGAAACACGTTTCTTCTAAAAGCTGCGTTTGGACATTCCAGAGTGGATGGGAGAAAAGGCTGTAAGAGAAATACCTTGCTCTAAAAACAAAACGGAGCTATGTAGCACAATGGTTAGCAATGTGTGTATTCAACTTCCAGAGTTAAACTGATGTGTGTTTGCCGCAGCTTGGAAACCCTTTCTTTGGAGAATGCAGAAACAGTCATTTCCAGCCCTAGAGACGGATATAAGAGTTAGCAGTAAGAATGCGTTTAAAACACAGAAGACCCGCTTCTTACGAACTCATCTGCTGTGTGTTGGTTCCTTTTAGGAAGTTGCATCTATGTTTAGATCAGCGAGGTAGAAACACGTTTCTTCTAAAAGCTGCATTTGGTCATTCCAGAGCGGATGGGAGAAAAGGCTGTAAGAGAAATACCTTGCTCTAAAACCAAAACGGAGCTATGTAGCAGAATGGTGGGCAATGTGTGTATTCAACTTCCAGAGTAAAACTGATGTGTGTTTGCCGCAGCTTGGAAACCCTTTCTTTGGAGAATGCAGAAACAATCATTTCTAGCCCTAGAGACGGATATAAGAGTTAGCAGTAAGAATGCGTTTAAAACACAGAAGACCCGCTTCTTACGAACTCATCTGCTGTGTGTTGGTTCCTTTTAGGAAGTTGCATCTATGTTTAGATTCAGCGAGGTAGAAACACGTTTCTTCTAAAAGCTGCGTTGGACATTCCAGAGTGGATGGGAGAGAAGGCTGTAAAGAGAAATACCTTGCTCTAAAACCAAAACGGAGCTATGTAGCAGAATGGTTGGCAATGTGTGTATTCAGCTTCCAAGGTTAAACTGATGTGTGTTTGCAGCAGTTCGGAAACCCTTTCTTTGGAGAATGCAGCAACAGTCATTTCCAGCCCTAGAGACGGATATAAGAGTTAGCAGTAAGAATGCGTTTAAAACACAGAAGACCCGCTTGTTACGAACTCATCTGCTGTTTATTGGTTCCTTTTAGGAAGTTGCATCTATGTTTAGATTCAGCGAGGTAGAAACACGTTTCTTCTAAAAGCTGCGTTTGGACATTCCAGAGTGGATGGGAGAAAAGGCTGTAAAGAGAAATACCTTGCTATAAAACCAAAACGGAGCTATGTAGCAGAATGTTTGGCAATGTGTGTATTCAACATCCAGAGTTAAACTGATGTGTGTTTGCAGCAGTTCGGAAACGCTTTCTTTGGAGAATGCAGAAACAGTCATTTCCAGCCCTAGAGACTCATATAAGAGTTAGCAGTAAGAATGCGTTTAAAACACAGAAGACCCGCTTCTTACGAACTCATCTGCTGTGTGTTGGTTACTTTTAGGAAGTTGCATCTATGTTTAGATTCAGCGAGGTAGAAACACGTTTCTTCTAAAAGCTGCGTTTGGACATTCCAGAGTGGATGGGAGAAAAGGCTGTAAAGAGAAATACCTTGCTCTAAAACCAAAACGGAGCTATCTAGCAGAATGGTTGTCAATGTGTGTATTCAACTTCCAGAGTTAAACTGATTTGTGTTTGCAGCAGTTCGGAAACCCTTTCTTTGGAGAATGCAGAAACAGTCATTTCCAGCCCTAGAGACGCATATAAGAGTTAGCAGTAAGAATGCGTTTAAAACACAGAAGACCCGCTTCTTACGAACTCATCTGCTGTGTGTTGGTTCCTTTTAGGAAGTTGCATCTATGTTTAGATTCATCGAGGTAGAAACACGTTTCTTCTAAAAGGTGCGTTTGGACATTCCAGAGTGGATGGGATAAAAGGCTGTAAGAGAAATACGTTGCTCTAAAACCAAAACGGAGCTATGTAGCAGAATGGTTGGCAATGTGTGTATTCAACTTCCAGAGTTAAACTAATGTGTGTTTGCCGCAGCTTGGAAACCCTTTCTTTGGAGAATGCAGAAACTGACATTTCCAGCCCTAGAGACGCATATAAGAGTTAGCAGTAAGAATGCGTTTAAAACACAGAAGACCCGCTTCTTACGAACTCATCTGCTGTGTGTTGGTTACTTTTAGGAAGTTGCATCTATGTTTAGATTCAGCGAGGTAGAAACACGTTTCTTCTAAAAGCGGCGTTTGGACATTCCAGAGTGAATGGGAGAAAAGGCTGTAAAGAGAAATACCTTGCTCTAAAACCAAAACGGAGCTATGTAGCAGAATTGTTGGCCATATGTGTATTCAGCTTCCAGAGTTAAATTGATGTGTGTTTGCAGCAGCTCGGAAACCCTTTCTTTGGAGAATGCAGAAACAGTCATTTCCAGCCCTAGAGACGGATATAAGAGTTAGCAGTAAGAATGCGTTTAAAACACAGAAGACCCGCTTCTTACGAACTCATCTGCTGTTTGTTGGTTCCTTTTAGGAAGTTGCATCTATGTTTAGATTCAGCGAGGTAGAAACACGTTTCTTCTAAAAGCTGCGTTTGGACATTCCAGAGTGGATGGGAGAAAAGGCTGTAAAGAGAATTACCTTGCTATAAAACCAAAACGGAGCTATCTAGCAGAATGGTTGTCAATGTGTGTATTCAACTTCCAGAGTTAAACTGATGTGTGTTTGCAGCCGTTCGGAAACCCTTTCTTTGGAGAATGAAGAAACAGTCATTTCCAGCCCTAGAGACGGATATTAGAGTTAGCAGTAAGAATGCGTTTAAAACACAGAAGACCCGCTATTTTCTAACTCATCTGCTGTGTGTTGGTTCCTTTTAGGAAGTTGCATCTATGTTTAGATTCAGCGAGGTAGAAACACGTTTCTTCTAAAAGCTGCGTTTGGACATTCCAGAGTGGATGGGAGAAAAGGCTGTAAGAGAAATACCTTGCTCTAAAACCAAAACGGAGCTATGTAGCACAATGGTTGGCAATGTGTGTATTCAACTTCCAGAGTTAAACTGATGTGTCTTTGCCGCAGCTTGGAAACCCTTTCTTTGGAGAATGCAGAAACAGTCAATTCCAGCCCTAGAGACGGATATAAGAGTTAGCAGTAAGAATGCGTTTAAAACACAGAAGACCCGCTTCTTACGAACTCATCTGCTGTGTGTTGGTTCCTTTTAGGAAGTTGCATCTATGTTTAGATCAGCGAGGTAGAAACACGTTTCTTCTAAAAGCTGCGTTTGGTCATTCCAGAGTGGATGGGAGAAAAGGCTGTAAGAGAAATACCTTGCTCTAAAACCAAAACGGAGCTATGTAGCAGAATGGTTGGCAATGTGTGTATTAAACTTCCAGAGTAAAACTGATGTGTGTTTGCCGCAGCTTGGAAACCCTTTCTTTGGAGAATGCAGAAACAGTCATTTCCAGCCCTAGAGACGGATATAAGAGTTAGCAGTAAGAATGCGTTTAAAACACAGAAGACCCGCTTCTTACGAACTCATCTGCTGTGTGTTGGTTCCTTTTAGGAAGTTGCATCTATGTTTAGATTCAGCGAGGTAGAAACACGTTTCTTCTAAAAGCTGCGTTTGGACATTCCAGAGTGGATGGGAGAAAAGGCTGTAAAGAGAAATACCTTGCTCTAAAACCAAAACGGAGCTATCTAGCAGAATGGTTGTCAATGTGTGTATTCAACTTCCAGAGTTAAACTGATTTGTGTTTGAAGCAGTTCGAAAACCCTTTCTTTGGAGAATGCAGAAACAGTCATTTCCAACCCTAGAGACGGATATAAGAGTTAGCAGTAAGAATGCGTTTAAAACACAGAAGACCCGCTTCTTACGAACTCATCTGCTGTGTGTTGGTTCCTTTTAGGAAGTTGCATCTATGTTTAGATTCAGCGAGGTAGAAACACGTTTCTTCTAAAAGCTGCGTTTGGACATTCCAGAGTGGATGGGAGAAAAGGCTGTAAGAGAAATACCTTGCTCTAAAACCAAAACGGAGCTATGTAGCAGAATGGTTGTCAATGTGTGTATTCAACTTCCAGAGTTAAACTGATGTGTGTTTGCCGCAGCTTGGAAACCCTTTCTTTGTTGAATGCAGAAACAGTCATTTCCAGCCCTAGAGACGGATATAAGAGTTAGCAGTAAGAATGCGTTTAAAACACAGAAGACCCGCTTCTTACGAACTCATTTGCTGTGTGTTGGTTCCTTTTAGGAAGTTGCATCTATGTTTAGATCAGCGAGGTAGAAACCCGTTTCTTCTAAAAGCTGCGTTTGGACATTCCAGTGTGGATGGGAGAAAAGGCTGTAAAGAGAAATACCTTGCTCTAAAACCAAAACGGAGCTATGTAGCAGAATGGTTGGCAATGTGTGTATTCAGCTTCCAAGGTTAAACTGATGTGTGTTTGCAGCAGTTCGGAAACCCTTTCTTTGGAGAATGCAGAAACAGTCATTTCCAGCCCTAGAGACGGATTTAAGAGTTAGCAGTAAGAATGCGTTTAAAACACAGAAGACCCGCTTCTTACGAACTCATCTGCTGTGTGTTGGTTCCTTTTAGGAAGTTGCATCTATGTTTAGATTCAGCGAGGTAGAAACACGTTTCTTCTAAAAGCTGCGTTTTGACATTCCAGAGTGGATGGGAGAAAAGGCTTTAAAGAGAAATACCTTGCTCTAAAACCAAAACGGAGCTATGTAGCAGAATGGTTGTCAATGTGTGTATTCAACTTCCAGAGTTAATCTGATGTGTGTTTGCAGCAGTTCGGAAACCCTTTCTTTGGAGAATGCAGAAACAGTCATTTCCAGCCCTAGAGACGCATATAAGAGTTAGCAGTAAGAATGCGTTTAAAACACAGAAGACCCGCTTCTTACGAACTCATTTGCTGTGTGTTGGTTCCTTTTAGGAAGTTGCATCTATGTTTAGATTCAGCGAGGTAGAAACACGTTTCTTCTAAAAGCTGCGTTTGGACATTCCAGAGTGGATGGGAGAAAAGGCTGTAAAGAGAAATACCTTGCTCTAAAACCAAAACGGATCTATGTAGCAGAATGGTTGTCAATGTGTGTATTCAACTTCCAGAGTTAAACTGATGTGTGTTTGCAGCAGTTCGGAAACCCTTTCTTTGGAGAATGCAGAAACAGTCATTTCCAGCCCTAGAGACGCATATAAGAGTTAGCAGTAAGAATGCGTTTAAAACACAGAAGACCCGCTTCTTACGAACTCATCTGCTGTGTGTTGGTTCCTTTTAGGAAGTTGCATCTATGTTTAGATTCAGCGAGGTAGAAGCACGTTTCTTCTAAAAGCTGCGTTTGGACATTCCAGAGTGGATGGGATAAAAGGCTGTAAGAGAAATACCTTGCTCTAAAACCAAAACGGAGCTATGTAGCAGAATGGTTGGCAATGTGTGTATTCAACTTCCAGAGTTAAACTGATGTGTGTTTGCCGCAGCTTGGAAACCCTTTCTTTGGAGAATGCAGAAACAGTCATTTCCAGCCCTAGAGACGCATATAATAGATAGCAGTAAGAATGCGTTTAAAACACAGAAGACCCGCTTCTTACGAACTCATCTGCTGTGTTTTTGTTCCTTTTAGGAAGTTGCATCTATGTTTAGATTCAGCGAGGTAGAAACACGTTTCTTCTAAAAGCGGCGTTTGGACATTGCAGAGTGGATGGGAGAAAAGGCTGTAAAGAGAAATACCTTGCTCTAAAACCAAAACGGAGCTATCTAGCAGAATGGTTGTCAATGTGTGTATTCAACTTCCAGAGTTAAACTGATGTGTGTTTGCAGCAGTTTGGAAACCCTTTCTTTGGAGAATGCAGAAACAGTCATTTCCAGCCCTAGAGACGCATATAAGAGTTAGCAGTAAGAATGCGTTTAAAACACAGAAGACCCGCTTCTTACGAACTCATCTGCTGTGTGTTGGTTCCTTTTAGAAAGTTGCATCTATGTTTAGATTCAGCGAGGTTGAAACACGTTTCTTCTAAAAGCTGCGTTTGGACATTCCAGAGTGGATGGGAGAAAAGGCTGTAAAGAGAAATACCTTGCTCTAAAACCAAAACGGAGCTATGTAGCAGAATGGTTGTCAATGTGTGTATTCAACTTCCAGAGTTAAACTGATGTGTGTTTGCAGCAGTTCGGAAACCCTTTCTTTGGAGAATGCAGAAACAGTCATTTCCAGCCCTAGAGACGCATGTAAGAGTTAGCAGTAAGAATGCGTTTAAAACACAGAAGACCCGCTTCTTACGAACTCATTTGCTGTGTATTGGTTCCTTTTAGGAAGTTGCATCTATGTTTAGATTCAGCGAGGTAGAAACACGTTTCTTCTAAAAGCTGCGTTTGGACATTCCAGAGTGGATGGGAGAAAAGGCTGTAAAGAGAAATACCTTGCTCTAAAACCAAAACGGAGCTATGTAGCAGAATGGTTGTCAATGTGTGTATTCAACTTCCAGAGTTAAACTGATGTGTGTTTGCAGCAGTTCGGAAACCCTTTCTTTGGAGAATGCAGAAACAGTCATTTCCAGCCCTAGAGACGCATATAAGAGTTAGCAGTAAGAATGCGTTTAAAACACAGAAGACCCGCTTCTTACGAACTCATCTGCTGTGTGTTGGTTCCTTTTAGGAAGTTGCATCTATGTTTAGATTCAGCGAGGTAGAAGCACGTTTCTTCTAAAAGCTGCGTTTGGACATTCCAGAGTGGATGGGATAAAAGGCTGTAAGAGAAATACCTTGCTCTAAAACCAAAACGGAGCTATGTAGCAGAATGGTTGGCAATGTGTGTATTCAACTTCCAGAGTTAAACTGATGTGTGTTTGCCGCAGCTTGGAAACCCTTTCTTTGGAGAATGCAGAAACAGTCATTTCCAGCCCTAGAGACGCATATAAGAGATAGCAGTAAGAATGCGTTTAAAACACAGAAGACCCGCTTCTTACGAACTCATCTGCTGTGTTTTGGTTCCTTTTAGGAAGTTGCATCTATGTTTAGATTCAGCGAGGTAGAAACACGTTTCTTCTAAAAGCGGCGTTTGGACATTGCAGAGTGGATGGGAGAAAAGGCTGTAAAGAGAAATACCTTGCTCTAAAACCAAAACGGAGCTATCTAGCAGAATGGTTGTCAATGTGTGTATTCAACTTCCAGAGTTAAACTGATGTGTGTTTGCAGCAGTTTGGAAACCCTTTCTTTGGAGAATGCAGAAACAGTCATTTCCAGCCCTAGAGACGCATATAAGAGTTAGCAGTAAGAATGCGTTTAAAACACAGAAGACCCGCTTCTTACGAACTCATCTGCTGTGTGTTGGTTCCTTTTAGAAAGTTGCATCTATGTTTAGATTCAGCGAGGTTGAAACACGTTTCTTCTAAAAGCTGCGTTTGGACATTCCAGAGTGGATGGGAGAAAAGGCTGTAAAGAGAAATACCTTGCTCTAAAACCAAAACGGAGCTATGTAGCAGAATGGTTGTCAATGTGTGTATTCAACTTCCAGAGTTAAACTGATGTGTGTTTGCAGCAGTTCGGAAACCCTTTCTTTGGAGAATGCAGAAACAGTCATTTCCAGCCCTAGAGACGCATGTAAGAGTTAGCAGTAAGAATGCGTTTAAAACACAGAAGACCCGCTTCTTACGAACTCATTTGCTGTGTATTGGTTCCTTTTAGGAAGTTGCATCTATGTTTAGATTCAGCGAGGTAGAAACACGTTTCTTCTAAAAGCTGCGTTTGGACATTCCAGTGTGGATGGGAGAAAAGGCTGTAAAGAGAAATACCTTGCTCTAAAACCAAAACGGAGCTATCTAGCAGAATGGTTGTCAATGTGTGTATTCAACTTCCAGAGTTAAACTGATGTGTGTTTGCAGCCTTTCGGAAACCCTTTCTTTGGAGAATGCAGAAACAGTCATTTCCAGCCCTAGAGACGGATATAAGAGTTAGCAGTAAGAATGCGTTTAAAACACAGAAGACCCGCTTCTTACGAACTCATCTGCTGTGTGTTGGTTCCTTTTAGGGAGTTGCATCTATGTTTAGATTCAGCGAGGTAGAAACACGTTTCTTCTAAAAGCTGCGTTTGGACATTCCAGAGTGGATTGGAGAAAAGGCTGTAAGAGAAATACCTTGCTCTAAAACCAAAACGGAGCTATGTAGCAGAATGGTTGGCAATGTGTGTATTCAACTTCCAGAGTTAAACTGATGTGTGTTTGCCGCAGCTTGGAAACCCTTTCTTTGGAGAATGCAGAAACAGTCATTTCCAGCCCTAGAGACGGATATAAGAGTTAGCAGTAAGAATGCGTTTAAAACACAGAAGACCCGCTTCTTACGAACTCATTTGCTGTGTGTTGGTTCCTTTTAGGAAGTTGCATCTATGTTTAGATCAGCGAGGTAGAAACACGTTTCTTCTAAAAGCTGCGTTTGGTCATTCCAGAGTGGATGGGAGAAAAGGCTGTAAGAGAAATACCTTGCTCTAAAACCAAAACGGAGCTATGTAGCAGAATGGTTGGCAATGTGTGTATTCAACTTCCAGAGTAAAACTGATGTGTGTTTGCCGCAGCTTGGAAACCCTTTCTTTGGAGAATGCAGAAACAGTCATTTCCAGCCCTAGAGACGGATATAAGAGTTAGCAGTAAGAATGCGTTTAAAACACAGAAGACCCGCTTCTTACGAACTCATCTGCTGTGTGTTGGTTCCTTTTAGGAAGTTGCATCTATGTTTAGATTCAGCGAGGTAGAAACACGTTTCTTCTAAAAGATGCGTTTGGGCATTCCAGAGTGGATGGGAGAAAAGGCTGTAAAGAGAAATACCTTGCTCTAAAACCAAAACGGAGCTATGTAGCAGAATGGTTGGCAATGTGTGTATTCAGCTTCCAGAGTTAAACTGATGTGTGTTTGCAGCAGTTCGGAAACCCTTTCTTTGGAGAATGCAGAAAGAGTCATTTCCAGCCCTAGAGACGGATATAAGAGTTAGCAGTAAGAATGCGTTTAAAACACAGAAGACCCGCTTCTTACGAACTCATGTGCTGTGTGTTGGTTCCTTTTTGGAAGTTGCATCTATGTTTAGATTCAGCGAGGTAGAAACACGTTTCTTCTAAAAGCTGCGTTTGGACATTCCAGAGTGGATGGGAGAAAAGACTGTAAAGAGAAATACCTTGCTCTAAAACCAAAACGGAGCTATATAGCAGAATGGTTGTCAATGTGTGTATTCCACTTCCAGAGTTAAACTGATTTGTGTTTGCAGCAGTTCGGAAACCTTTCTTTGGAGAATGCAGAAACAGTCATTTCCAGCCCTAGAGACGCATATAAGAGTTAGCAGTAAGAATGCGTTTAAAACACAGAAGACCCGCTTCTTACGAACTCATGTGCTGTGCGTTGGTTCCTTTTAGGAAGTTGCATCTATGTTTATATTCAGCGAGGTAGAAACACGATTCTTCTAAAAGCTGCGTTTGGACATTCCAGAGTGGATGGGAGAAAAGGCTGCAAAGAGAAATACCTTGCTCTAAAACCAAAACGGAGATATGTAGCAGAATAGTTGTCAATGTGTGTATTCAACTTCCAGAGTTAAACTGATGTGTGTTTGCAGCAGTTCGGAAACCCTTTCTTTGGAGAATGCAGAAACACTAATTTCCAGCTCTAGAGACGCATATAAGTGTTAGCAGTAAGAATGCGTTTAAAACACAGAAGACCCGCTTCTTACGAACTCATCTGCTGTGTGTTGGTTCCTTTTTGGAAGTTGCATCTATGTTTAGATTCAGCGAGGTAGAAACACATTTCTTCTAAAAGCTTCGTTTGGACATTGCAGAGTGGATGGGAGAAAAGGCTGTAAAGAGAAATACCTTGCTCTAAAACCAAAACGGAGCTATCTAGCAGAATGGTTGTCAATGTGTGTATTCAACTTCCAGAGTTAAACTGATGTGTGTTTGCCGCAGCTTGAAAACCCTTTCTTTGGAGAATGCAGAAACAGTCATTTCCAGCCCTAGAGACGGATATAAGAGTTAGCAGTAAGAATGCGTTTTAAACACAGAAGACCCGCTTCTTACTAACTCATCTGCTGTGTGTTGGTTCCTTTTAGGAAGTTGCATCTATGTTTAGATCAGCGAGGTAGAAACACGTTTCTTCTAAAAGCTGCGTTTGGACATTCCAGAGTGGATGGGAGAAAAGGCTGTAAAGAGAAATACCTTGCTCTAAAACCAAAACGGAGCTATGTAGCAGAATGGTTGGCAATGCGTGTATTCAGCTTCCAAGGTTAAACTGATGTGTGTTTGCAGCAGTTCGGAAACCCTTTCTTTGGAGAATGCAGAAACAGTCATTTCCAGCCCTAGAGACGGATATAAGAGTTAGCAGTAAGAATGCGTTTAAAACACAGAAGACCCGCTTCTTACGAACTCATCTGCTGTGTATTGGTTCCTTTTAGGAAGTTGCATCGATGTTTAGATTCAGCGAGGTAGAAACACGATTCTTCTAAAAGCTGCGTTTGGACATTCCAGAGTGGATGGGAGAAAAGGCTGTAAAGAGAAATACCTTGCTATAAAACCAAAACGGAGCTATGTAGCAGAATGTTTGGCAATGTGTGTATTCAACATCCAGAGTTAAACTGATGTGTGTTTGCAGCAGTTCGGAAACCCTTTCTTTGGAGAATGCAGAAACAGTCATTTCCAGCCCTAGAGACGCATATAAGAGCAGTAAGAATGCGTTTAAAACACAGAAGACCCGCTTCTTACGAACTCATCTGCTGTGTGTTGGTTCCTTTTAGGAAGTTGCATCTATGTTTAGATTCATCGAGGTAGAAACACGTTTCTTCTAAAAGCTGCGTTTGGACATTCCAGAGTGGATGGGAGAAAAGGCTGTAAAGAGAAATACCTTGCTCTAAAACCAAAACGGAGCTATCTAGCAGAATGGTTGTCAATGTGTGTATTCAAATTCCAGAGTTAAACTGATTTGTGTTTGCAGCAGTTTGGAAACCCTTTCGTTGGAGAATGCAGAAACAGTCATTTCCAGCCCTAGAGACGCATATAAGAGTTAGCAGTAAGAATGCGTTTAAAACACAGAAGACCCGCTTCTTACGAACTCATCTGCTGTGTGCTGGTTCCTTTTAGGAAGTTGCATCTTTGTTTAGATCAGCGAGGTAGAAACACGTTTCTTCTAAAAGCTGCGTTTGGTCATTCCAGAGTGGATGGGAGAAAAGGCTGTAAGAGGAATACCTTGCTCTAAAACCAAAACGGAGGTATGTAGCAGAATGGTTGGCAATGTGTGTATTCAACTTCCAGAGTAAAACTGATGTGTGTTTGCCGCAGCTTGGAAACCCTTTCTTTGGAGAATGCAGAAACAGTCATTTCCAGCCCTAGAGACGGATATAAGAGTTAGCAGTAAGAATGCGTTTAAAACACAGAAGACCCGCTTCTTGCGAACTCATCTGCTGTGTGTTGGTTCCTTTTAGGAAGTTGCATCTATGTTTAGATTCAGCGAGGTAGAAACACGTTTCTTCTAAAAGCTGCGTTTGGACATTCCAGAGTGGATGGGAGAAAAGGCTGTAAAGAGAAATACCTTGCTCTAAAACCAAAACGGAGCTATGTAGCAGAATGGTTGGCAATGTGTGTATTCAGCTTACAAGGTTAAACTGATGTGTGTTTGCAGCAGTTCGGAAACCCTTTCTTTGGAGAATGCAGAAAGTCATTTCCAGCCCTAGAGACGCATATAAGAGTAGGCAGTAAGAATGCGTTTAAAACACAGAAGACCCGCTTCTTACGAACTCATTTGCTGTGTGTTGGTTCCTTTTAGGAAGTTGCATCTATGTTTAGATTCAGCGAGGTAGAAACACGTTTCTTCTAAAAGCTGCGTTTGGACTTTCCAGAGTGGATGGGAGAAAAGGCTGTAAAGAGAAATACCTTGCTCTAAAACCAAAACGGAGCTATCTAGCAGAATGGTTGTCAATGTGTTTATTCAACTTCCAGAGTTAAACTGATGTGTGTTTGCAGCAGTTCGGAAACCCTTTCTTTGGAGAATGCAGAAACAGTCATTTCCAGCCCTAGAGACGGATATAAGAGTTAGCAGTAAGAATGCGTTTAAAACACAGAAGACCCGCTACTTACTAACTCATCTGCTGTGTGTTGGTTCCTTTTAGGAAGTTGCATCTATGTTTAGATTCAGCGAGGTAGAAACACGTTTCTTCTAAAAGCTGCGTTTGGACATTCCAGAGTGGATGGGAGAAAAGGCTGTAAAGAGAAATACCTTGCTCTAAAACCAAAACGGAGCTATCTAGCAGAATGGTTGTCAATGTGTGTATTCAACTTCCAGAGTTAAACTGATATGTGTTTGCAGCAGATCGGAAACCCTTTCTTTGGAGAATGCAGAAACAGTCATTTCCAGCCCTAGAGACGGATATAAGAGTTAGCAGTAAGAATGCGTTTTAAACACAGAAGACCCGCTTCTTACGAACTCATCTGCTGTGTGTTGGTTCCTTTTAGGAAGTTGCATCTATGTTTAGATCAGCGAGGTAGAAACACGTTTCTTCTAAAAGCTGCGTTTGGACATTCCAGAGTGGATGGGAGAAAAGGCTGTAAAGAGAAATACCTTGCTCTAAAACCAAAACGGAGCTATGTAGCAGAATGGTTGGCAATGCGTGTATTCAGCTTCCAAGGTTAAACTGATGTGTGTTTGCAGCAGTTCGGAAACCCTTTCTTTGGAGAATGCAGAAACAGTCATTTCCAGCCCTAGAGACGGATATAAGAGTTAGCAGTAAGAATGCGTTTAAAACACAGAAGACCCGCTTCTTACGAACTCATCTGCTGTGTATTGGTTCCTTTTAGGAAGTTGCATCGATGTTTAGATTCAGCGAGGTAGAAACACGATTCTTCTAAAAGCTGCGTTTGGACATTCCAGAGTGGATGGGAGAAAAGGCTGTAAAGAGAAATACCTTGCTATAAAACCAAAACGGAGCTATGTAGCAGAATGTTTGGCAATGTGTGTATTCAACATCCAGAGTTAAACTGATGTGTGTTTGCAGCAGTTCGGAAACCCTTTCTTTGGAGAATGCAGAAACAGTCATTTCCAGCCCTAGAGACGCATATAAGAGCAGTAAGAATGCGTTTAAAACACAGAAGACCCGCTTCTTACGAACTCATCTGCTGTGTGTTGGTTCCTTTTAGGAAGTTGCATCTATGTTTAGATTCATCGAGGTAGAAACACGTTTCTTCTAAAAGCTGCGTTTGGACATTCCAGAGTGGATGGGAGAAAAGGCTGTAAAGAGAAATACCTTGCTCTAAAACCAAAACGGAGCTATCTAGCAGAATGGTTGTCAATGTGTGTATTCAACTTCCAGAGTTAAACTGATTTGTGTTTGCAGCAGTTTGGAAACCCTTTCGTTGGAGAATGCAGAAACAGTCATTTCCAGCCCTAGAGACGCATATAAGAGTTAGCAGTAAGAATGCGTTTAAAACACAGAAGACCCGCTTCTTACGAACTCATCTGCTGTGTGCTGGTTCCTTTTAGGAAGTTGCATCTTTGTTTAGATCAGCGAGGTAGAAACACGTTTCTTCTAAAAGCTGCGTTTGGTCATTCCAGAGTGGATGGGAGAAAAGGCTGTAAGAGGAATACCTTGCTCTAAAACCAAAACGGAGGTATGTAGCAGAATGGTTGGCAATGTGTGTATTCAACTTCCAGAGTAAAACTGATGTGTGTTTGCCGCAGCTTGGAAACCCTTTCTTTGGAGAATGCAGAAACAGTCATTTCCAGCCCTAGAGACGGATATAAGAGTTAGCAGTAAGAATGCGTTTAAAACACAGAAGACCCGCTTCTTGCGAACTCATCTGCTGTGTGTTGGTTCCTTTTAGGAAGTTGCATCTATGTTTAGATTCAGCGAGGTAGAAACACGTTTCTTCTAAAAGCTGCGTTTGGACATTCCAGAGTGGATGGGAGAAAAGGCTGTAAAGAGAAATACCTTGCTCTAAAACCAAAACGGAGCTATGTAGCAGAATGGTTGGCAATGTGTGTATTCAGCTTACAAGGTTAAACTGATGTGTGTTTGCAGCAGTTCGGAAACCCTTTCTTTGGAGAATGCAGAAAGTCATTTCCAGCCCTAGAGACGCATATAAGAGTAGGCAGTAAGAATGCGTTTAAAACACAGAAGACCCGCTTCTTACGAACTCATTTGCTGTGTGTTGGTTCCTTTTAGGAAGTTGCATCTATGTTTAGATTCAGCGAGGTAGAAACACGTTTCTTCTAAAAGCTGCGTTTGGACTTTCCAGAGTGGATGGGAGAAAAGGCTGTAAAGAGAAATACCTTGCTCTAAAACCAAAACGGAGCTATCTAGCAGAATGGTTGTCAATGTGTTTATTCAACTTCCAGAGTTAAACTGATGTGTGTTTGCAGCAGTTCGGAAACCCTTTCTTTGGAGAATGCAGAAACAGTCATTTCCAGCCCTAGAGACGGATATAAGAGTTAGCAGTAAGAATGCGTTTAAAACACAGAAGACCCGCTACTTACTAACTCATCTGCTGTGTGTTGGTTCCTTTTAGGAAGTTGCATCTATGTTTAGATTCAGCGAGGTAGAAACACGTTTCTTCTAAAAGCTGCGTTTGGACATTCCAGAGTGGATGGGAGAAAAGGCTGTAAAGAGAAATACCTTGCTCTAAAACCAAAACGGAGCTATCTAGCAGAATGGTTGTCAATGTGTGTATTCAACTTCCAGAGTTAAACTGATATGTGTTTGCAGCAGATCGGAAACCCTTTCTTTGGAGAATGCAGAAACAGTCATTTCCAGCCCTAGAGACGGATATAAGAGTTAGCAGTAAGAATGCGTTTAAAACACAGAAGACCCGCTTCTTACGAACTCATCTGCTGTGTGTTGGTTCCTTTTAGGAAGTTGCATCTATCTTTAGATTCAGCGAGGTAGAAACACGTTTCTTCTAAAAGCTGGGTTTGGACATTCCAGAGTGGATGGGAGAAAAGGCTGTAAGAGAAATACCTTGCTCTAAAACCAAAACGGAGCTATGTAGCAGAATGGTTGGCAATGTGTGTATTCAACTTCCAGAGTTAAACTGATGTGTGTTTGCAGCAGTTCGGAAACCCTTTCTTTGGAGAATGCAGAAACAGTCATTTCCAGCCCTAGAGACGCATATAAGAGTTAGCAGTAAGAATGCGTTTAAAACACAGAAGACCCGCTTCTTACGAACTCATCTTCTGTGTGTTGGTTCCTTTTAGGAAGTTGCATCTATGTTTAGATTCAGCGTGGTAGAAATACGTTTCTTCTAAAAGCTGCGTTTGGACATTCCAGAGTAGATGGGAGAAAAGGCTGTAAGAGAAATACCTTGCTCTAAAACCAAAATGGAGCTATGTAGCAGAATGGTTGGCAATGTGTGTATTCATCTTCCAGAGTTAAACTGATGTGTGTTTGCCGCAGCTTAAAAACCCTTTCTTTGGAGAATGCAGAAACAGTCATTTCCAGCCCTAGAGACGGATATAAGAGTTAGCAGTAAGAATGCGTTTTAAAAACAGAAGACCCGCTTCTTACGAACTCATCTTCTGTGTGTTGGTTCCTTTTAGGAAGTTGCATCTATGTTTAGATTCAGCGTGGTAGAAATACGTTTCTTCTAAAAGCTGCGTTTTGACATTCCAGAGTGGATGGGAGAAAAGGCTGTAAAGAGAAATACCTTGCTCTAAAACCAAAACGGAGCTATGTAGCAGAATGGTTGGCAATGTGTGTATTCAACTTCCAGAGTTAAACTGATGTGTGTTTGCCGCAGCTTGGAAACCCTTTCTTTGGAGAATGCAGAAACAGTCATTTCCAGCCCTAGAGACGCATATAAGAGTTAGCAGTAAGAATGCGTTTAAAACACAGAAGACCCGCTTCTTACGAACTCATCTGCTGTGTGTTGGTTCCTTTTAGGAAGTTGCATCTATGTTTAGATTCAGCGAGGTAGAAACACGTTTCTTCTAAAAGCGGCGTTTGGACATTCCAGAGTGGATGGGAGAAAAGGCTGTAAAGAGAAATACCTTGCTCTAAAACCAAAACGGAGCTATGTAGCAGAATGGTTGGCAATATGTGTATTCAGCTTCCAGAGTTAAACTGATGTGTGTTTGCAGCAGTTCGGAAACCCTTTCTTTGGAGAATGCAGAAACAGTCATTTCCAGCCCTAGAGACGCATATAAGAGTTAGCAGTAAGAATGCGTTTAAAACACAGAAGGCCCGCTTCTTACGAACTCATTTGCTGTGTGTTGGTTCCTTTTAGGAAGTTGCATCTATGTTTAGATTCAGCGAGGTAGAAACACGTTTCTTCTAAAAGCTGCGTTTGGACATTCCAGAGTGGATGGGAGAAAAGGCTGTAAAGAGAAATACCTTGCTCTAAAACCAAAACGGAGCTATATAGCAGAATGGTTGTCAATGTGTGTATTCAACTTCCAGAGTTAAACTGATGTGTGTTTGCAGCCGTTCGGAAACCCTTTCTTTGGAGAATGCAGAAACAGTCATTTCCAGCCCTAGAGATGGATATAAGAGTTAGCAGTAAGAATGCGTTTAAAACACAGAAGACCCGCTACTTTCTAACTCATCTGCTGTGTGTTGGTTCCTTTTAGGAAGTTGCATCTATGTTTAGATTCAGGGAGGTAGAAACACGTTTCTTCTAAAAGCTGCGTTTGGACATTCCAGAGTGGATGGGAGAAAGGGCTGTAAGAGAAATACCTTGCTCTAAAACCCAAACGGAGCTATGTAGCACAATGGTTGGCAATGTGTGTATTCAACTTCCAGAGTTAAACTGATGTGTGTTTGCCGCAGCTTGGAAACCCTTTCTTTGGAGAATGCAGAAACAGTCATTTCCAGCCCTAGAGACGGATATAAGAGTTAGCAGTAAGAATGCGTTTAAAACACAGAAGACCCGCTTCTTACGAACTCATCTGCTGTGTGTTGGTTCCTGTTAGGAAGTTGCATCTATGTTTAGATCAGCGAGGTAGAAACACGTTTCTTCTAAAAGCTGCGTTTGGTCATTCCAGAGTGGATGGGAGAAAAGGCTGTAAGAGAAATACCTTGCTCTAAAACCAAAACGGAGCTATGTAGCAGAATGGTTGGCAATGTGTGTATTAAACTTCCAGAGTAAAACTGATGTGTGTTTGCCGCAGCTTGGAAACCCTTTCTTTGGAGAATGCAGAAACAGTCATTTCCAGCCCTAGAGACAGATATAAGAGTTAGCAGTAAGAATGCGTTTAAAACACAGAAGACCCGCTTCTTACGAACTCATCTGCTGTGTGTTGGTTCCTTTTAGGAAGTTGCATCTATGTTTAGATTCAGCGAGGTAGAAACACGTTTCTTCTAAAAGATGCGTTTGGACATTCCAGAGTGGATGGGAGAAAAGGCTGTAAAGAGAAATACCTTCCTCTAAAACCAAAACGGAGCTATGTAGCAGAATGTTTGGCAATGTGTGTATTCAGCTTCCAGAGTTAAACTGATGTGTGTTTGCCGCAGCTTGGAAACCCTTTCTTTGGAGAATGCAGAAACAGTCATTTCCAGCCCTAGAGACGGATATAAGAGTTAGCAGTAAGAATGCGTTTAAAACACAGAAGACCCGCTTCTTACGAACTCATCTGCTGTGTGTTGGTTCCTTTTAGGAAGGTGCATCTATGTTTAGATTCAGCGAGGTAGAAACACGTTTCTTCTAAAAGCTGCGTTTGGACATTCCAGAGTGGATGGGAGAGAAGGCTGTAAAGAGAAATACCTTGCTCTAAAACCAAAACGGAGCTATGTAGCAGAATGGTTGGCAATGTGTGTATTCAGCTTCCAAGGTTAAACTGATGTGTGTTTGCAGCAGTTCGGAAACCCTTTCTTTGGAGAATGCAGAAACAGTCATTTCCAGCCCTAGAGACGGATATAAGAGTTAGCATTAAGAATGCGTTTAAAACCCAGAAGACCCGCTTCTTACGAACTCATCTGCTGTGTATTGGTTCCTTTTAGGAAGTTGCATCTATGTTTAGATTCAGCGAGGTAGAAACACGTTTCTTCTAAAAGATGCGTTTGGACATTCCAGAGTGGATGGGAGAAAAGGCTGTAAGAGAAATACCTTGCTCTAAAACCAAAACGGAGCTATGTAGCACAATGGTTGGCAATGTGTGTATTCAACTTCCAGAGTTAAACTGATGTGTGTTTGCCGCAGCTTGGAAACCCTTTCTTTGGAGAATGCAGAAACAGTCATTTCCAGCCCTAGAGACGGATATAAGAGTTAGCAGTAAGAATGCGTTTAAAACACAGAAGACCCGCTTCTTACGAACTCATCTGCTGTGTGTTGGTTCCTTTTAGGAAGTTGCATCTATGTTTAGATCAGCGAGGTAGAAACACGTTTCTTCTAAAAGCTGCGTTTGGTCATTCCAGAGTGGATGGGAGAAAAGGCTGTAAGAGGAATACCTTGCTCTAAAACCAAAACGGAGGTATGTAGCAGAATGGTTGGCAATGTGTGTATTCAACTTCCAGAGTAATACTGATGTGTGTTTGCAGCAGCTTGGAAACCCTTTCTTTGGAGAATGCAGAAACAGTCATTTCCAGCCCTAGAGACGGATATAAGAGTTAGCAGTAAGAATGCGTTTAAAACACAGAAGACCCGCTTCTTGCGAACTCATCTGCTGTGTGCTGGTTCCTTTTAGGAAGTTGCATCTATGTTTAGATTCAGCGAGGTAGAAACACGTTTCTTCTAAAAGCTGCGTTTGGACATTCCAGAGTGGATGGGAGAAAAGGCTGTAAAGAGAAATACCTTGCTCTAAAACCAAAACGGAGCTATGTAGCAGAATGGTTGGCAATGTGTGTATTCAGCTTACAAGGTTAAAGTGATGTGTGTTTGCAGCAGTTCGGAAACCCTTTCTTTGGAGAATGCAGAAACAGTCATTTCCAGCCCTAGAGACGCATATAAGAGTAGGCAGTAAGAATGCGTTTAAAACACAGAAGACCCGCTTCTTACGAACTCATTTGCTGTGTGTTGGTTCCTTTTAGGAAGTTGCATCTATGTTTAGATTCAGCGAGGTAGAAACACGTTTCTTCTAAAAGCTGCGTTTGGACATTCCAGAGTGGATGGGAGAAAAGGCTGTAAAGAGAAATACCTTGCTCTAAAACCAAAACGGAGCTATCTAGCAGAATGGTTGTCAATGTGTGTATTCGACTTCCAGAGTTAAACTGATGTGTGTTTGCAGCAGTTCGGAAACCCTTTCTTTGGAGAATGCAGAAACAGTCATTTCCAGCCCTAGAGACGGATATAAGAGTTAGCAGTAAGAATGCGTTTAAAACACAGAAGACCCGCTACTTACTAACTCATCTGCTGTGTGTTGGTTCCTTTTAGGAAGTTGCATCTATGTTTAGATTCAGCGAGGTAGAAACACGTTTCTTCTAAAAGCTGCGTTTGGACATTCCAGAGTGGATGGGAGAAAAGGCTGTAAGAGAAATACCTTGCTCTAAAACCAAAACGGAGCTATGTAGCACAATGGTTGGCAATGTGTGTATTCAACTTCCAGAGTTAAACTGATGTGTGTTTGCCGCAGCTTGGAAACCCTTTCTTTGGAGAATGCAGAAACAGTCATTTCCAGCCCTAGAGATGGATATAAGAGTTAGCAGTAAGAATGCGTTTAAAACACAGAAGACCCGCTTCTTACGAACTCATCTGCTGTGTGTTGGTTCCTTTTAGGAAGTTGCATCTATGTTTAGATCAGCGAGGTAGAAACACGTTTCTTCTAAAAGCTGCGTTTGGACATTCCAGAGTGGATGGGAGAAAAGGCTGTAAAGAGAAATACCTTGCTCTAAAACCAAAACGGAGCTATGTAGCAGAATGGTTGGCAATGTGTGTATTCAGCTTCCAAGGTTAAACTGATGTGTGTTTGCAGCAGTTCGGAAACCCTTTCTTTGGATAATGCAGAAACAGTCATTTCCAGCCCTAGAGACGGATATAAGAGTTAGCAGTAAGTATGCGTTTAAAACACAGAAGACCCGCTTCTTACGAACTCATCTGCTGTGTATTGGTTCCTTTTAGGAAGTTGCATCTATGTTTAGATTCAGCGAGGTAGAAACACGTTTCTTCTAAAAGCTGCGTTTGGACATTCCAGAGTGGATGGGAGAAAAGGCTGTAAAGAGAAATACCTTGCTCTAAAACCAAAACGGAGCTATCTAGCAGAATGGTTGGCCATATGTGTATTCAGCTTCCAGAGTTAAACTGATGTGTGTTTGCAGCAGTTCGGAAACCCTTTCTTTGGAGAATGCAGAAACAGTCATTTCCAGCCCTAGAGACGCATATAAGTGTTAGCAGTAAGAATGCGTATAAAACACAGAAGACCCGCTTCTTACGAACTCATTTGCTGTGTGTTGGTTCCTTTTAGGAAGTTGCATCTATGTTTAGATTCAGCGAGGTAGAAACACGTTTCTTCTAAAAGCTGCGTTTGGACATTCCAGAGTGGATGGGAGAAAAGGCTGTAAAGAGAAATACCTTGCTCTAAAACCAAAACGGAGCTATATAGCAGAATGGTTGTCAATGTGTGTATTCAACTTCCAGAGTTAAACTGATGTGTGTTTGCAGCCGTTCGGAAACCCTTTCTTTGGAGAATGCAGAAACAGTCATTTCCAGCCCTAGAGACGGATATAAGAGTTAGCAGTAAGAATGCGTTTAAAACACAGAAGACCCGCTACTTTCTAACTCATCTGCTGTGTGTTGGTTCCTTTTAGGAAGTTGCATCTATGTTTAGATTCAGGGAGGTAGAAACACGTTTCTTCTAAAAGCTGCGTTTGGACATTCCAGAGTGGATGGGAGAAAGGGCTGTAAGAGAAATACCTTGCTCTAAAACCAAAACGGAGCTATGTAGCACAATGGTTGGCAATGTGTGTATTCAACTTCCAGAGTTAAACTGATGTGTGTTTGCCGCAGCTTGGAAACCCTTTCTTTGGAGAATGCATTAACAGTCATTTCCAGCCCTAGAGACGGATATAAGAGTTAGCAGTAAGAATGCGTTTAAAACACAGAAGACCCGCTTCTTACGAACTCATCTGCTGTGTGTTGGTTCCTGTTAGGAAGTTGCATCTATGTTTAGATCAGCGAGGTAGAAACACGTTTCTTCTAAAAGCTGCGTTTGGTCATTCCAGAGTGGATGGGAGAAAAGGCTGTAAGAGAAATACCTTGCTCTAAAACCAAAACGGAGCTATGTAGCAGAATGGTTGGCAATGTGTGTATTAAACTTCCAGAGTAAAACTGATGTGTGTTTGCCGCAGCTTGGAAACCCTTTCTTTGGAGAATGCAGAAACAGTCATTTCCAGCCCTAGAGACGGATATAAGAGTTACCAGTAAGAATGCGTTTAAAACACAGAAGACCCGCTTCTTACGAACTCATCTGCTGTGTGTTGGTTCCTTTTAGGAAGTTGCATCTATGTTTAGATTCAGCGAGGTAGAAACACGTTTCTTCTAAAAGCTGCGTTTGGACATTCCAGAGTGGATGGGAGAAAAGGCTGTAAAGAGAAATACCTTGCTCTAAAACCAAAACGGAGCTATGTAGCAGAATGGTTGGCAATGTGTGTTTTCAGCTTCCAGAGTTAAACTGATGTGTGTTTGCCGCAGCTTGGAAACCCTTTCTTTGGAGAATGCAGAAACAGTCATTTCCAGCCCTAGAGACGGATATAAGAGTTAGCAGTAAGAATGCGTTTAAAACACAGAAGACCCGCTTCTTACGAACTCATCTGCTGTGTGTTGGTTCCTTTTAGGAAGGTGCATCTATGTTTAGATTCAGCGAGGTAGAAACACGTTTCTTCTAAAAGCTGCGTTTGGACATTCCAGAGTGGATGGGAGAGAAGGCTGTAAAGAGAAATATCTTGCTCTAAAACCAAAACGGAGCTATGTAGCAGAATGGTTGGCAATGTGTGTATTCAGCTTCCAAGGTTAAACTGATGTGTGTTTGCAGCAGTTCGGAAACCCTTTCTTTGGAGAATGCAGAAACAGTCATTTCCAGCCCTAGAGACGGATATAAGAGTTAGCAGTAAGAATGCGTTTAAAACACAGAATACCCGCTTCTTACGAACTCATCTGCTGTGTATTGGTTCCTTTTAGGAAGTTGCATCGATGTTTAGATTCAGCGAGGTAGAAACACGATTCTTCTAAAAGCTGCGTTTGGACATTCCAGAGTGGATGGGAGAAAAGGCTGTAAAGAGAAATACCTTGCTATAAAACCAAAACGGAGCTATATAGCAGAATGTTTGGCAATGTGTGTATTCAACTTCCAGAGTTAAACTGATGTGTGTTTGCAGCAGTTCGGAAACCCTTTCTTTGGAGAATGCAGAAACAGTCATTTCCAGCCCTAGAGACGCATATAAGAGCAGGAAGAATGCGTTTAAAACACAGAAGACCCGCTTCTTACGAACTCATCTGCTGTGTGTTGGTTCCTTTTAGGAAGTTGCATCTATGTTTAGATTCATCGAGGTAGAAACAGGTTTCTTCTAAAAGCTGCGTTTGGACATTCCAGAGTGGATGGGAGAAAAGGCTGTAAAGAGAAATACCTTGCTCTAAAACCAAAACGGAGCTATCTAGCAGAATGGTTGTCAATGTGTGTATTCAACTTCCAGAGTTAAACTGATTTGTGTTTGCAGCAGTTTGGAAACCCGTTCGTTGGAGAATGCAGAAACAGTCATTTCCAGCCCTAGAGACGCATATGAGTTAGCAGTAAGAATGCGTTTAAAACACAGAAGACCCGCTTCTTACGAACTCATCTGCTGTGTGTTGGTTCCTTTTAGGAAGTTGCATCTATGTTTAGATTCAGCGAGGTAGAAACACGTTTCTTCTAAAAGCTGCGTTTGGACATTCCAGAGTGGATGGGAGAAAAGGCTGTAAAGAGAAATACCTTGCTCTAAAACCAAAACGGAGCTATGTAGCAGAATGGTTGGCAATGTGTGTATTCAACTTCCAGAGTTAAACTGATGTGTGTTTGCCGCAGCTTGGAAACCCTTTCTTTGGAGAATGCAGAAACAGTCATTTCCAGCCCTAGAGACGCATATAAGAGTTAGCAGTAAGAATGCGTTTAAAACACAGAAGACCCGCTTCTTACGACTCATCTGCTGTGTGTTGGTTCCTTTTAGGAAGTTGCATCTATGTTTAGATTCAGCGAGGTAGAAACACGTTTCTTCTAAAAGCGGCGTTTGGACATTCCAGAGTGGATGGGAGAAAAGTCTGTAAAGAGAAATACCTTGCTCTAAAACCAAAACGGAGCTATGTAGCAGAATGGTTGGCAATATGTGTATTCAGCTTCCAGAGTTAAACTGATGTGTGTTTGCAGCAGTTCGGAAACCCTTTCTTTGGAGAATGCAGAAACAGTCATTTCCAGCCCTAGAGACGCATATAAGAGTTAGCAGTAAGAATGCGTTTAAAACTCAGAAGACCCGCTTCTTACGAACTCATTTGCTGTGTGTTGGTTCCTTTTAGGTAGTTGCATCTATGTTTAGATTCAGCGAGGTAGAAACACGTTTCTTCTAAAAGCTGCGTTTGGACATTCCAGAGTGGATGGGAGAAAAGGCTGTAAAGAGAAATACCTTGCTCTAAAACCAAAACGGAGCTATCTAGCAGAATGGTTGGCCATATGTGTATTCAGCTTCCAGAGTTAAACTGATGTGTGTTTGCAGCAGTACGGAAACCCTTTCTTTGGAGAATGCAGAAACAGTCATTTCCAGCCCTAGAGACGCATATAAGAGTTAGCAGTAAGAATGCGTATAAAACACAGAAGACCCGCTTCTTACGAACTCATTTGCTGTGTGTTGGTTCCTTTTAGGAAGTTGCATCTATGTTTAGATTCAGCGAGGTAGAAACACGTTTCTTCTAAAAGCTGCGTTTGGACATTCCAGAGTGGATGGGAGAAAAGGCTGTAAAGAGAAATACCTTGCTCTAAAACCAAAACGGAGCTATATAGCAGAATGGTTGTCAATGTGTGTATTCAACTTCCAGAGTTAAACTGATGTGTGTTTGCAGCCGTTCGGAAACCCTTTCTTTGGAGAATGCAGAAACAGTCATTTCCAGCCCTAGAGACGGATATAAGAGTTAGCAGTAAGAATGCGTTTAAAACACAGAAGACCCGCTACTTTCTAACTCATCTGCTGTGTGTTGGTTCCTTTTAGGAAGTTGCATCTATGTTTAGATTCAGGGAGGTAGAAACACGTTTCTTCTAACAGCTGCGTTTGGACATTCCAGAGTGGATGGGAGAAAGGGCTGTAAGAGAAATACCTTGCTCTAAAACCAAAACGGAGCTATGTAGCACAATGGTTGGCAATGTGTGTATTCAACTTCCAGAGTTAAACTGATGTGTGTTTGCCGCAGCTTGGAAACCCTTTCTTTGGAGAATGCAGAAACAGTCATTTCCAGCCCTAGAGACGGATATAAGAGTTAGCAGTAAGAATGCGTTTAAAACACAGAAGACCCGCTTCTTACGAACTCATCTGCTGTGTGTTGGTTCCTGTTAGGAAGTTGCATCTATGTTTAGATCAGCGAGGTAGAAACACGTTTCTTCTAAAAGCTGCGTTTGGTCATTCCAGAGTGGATGGGAGAAAAGGCTGTAAAGAGAAATACCTTGGTCTAAAACCAAAACGGAGCTATGTAGCAGAATGGTTGGCAATATGTGTATTCAGCTTCCAGAGTTAAACTGATGTGTGTTTGCAGCAGTTCGGAAACCCTTTCTTTGGAGAATGCAGAAACAGTCATTTCCAGCCCTAGAGACGCATATAAGAGTTAGCAGTAAGAATGCGTTTAAAACTCAGAAGACCCGCTTCTTACGAACTCATTTGCTGTGTGTTGGTTCCTTTTAGGAAGTTGCATCTATGTTTAGATTCAGCGAGGTAGAAACACGTTTCTTCTAAAAGCTGCGTTTGGACATTCCAGAGTGGATGGGAGAAAAGGCTGTAAAGAGAAATACCTTGCTCTAAAACCAAAACGGAGCTATCTAGCAGAATGTTTGTCAATGTGTTTATTCAACTTCCAGAGTTAAACTGATGTGAGTTTGCAGCAGTTCGGAAACCCTTTCTTTGGAGAATGCAGAAACAGTCATTTCCAGCCCTAGAGACGGATATAAGAGTTAGCAGTAAGAATGCGTTTAAAACACAGAAGACCCGCTACTTACTAACTCATCTGCTGTGTGTTGGTTCCTTTTAGGAAGTTGCATCTATGTTTAGATTCAGCGAGGTAGAAACACGTTTCTTCTAAAAGCTGCGTTTGGACATTCCAGAGTGGATGGGAGAAAAGGCTGTAAGAGAAATACCTTGCTCTAAAACCAAAACGGAGCTATGTAGCACAATGGTTGGCAATGTGTGTATTCAACTTCCAGAGTTAAACTGATGTGTGTTTGCCGCAGCTTGGAAACCCTTTCTTTGGAGAATGCAGAAACAGTCATTTCCAGCCCTAGAGACGGATATAAGAGTTAGCAGTAAGAATGCGTTTAAAACACAGAAGACCCGCTTCTTACGAACTCATCTGCTGTGTGTTGGTTCCTTTTAGGAAGTTGCATCTATGTTTAGATCAGCGAGGTAGAAACACGTTTCTTCTAAAAGCTGCGTTTGGTCATTCCAGAGTGGATGGGAGAAAAGGCTGTAAGAGGAATACCTTGCTCTAAAACCAAAACGGAGGTATGTAGCAGAATGGTTGGCAATGTGTGTATTCAACTTCCAGAGTAAAACTGATGTGTGTTTGCAGCAGCTTGGAAACCCTTTCTTTGGAGAATGCAGAAACAGTCATTTCCAGCCCTAGAGACGGATATAAGAGTTAGCAGTAAGAATGCGTTTAAAACACAGAAGACCCGCTTCTTGCGAACTCATCTGCTGTGTGCTGGTTCCTTTTAGGAAGTTGCATCTATGTTTAGATTCAGCGAGGTAGAAACACGTTTCTTCTAAAAGCTGCGTTTGGACATTCCAGAGTGGATGGGAGAAAAGGCTGTAAAGAGAAATACCTTGCTCTAAAACCAAAACGGAGCTATGTAGCAGAATGGTTTGCAATGTGTGTATTCAGCTTACAAGGTTAAACTGATGTGTGTTTGCAGCAGTTCGGAAACCCTTTCTTTGGAGAATGCAGAAACAGTCATTTCCAGCCCTAGAGACGCATATAAGAGTAGGCAGTAAGAATGCGTTTAAAACACAGAAGACCCGCTTCTTACGAACTCATTTGCTGTGTGTTGGTTCCTTTTAGGAAGTTGCATCTATGTTTAGATTCAGCGAGGTAGAAACACGTTTCTTCTAAAAGCTGCGTTTGGACATTCCAGAGTGGATGGGAGAAAAGGCTGTAAAGAGAAATACCTTGCTCTAAAACCAAAACGGAGCTATCTAGCAGAATGGTTGTCAATGTGTGTATTCGACTTCCAGAGTTAAACTGATGTGTGTTTGCAGCAGTTCGGAAACCCTTTCTTTGGAGAATGCAGAAACAGTCATTTCCAGCCCTAGAGACGGATATAAGAGTTAGCAGTAAGAATGCGTTTAAAACACAGAAGACCCGCTACTTACTAACTCATCTGCTGTGTGTTGGTTCCTTTTAGGAAGTTGCATCTATGTTTAGATTCAGCGAGGTAGAAACACGTTTCTTCTAAAAGCTGCGTTTGGACATTCCAGAGTGGATGGGAGAAAGGGCTGTAAAGAGAAATACCTTGCTCTAAAACCAAAACGGAGCTATCTAGCAGAATGGTTGGCCATATGTGTATTCAGCTTCCAGAGTTAAACTGATGTGTGTTTGCAGCAGTTCGGAAACCCTTTCTTTGGAGAATGCAGAAACAGTCATTTCCAGCCCTAGAGACGCATATAAGAGTTAGCAGTAAGAATGCGTATAAAACACAGAAGACCCGCTTCTTACGAACTCATTTGCTGTGTGTTGGTTCCTTTTAGGAAGTTGCATCTATGTTTAGATTCAGCGAGGTAGAAACACGTTTCTTCTAAAAGCTGCGTTTGGACATTCCAGAGTGGATGGGAGAAAAGGCTGTAAAGAGAAATACCTTGCTCTAAAACCAAAACGGAGCTATATAGCAGAATGGTTGTCAATGTGTGTATTCAACTTCCAGAGTTAAACTGATGTGTGTTTGCAGCCGTTCGGAAACCCTTTCTTTGGAGAATGCAGAAACAGTCATTTCCAGCCCTAGAGACGGATATAAGAGTTAGCAGTAAGAATGCGTTTAAAACACAGAAGACCCGCTACTTTCTAACTCATCTGCTGTGTGTTGGTTCCTTTTAGGAAGTTGCATCTATGTTTAGATTCAGGGAGGTAGAAACACGTTTCTTCTAAAAGCTGCGTTTGGACATTCCAGAGTGGATGGGAGAAAGGGCTGTAAGAGAAATACCTTGCTCTAAAACCAAAACGGAGCTATGTAGCAAAATGGTTGGCAATGTGTGTATTCAACTTCCAGAGTTAAACTGATGTGTGTTTGCCGCAGCTTGGAAACCCTTTCTTTGGAGAATGCATTAACAGTCATTTCCAGCCCTAGAGACGGATATAAGAGTTAGCAGTAAGAATGAGTTTAAAACACAGAAGACCCGCTTCTTACGAACTCATCTGCTGTGTGTTGGTTCCTGTTAGGAAGTTGCATCTATGTTTAGATCAGCGAGGTAGAAACACGTTTCTTCTAAAAGCTGCGTTTGGTCATTCCAGAGTGGATGGGAGAAAAGGCTGTAAGAGAAATACCTTGCTCTAAAACCAAAACGGAGCTATGTAGCAGAATGGTTGGCAATGTGTGTATTAAACTTCCAGAGTAAAACTGATGTGTGTTTGCCGCAGCTTGGAAACCCTTTCTTTGGAGAATGCAGAAACAGTCATTTCCAGCCCTAGAGACGGATATAAGAGTTACCAGTAAGAATGCGTTTAAAACACAGAAGACCCGCTTCTTACGAACTCATCTGCTGTGTGTTGGTTCCTTTTAGGAAGTTGCATCTATGTTTAGATTCAGCGAGGTAGAAACACGTTTCTTCTAAAAGCTGCGTTTGGACATTCCAGAGTGGATGGGAGAAAAGGCTGTAAAGAGAAATACCTTGCTCTAAAACCAAAACGGAGCTATGTAGCAGAATGGTTGGCAATGTGTGTATTCAGCTTCCAGAGTTAAACTGATGTGTGTTTGCCGCAGCTTGGAAACCCTTTCTTTGGAGAATGCAGAAACAGTCATTTCCAGCCCTAGAGACGGATATAAGAGTTAGCAGTAAGAATGCGTTTAAAACACAGAAGACCCGCTTCTTCCGAACTCATCTGCTGTGTGTTGGTTCCTTTTAGGAAGGTGCATCTATGTTTAGATTCAGCGAGGTAGAAACACGTTTCTTCTAAAAGCTGCGTTTGGACATTCCAGAGTGGATGGGAGAGAAGGCTGTAAAGAGAAATACCTTGCTCTAAAACCAAAACGGAGCTATGTAGCAGAATGGTTGGCAATGTGTGTATTCAGCTTCCAAGGTTAAACTGATGTGTGTTTGCAGCAGTTCGGAAACCCTTTCTTTGGAGAATGCAGAAACAGTCATTTCCAGCCCTAGAGACGGATATAAGAGTTAGCAGTAAGAATGCGTTTAAAACACAGAATACCCGCTTCTTACGAACTCATCTGCTGTGTATTGGTTCCTTTTAGGAAGTTGCATCGATGTTTGGATTCAGCGAGGTAGAAACACGATTCTTCTAAAAGCTGCGTTTGGACATTCCAGAGTGGATGGGAGAAAAGGCTGTAAAGAGAAATACCTTGCTATAAAACCAAAACGGAGCTATGTAGCAGAATGTTTGGCAATGTGTGTATTCAACTTCCAGAGTTAAACTGATGTGTGTTTGCAGCAGTTCGGAAACCCTTTCTTTGGAGAATGCAGAAACAGTCATTTCCAGCCCTAGAGACGCATATAAGAGCAGTAAGAATGCGTTTAAAACACAGAAGACCCGCTTCTTACGAACTCATCTGCTGTGTGTTGGTTCCTTTTAGGAAGTTGCATCTATGTTTAGATTCATCGAGGTAGAAACAGGTTTCTTCTAAAAGCTGCGTTTGGACATTCCAGAGTGGATGGGAGAAAAGGCTGTAAAGAGAAATACCTTGCTCTAAAACCAAAACGGAGCTATCTAGCAGAATGGTTGTCAATGTGTGTATTCAACTTCCAGAGTTAAACTGATTTGTGTTTGCAGCAGTTTGGAAACCCGTTCGTTGGAGAATGCAGAAACAGTCATTTCCAGCCCTAGAGACGCATATGAGTTAGCAGTAAGAATGCGTTTAAAACACAGAAGACCCGCTTCTTACGAACTCATCTGCTGTGTGTTGGTTCCTTTTAGGAAGTTGCATCTATGTTTAGATTCAGCGAGGTAGAAACACGTTTCTTCTAAAAGCTGCGTTTGGACATTCCAGAGTGGATGGGAGAAAAGGCTGTAAAGAGAAATACCTTGCTCTAAAACCAAAACGGAGCTATGTAGCAGAATGGTTGGCAATGTGTGTATTCAACTTCCAGAGTTAAACTGATGTGTGTTTGCCGCAGCTTGGAAACCCTTTCTTTGGAGAATGCAGAAACAGTCATTTCCAGCCCTAGAGACGCATATAAGAGTTAGCAGTAAGAATGCGTTTAAAACACAGACGACCCGCTTCTTACGACTCATCTGCTGTGTGTTGGTTCCTTTTAGGAAGTTGCATCTATGTTTAGATTCAGCGAGGTAGAAACACGTTTCTTCTAAAAGCGGCGTTTGGACATTCCAGAGTGGATGGGAGAAAAGTCTGTAAAGAGAAATACCTTGCTCTAAAACCAAAACGGAGCTATGTAGCAGAATGGTTGGCAATATGTGTATTCAGCTTCCAGAGTTAAACTGATGTGTGTTTGCAGCAGTTCGGAAACCCTTTCTTTGGAGAATGCAGAAACAGTCATTTCCAGCCCTAGAGACGCATATAAGAGTTAGCAGTAAGAATGCGTTTAAAACTCAGAAGACCCGCTTCTTACGAACTCATTTGCTGTGTGTTGGTTCCTTTTAGGTAGTTGCATCTATGTTTAGATTCAGCGAGGTAGAAACACGTTTCTTCTAAAAGCTGCGTTTGGACATTCCAGAGTGGATGGGAGAAAAGGCTGTAAAGAGAAATACCTTGCTCTAAAACCAAAACGGAGCTATCTAGCAGAATATTTGTCAATGTGTTTATTCAACTTCCAGAGTTAAACTGATGTGTGTTTGCAGCAGTTCGGAAACCCTTTCTTTGGAGAATGCAGAAACAGTCATTTCCAGCCCTAGAGACGGATATAAGAGTTAGCAGTAAGAATGCGTTTAAAACACAGAAGACCCGCTACTTACTAACTCATCTGCTGTGTGTTGGTTCCTTTTAGGAAGTTGCATCTATGTTTAGATTCAGCGAGGTAGAAACACGTTTCTTCTAAAAGCTGCGTTTGGACATTCCAGAGTGGATGGGAGAAAAGGCTGTAAGAGAAATACCTTGCTCTAAAACCAAAACGGAGCTATGTAGCACAATGGTTGGCAATGTGTGTATTCAACTTCCAGAGTTAAACTGATGTGTGTTTGCCGCAGCTTGGAAACCCTTTCTTTGGAGAATGCAGAAACAGTCATTTCCAGCGCTAGAGACGGATATAAGAGTTAGCAGTAAGAATGCGTTTAAAACACAGAAGACCCGCTTCTTACGAACTCATCTGCTGTGTGTTGGTTCCTTTTAGGAAGTTGCATCTATGTTTAGATCAGCGAGGTAGAAACACGTTTCTTCTAAAAGCTGCGTTTGGTCATTCCAGAGTGGATGGGAGAAAAGGCTGTAAGAGGAATACCTTGCTCTAAAACCAAAACGGAGGTATGTAGCAGAATGGTTGGCAATGTGTGTATTCAACTTCCAGAGTAAAACTGATGTGTGTTTGCAGCAGCTTGGAAACCCTTTCTTTGGAGAATGCAGAAACAGTCATTTCCAGCCCTAGAAACGGATATAAGAGTTAGCAGTAAGAATGCGTTTAAAACACAGAAGACCCGCTTCTTGCGAACTCATCTGCTGTGTGCTGGTTCCTTTTAGGAAGTTGCATCTATGTTTAGATTCAGCGAGGTAGAAACACGTTTCTTCTAAAAGCTGCGTTTGGACATTCCAGAGTGGATGGGAGAAAAGGCTGTAAAGAGAAATACCTTGCTCTAAAACCAAAACGGAGCTATGTAGCAGAATGGTTGGCAATGTGTGTATTCAGCTTACAAGGTTAAACTGATGTGTGTTTGCAGCAGTTCGGAAACCCTTTCTTTGGAGAATGCAGAAACAGTCATTTCCAGCCCTAGAGACGCATATAAGAGTAGGCAGTAAGAATGCGTTTAAAACACAGAAGACCCGCTTCTTACGAACTCATTTGCTGTGTGTTGGTTCCTTTTAGGAAGTTGCATCTATGTTTAGATTCAGCGAGGTAGAAACACGTTTCTTCTAAAAGCTGCGTTTGGACATTCCAGAGTGGATGGGAGAAAAGGCTGTAAGAGAAATACCTTGCTCTAAAACCAAAACGGAGCTATGTAGCAGAATGGTTGGCAATGTGTGTATTCAGCTTCCAAGGTTAAACTGATGTGTGTTTGCCGCAGCTTGGAAACCCTTTCTTTGGAGAATGCAGAAACAGTCATTTCCAGCCCTAGAGACGGATATAAGAGTTAGCAGTAAGAATGCGTTTAAAACACAGAAGACCCGCTTCTTACGAACTCATCTGCTGTGTGTTGGTTCCTTTTAGGAAGTTGCATCTATGTTTAGATCAGCGAGGTAGAAACACGTTTCTTCTAAAAGCTGCGTTTGGTCATTCCAGAGTGGATGGGAGAAAAGGCTGTAAGAGAAATACCTTGCTCTAAAACCAAAACTGAGCTATGTAGCAGAATGGTTGGCAATGTGTGTATTCAACTTCCAGAGTAAAACTGATGTGTGTTTGCCGCAGCTTGGAAACCCTTTCTTTGGAGAATGCAGAAACAGTCATTTCCAGCCCTAGAGACGGATATAAGAGTTAGCAGTAAGAATGCGTTTAAAACACAGAAGACCCGCTTCTTACGAACTCATCTGCTGTGTGTTGGTTCCTTTTAGGAAGTTGCATCTATGTTTAGATTCAGCGAGGTAGAAACACGTTTCTTCTAAAAGCTGCGTTTGGACATTCCAGAGTGGATGGGAGAAAAGGCTGTAAAGAGAAATACCTTGCTCTAAAACCAAAACGGAGATATGTAGCAGAATAGTTGTCAATGTGTGTATTCAACTTCCAGAGTTAAACTGAAGTGCGTTTGCAGCAGTTCGGAAACCCTTTCTTTGGAGAATGCAGAAACAGTCATTTCCAGCCCTAGAGACTCATATAAGAGTTAGCAGTAAGAATGCGTTTAAAACACAGAAGACCCGCTTCTTAGGAACTCATTTGCTGTGTGTTGGTTCCTTTTAGGAAGTTGCATCTATGTTTAGATTCAGCGAGGTAGAAACACGTTTCTTCTAAAAGCTGCGTTTGGCCATTCCAGAGTGGATGGGAGAAAAGGCTGTAAAGAGAAATACCTTGCTCTAAAACCAAAACGGAGCGATGTAGCAGAATGGTTGTCAATGTGTGTATTCAACTTCCAGAGTTAAACTGATGTGTGTTTGCCGCAGCTTGGAAACCCTTTCTTTGGAGAATGCAGAAACAGTCATTTCCAGCCCTAGAGACGGATATAAGAGTTAGCAGTAAGAATGCGTTTAAAACACAGAAGACCCGCTTCTTACGAACTCATCTGCTGTGTGTTGGTTCCTTTTAGGAAGTTGCATCTATGTTTAGATCAGCGAGGTAGAAACACGTTTCTTCTAAAAGCTGCATTTGGTCATTCCAGAGTGGATGGGAGAAAAGGCTGTAAGAGAAATACCTTGCTCTAAAACCAAAACGGAGCTATGTAGCAGAATGGTAGGCAATGTGTGTATTCAACTTCCAGAGTAAAACTGATGTGTGTTTGCCGCAGCTTGGAAACCCTTTCTTTGGAGAATGCAGAAACAGTCATTTCTAGCCCTAGAGACGGATATAAGAGTTAGCAGTAAGAATGCGTTTAAAACACAGAAGACCCGCTTCTTACGAACTCATCTGCTGTGTGTTGGTTCCTTTTAGGAAGTTGCATCTATGTTTAGATTCAGCGAGGTAGAAACACGTTTCTTCTAAAAGCTGCGTTGGACATTCCAGAGTGGATGGGAGAGAAGGCTGTAAAGAGAAATACCTTGCTCTAAAACCAAAACGGAGCTATGTAGCAGAATGGTTGGCAATGTGTGTATTCAGCTTCCAAGGTTAAACTGATGTGTGTTTGCAGCAGTTCGGAAACCCTTTCTTTGGAGAATGCAGCAACAGTCATTTCCAGCCCTAGAGACGGATATAAGAGTTAGCAGTAAGAATGCGTTTAAAACACAGAAGACCCGCTACTTACGAACTCATCTGCTGTGTATTGGTTCCTTTTAGGAAGTTGCATCTATGTTTAGATTCAGCGAGGTAGAAACACGTTTCTTCTAAAAGCTGCGTTTGGACATTCCAGAGTGGATGGGAGAAAAGGCTGTAAAGAGAAATACCTTGCTCTAAAACCAAAACGGAGCTATCTAGCAGAATGGTTGTCAATGTGTGTATTCAACTTCCAGAGTTAAACTGATGTGTGTTTGCAGCCTTTCGGAAACCCTTTCTTTGGAGAATGCAGAAACAGTCATTTCCAGCCGTAGAGACGGATATAAGAGTTAGCAGTAAGAATGCGTTTAAAACACAGAAGACCCGCTACTTTCTAACTCATCTGCTGTGTGTTGGTTCCTTTTAGGGAGTTGCATCTATGTTTAGATTCAGCGAGGTAGAAACACGTTTCTTCTAAAAGCTGCGTTTGGACATTCCAGAGTGGATTGGAGAAAAGGCTGTAAGAGAAATACCTTGCTCTAAAACCAAAATGGAGCTATGTAGCAGAATGGTTGGCAATGTGTGTATTCAACTTCCAGAGTTAAACTGATGTGTGTTTGCCGCAGCTTGGAAACCCTTTCTTTGGAGAATGCAGAAACAGTCATTTCCAGCCCTAGAGACGGATATAAGAGTTAGCAGTAAGAATGCGTTTAAAACACAGAAGACCCGCTTCTTACGAACTCATCTGCTGTGTGTTGGTTCCTTTTAGGAAGTTGCATCTATGTTTAGATCAGCGAGGTAGAAACACGTTTCTTCTAAAAGCTGCGTTTGGTCATTCCAGAGTGGATGGGAGAAAAGGCTGTAAGAGAAATACCTTGCTCTAAAACCAAAACGGAGCTATGTAGCAGAATGGTTGGCAATGTGTGTATTCAACTTCCAGAGTAAAACTGATGTGTGTTTGCCGCAGCTTGGAAACCCTTTCTTTGGAGAATGCAGAAACAGTCATTTCCAGCCCTAGAGACGGATATAAGAGTTAGCAGTAAGAATGCGTTTAAAACACAGAAGACCCGCTTCTTACGAACTCATCTGCTGTGTGTTGGTTCCTTTTAGGAAGTTGCATCTATGTTTAGATTCAGCGAGGTAGAAACACGTTTCTTCTAAAAGCTGCGTTTGGACATTCCAGAGTGGATGGGAGAAAAGGCTGTAAAGAGAAATACCTTGCTCTAAAACCAAAACGGAGCTATGTAGCAGAATGGTTGGCAATGTGTGTATTCAGCTTCCAGAGTTAAACTGATGTGTGTTTGCAGCAGTTCGGAAACCCTTTCTTTGGAGAATGCAGAAAGAGTCATTTCCAGCCCTAGAGACGGATATAAGAGTTAGCAGTAAGAATGCGTTTAAAACACAGAAAACCCGCTTCTTACGAACTCATCTGCTGTGTGTTGGTTCCTTTTAGGAAGTTGCATCTATGTTTAGATTCAGCGAGGTAAAAACAAGTTTCTTCTAAAAGCTGCGTTTGGACATTCCAGAGTGGATGGGAGAAAAGGCTGTAAAGAGAAATACCTTGCTCTAAAACCAAAACGGAGCTATGTAGCAGAATGGTTGTCAATGTGTGTATTCAACTTCCAGAGTTAAACTGATTTGTGTTTGCAGCAGTTCGGAAACCTTTCTTTGGATAATGCAGAAACAGTCATTTCCAGCCCTAGAGACGCATATAAGAGTTAGCAGTAAGAATGCGTTTAAAACACAGAAGACCCGCTTCTTACGAACTCATGTGCTGTGCGTTGGTTCCGTTTAGGAAGTTGCATCTATGTTTAGATTCAGCGAGGTAGAAACACGATTCTTCTAAAAGCTGCGTTTGGACATTCCAGAGTGGATGGGAGAAAAGGCTGCAAAGAGAAATACCTTGCTCTAAAACCAAAACGGAGATATGTAGCAGAAAAGTTGTCAATGTGTGTATTCAACTTCCAGAGTTAAACTGATGTGTGTTTGCAGCAGTTTGGAAACCCTTTCTTTGGAGAATGCAGAAACAGTCATTTCCAGCCCTAGAGACGCATATAAGAGATAGCAGTAAGAATGCGTTTAAAACACAGAAGACCCGCTTCTTACGAACTCATCTGCTGTGTGTTGGTTCCTTTTAGAACGTTGCATCTATGTTTAGATTCAGCGAGGTTGAAACACGTTTCTTCTAAAAGCTGCGTTTGGACATTCCAGAGTGGATGGGAGAAAAGGCTGTAAAGAGAAATACCTTGCTCTAAAACCAAAACGGAGCTATGTAGCAGAATGGTTGTCAATGTGTGTATTCAACTTCCAGAGTTAAACTGATGTGTGTTTGCAGCAGTTCGGAAACCCTTTCTTTGGAGAATGCAGAAACAGTCATTTCCAGCCCTAGAGACGCATGTAAGAGTTAGCAGTAAGAATGCGTTTAAAACACAGAAGACCCGCTTCTTACGAACTCATTTGCTGTGTGTTGGTTCCTTTTAGGAAGTTGCATCTATGTTTAGATTCAGCGAGGTAGAAACACGTTTCTTCTAAAAGCTGCGTTTGGACATTCCAGTGTGGATGGGAGAAAAGGCTGTAAAGAGAAATACCTTGCTCTAAAACCAAAACGGAGCTATCTAGCAGAATGGTTGTCAATGTGTGTATTCAACTTCCAGTGTTAAACTGATGTGTGTTTGCAGCAGTTCGGAAACCCTTTCTTTGGAGAATGCAGAAACAGTCATTTCCAGCCCTAGAGACGGATATAAGAGTTAGCAGTAAGAATGCGTTTAAAACACAGAAGACACGCTTCTTACGAACTCATCTGCTGTGTGTTGGTTCCTTTTAGGAAGTTGCATCTATGTTTAGATTCAGCGAGGTAGAAACACGTTTCTTCTAAAAGCTGCGTTTGGACATTCCAGAGTGGATGGGAGAAAAGGCTGTAAGAGAAATACCTTGCTCTAAAACCAAAACGGAGCTATGTAGCAGAATGGTTGGCAATGTGTGTATTCAACTTCCAGAGTTAAACTGATGTGTGTTTGCCGCAGCTTGGAAACCCTTTCTTTGGAGAATGCAGAATCAGTCATTTCCAGCCCTAGAGACGGATATAAGAGTTAGCAGTAAGAATGCGTTTAAAACACAGAAGACCCGCTTCTTACGAACTCATCTGCTGTGTGTTGGTTCCTTTTAGGAAGTTGCATCTATGTTTAGATCAGAGAGGTAGAAACACTTTTCTTCTAAAAGCTGCGTTTGGTCATTCCAGAGTGGATGGGAGAAAAGGCTGTAAGAGAAATACCTTGCTCTAAAACCAAAACGGAGCTATGTAGCAGAATGGTTGGCAATGTGTGTATTAAACTTCCAGAGTAAAACTGATGTGTGTTTGCCGCAGCTTGGAAACCCTTTCTTTGGAGAATGCAGAAACAGTCATTTCCAGCCCTAGAGACGGATATACGAGTTAGCAGTAAGAATGCGTTTAAAACACAGAAGACCCGCTTCTTACGAACTCATCTGCTGTGTGTTGGTTCCTTTTAGGAAGTTGCATCTATCTTTAGATTCAGCGAGGTAGAAACACGTTTCTTCTAAAAGATGCGTTTGGACATTCCAGAGTGGATGGGAGAAAAGGCTGTAAAGAGAAATACCTTGCTCTAAAACCAAAACGGAGCTATGTAGCAGAATGGTTGGCAATGTGTGTATTCAGCTTCCAGAGTTAAACTGATGTGTGTTTGCAGCAGTTCGGAAACCCTTTCTTTGGAGAATGCAGAAACAGTCATTTCCAGCCCTAGAGACGCATATAAGAGTTAGGAGTAAGAATGCGTTTAAAACACAGAAGACCCGCTTCTTACGAACTCATCTGCTGTGTGTTGGTTCCTTTTAGGAAGTTGCATCTATGTTTAGATTCAGCGAGGTAGAAACACGTTTCTTCTAAAAGCTGCGTTTGGACATTCCAGAGTGGATGGGAGAAAAGGCTGTAAAGAGAAATACCTTGCTCTAAAACCAAAACGGAGCTATGTAGCAGAATGGTTGTCAATGTGTTTATTCAACTTCCAGAGTTAAACTGATTTGTGTTTGCAGCAGTTCGGAAACCTTTCTTTGGAGAATGCAGAAACAGTCATTTCCAGCCCTAGAGACGCATATAAGGGTTAGCAGTAAGAATGCGTTTAAAACACAGAAGACCCGCTTCTTACGAACTCATGTGCTGTGCGTTGGTTCCTTTTAGGAAGTTGCATCTACGTTTAGATTCAGCGAGGTAGAAACACGTTTCTTCTAAAAGCTGCGTTTGGACATTCCAGAGTGGAAGGGAGAAAAGGCTGTAAAGAGAAATACCTTGCTCTAAAACCAAAACGGAGCTATGTAGCAGAATGGTTGTCAATGTGTGTATTCAACTTCCAGAGTTAAACTGATGTGTGTTTGCAGCAGTTCGGAAACCCTTTCTTTGCAGAATGCAGAAACACTAATTTCCAGCTCTAGAGACGCATATAAGTGTTAGCAGTAAGAATGCGTTTAAAACACAGAAGACCCGCTTCTTACGAACTCATCTGCTGTGTGTTGGTTTCTTTTAGGAAGATGCATCTATGTTTAGATTCAGCGAGGTAGAAACACGTTTCTTCTAAAAGCTGCGTTTGGACATTCCAGAGTGGATGGGAGAAAAGGCTGTAAGAGAAATACCTTGCTCTAAAACCAAAACGGAGCTATGTAGCACAATGGTTGGCAATGTGTGTATTCAACTTCCAGAGTTAAACTGATATGTGTTTGCCGCAGCTTGGAAACCCTTTCTTTGGAGAATGCAGAAACAGTCATTTCCAGCCCTAGAGACGGATATAAGAGTTAGCAGTAAGAATGCGTTTAAAACACAGAAGACCCGCTTCTTACGAACTCATCTGCTGTGTGTTGGTTCCTTTTAGGAAGTTGCATCTATGTTTAGATCAGCGAGGTAGAAACACGTTTCTTCTAAAAGCTGCGTTTGGACATTCCAGAGTGGATGGGAGAAAAGGCTGTAAAGAGAAATACATTGCTCTAAAACCAAAACGGAGCTATCTAGCAGAATGGTTGTCAATGTGTGTATTCAACTTCCAGAGTTAAACTGATGTGTGTTTGCAGCAGTTTGGAAACCCTTTCTTTGGAGAATGCAGAAACAGTCATTTCCAGCCCTAGAGACGCATATAAGAGTTAGCAGTAAGAATGCGTTTAAAACACAGAAGACCCGCTTCTTACGAACTCATCTGCTGTGTGTTGGTTCCTTTTAGGAAGTTGCATCTATGTTTAGATTCAGCGAGGTAGAAACACGTTTCTTCTAAAAGCTGCGTTTGGACATTCCAGAGTGGATGGGAGAAAAGGCTGTAAGAGAAATACCTTGCTCTAAAACCAAAACGGAGCTATGTAGCAGAATGGTTGGCAATGTGTGTATTCAACTTCCAGAGTTAAACTGATTTGTGTTTGCAGCAGTTCGGAAACCCTTTCTTTGGAGAATGCAGAAACAGTCATTTCCAGCCCTAGAGACGCATATAAGAGTTAGCAGTAAGAATGCGTTTAAAACACAGAAGACCCGCTTCTTACGAACTCATGTGCTGTGCGTTGGTTCCTTTTAGGAAGTTGCATCTATGTTTAGATTCATCGAGGTAGAAACACGTTTCTTCTAAAAACTGCGTTTGGACATTCCAGAGTGGATGGGAGAAAAGGCTGTAAAGAGAAATACCTTGCTCTAAAACCAAAACGGAGCTATGTAGCAGAATGGTTGTCAATGTGTGTATTCAACTTCAAGAGTTAAACTGATGTGTGTTTGCAGCAGTTCGGAAACCCTTTCTTTGGAGAATGCAGAAACAGTCATTTCCAGCCCTAGAGACGCATGTAAGAGTTAGCAGTAAGAATGCGTTTAAAACACAGAAGACCCGCTTCTTACGAACTCATTTGCTGTGTGTTGGTTCCTTTTAGGAAGTTGCATCTATGTTTAGATACAGCGAGGTACAAACACGTTTCTTCTAAAAGCTGCGTTTGGACATTCCAGAGTGGATGGGAGAAAAGGCTGTAAAGAGAAATACCTTGCTCTAAAACCAAAACGGAGCTGTCTAGCAGAATGGTTGTCAATGTGTGTATTGAACTTCCAGAGTTAAACTGATGTGTGTTTGCAGCAGTTCGAAAACCCTTTCTTTGGAGAATGCAGAAACAGTCATTGCCAGCCCTAGAGACGGATATAAGAGTTAGCAGTAAGAATGCGTTTAAAACACAGAAGACCCGCTTCTTACGAACTCATCTGCTGTGTGTTGGTTCCTTTTAGAACGTTGCATCTATGTTTAGATTCAGCGAGGTTGAAACACGTTTCTTCTAAAAGCTGCGTTTGGACATTCCAGAGTGGATGGGAGAAAAGGCTGTAAAGAGAAATACCTTGCTCTAAAACCAAAACGGAGCTATGTAGCAGAATGGTTGTCAATGTGTGTATTCAACTTCCAGAGTTAAACTGATGTGTGTTTGCAGCAGTTCGGAAACCCTTTCTTTGGAGAATGCAGAAACAGTCATTTCCAGCCCTAGAGACGCATGTAAGAGTTAGCAGTAAGAATGCGTTTAAAACACAGAAGACCCGCTTCTTACGAACTCATTTGCTGTGTGTTGGTTCCTTTTAGGAAGTTGCATCTATGTTTAGATTCAGCGAGGTAGAAACACGTTTCTTCTAAAAGCTGCGTTTGGACATTCCAGTGTGGATGGGAGAAAAGGCTGTAAAGAGAAATACCTTGCTCTAAAACCAAAACGGAGCTATCTAGCAGAATGGTTGTCAATGTGTGTATTCAGCTTCCAAGGTTAAACTGATGTGTGTTTGCAGCAGTTCGGAAACCCTTTCTTTGGAGAATGCAGAAACAGTCATTTCCAGCCCTAGAGACGGATATAAGAGTTAGCAGTAAGAATGCGTTTAAAACACAGAAGACACGCTTCTTACGAACTCATCTGCTGTGTGTTGGTTCCTTTTAGGAAGTTGCATCTATGTTTAGATTCAGCGAGGTAGAAACACGTTTCTTCTAAAAGCTGCGTTTGGACATTCCAGAGTGGATGGGAGAAAAGGCTGTAAGAGAAATACCTTGCTCTAAAACCCAAACGGAGCTATGTAGCACAATGGTTGGCAATGTGTGTATTCAACTTCCAGAGTTAAACTGATGTGTGTTTGCCGCAGCTTGGAAACCCTTTCTTTGGAGAATGCAGAATCAGTCATTTCCAGCCCTAGAGACGGATATAAGAGTTAGCAGTAAGAATGCGTTTAAAACACAGAAGACCCGCTTCTTACGAACTCATCTGCTGTGTGTTGGTTCCTTTTAGGAAGTTGCATCTATGTTTAGATCAGAGAGGTAGAAACACTTTTCTTCTAAAAGCTGCGTTTGGTCATTCCAGAGTGGATGGGAGAAAAGGCTGTAAGAGAAATACCTTGCTCTAAAACCAAAACGGAGCTATGTAGCAGAATGGTTGGCAATGTGTGTATTAAACTTCCAGAGTAAAATTGATGTGTGTTTGCCGCAGCTTGGAAACCCTTTCTTTGGAGAATGCAGAAACAGTCATTTCCAGCCCTAGAGACGGATATACGAGTTAGCAGTAAGAATGCGTTTAAAACACAGAAGACCCGCTTCTTACGAACTCATCTGCTGTGTGTTGGTTCCTTTTAGGAAGTTGCATCTATGTTTAGATTCAGCGAGGTAGAAACACGTTTCTTCTAAAAGATGCGTTTGGACATTCCAGAGTGGATGGGAGAAAAGGCTGTAAAGAGAAATACCTTGCTCTAAAACCAAAACGGAGCTATGTAGCAGAATGGTTGGCAATGTGTGTATTCAGCTTCCAGAGTTAAACTGATGTGTGTTTGCAGCAGTTCGGAAACCCTTTCTTTGGAGAATGCAGAAACAGTCATTTCCAGCCCTAGAGACGCATATAAGAGTTAGGAGTAAGAATGCGTTTAAAACACAGAAGACCCGCTTCTTACGAACTCATCTGCTGTGTGTTGGTTCCTTTTAGGAAGTTGCATCTATGTTTAGATTCAGCGAGGTAGAAACACGTTTCTTCTAAAAGCTGCGTTTGGACATTCCAGAGTGGATGGGAGAAAAGGCTGTAAAGAGAAATACCTTGCTCTAAAACCAAAACGGAGCTATGTAGCAGAATGGTTGTCAATGTGTTTATTCAACTTCCAGAGTTAAACTGATTTGTGTTTGCAGCAGTTCGGAAACCTTTCTTTGGAGAATGCAGAAACAGTCATTTCCAGCCCTAGAGACGCATATAAGGGTTAGCAGTAAGAATGCGTTTAAAACACAGAAGACCCGCTTCTTACGAACTCATGTGCTGTGCGTTGGTTCCTTTTAGGAAGTTGCATCTACGTTTAGATTCAGCGAGGTAGAAACACGTTTCTTCTAAAAGCTGGGTTTGGACATTCCAGAGTGGAAGGGAGAAAAGGCTGTAAAGAGAAATACCTTGCTCTAAAACCAAAACGGAGCTATGTAGCAGAATGGTTGTCAATGTGTGTATTCAACTTCCAGAGTTAAACTGATGTGTGTTTGCAGCAGTTCGGAAACCCTTTCTTTGCAGAATGCAGAAACACTAATTTCCAGCTCTAGAGACGCATATAAGTGTTAGCAGTAAGAATGCGTTTAAAACACAGAAGACCCGCTTCTTACGAACTCATCTGCTGTGTGTTGGTTCCTTTTAGGAAGATGCATCTATGTTTAGATTCAGCGAGGTAGAAACACGTTTCTTCTAAAAGCTGCGTTTGGACATTCCAGAGTGGATGGGAGAAAAGGCTGTAAGAGAAATACCTTGCTCTAAAACCAAAACGGAGCTATGTAGCACAATGGTTGGCAATGTGTGTATTCAACTTCCAGAGTTAAACTGATATGTGTTTGCCGCAGCTTGGAAACCCTTTCTTTGGAGAATGCAGAAACAGTCATTTCCAGCCCTAGAGACGGATATAAGAGTTAGCAGTAAGAATGCGTTTAAAACACAGAAGACCCGCTTCTTACGAACTCATCTGCTGTGTGTTGGTTCCTTTTAGGAAGTTGCATCTATGTTTAGATCAGCGAGGTAGAAACACGTTTCTTCTAAAAGCTGCGTTTGGACATTCCAGAGTGGATGGGAGAAAAGGCTGTAAAGAGAAATACATTGCTCTAAAACCAAAACGGAGCTATCTAGCAGAATGGTTGTCAACGTGTGTATTCAACTTCCAGAGTTAAACTGATGTGTGTTTGCAGCAATTTGGAAACCCTTTCTTTGGAGAATGCAGAAACAGTCATTTCCAGCCCTAGAGACGCATATAAGAGTTAGCAGTAAGAATGCGTTTAAAACACAGAAGACCCGCTTCTTACGAACTCATCTGCTGTGTGTTGGTTCCTTTTAGGAAGTTGCATCTATGTTTAGATTCAGCGAGGTAGAAACACGTTTCTTCTAAAAGCTGCGTTTGGACATTCCAGAGTGGATGGGAGAAAAGGCTGTAAGAGAAATACCTTGCTCTAAAACCAAAACGGAGCTATGTAGCAGAATGGTTGGCAATGTGTGTATTCAACTTCCAGAGTTAAACTGATGTGTGTTTGCAGCAGTTCGGAAACCCTTTCTTTGGAGAATGCAGAAACAGTCATTTCCAGCCCTAGAGACGCATATAAGAGTTAGCAGTAAGAATGCGTTTAAAACACAGAAGACCCGCTTCTTACGAACTCATCTGCTGTGTGTTGGTTCCTTTTAGGAAGTTGCATCTATGTTTAGATTCAACGAGGTAGAAACACGTTTCTTCTAAAAGCTGCGTTTGGACATTCCAGAGTGGATGGGAGAAAAGGCTGTAAGAGAAATACCTTGCTCTAAAACCAAAACGGAGCTATGTAGCAGAATGGTTGGCAATGTGTGTATTCAACTTCCAGAGTTAAACTGATTTGTGTTTGCAGCAGTTCGGAAACCCTTTCTTTGGAGAATGCAGAAACAGTCATTTCCAGCCCTAGAGACGCATATAAGAGTTAGCAGTAAGAATGCGTTTAAAACACAGAAGACCCGCTTCTTACGAACTCATGTGCTGTGCGTTGGTTCCTTTTAGGAAGTTGCATCTATGTTTAGATTCAGCGAGGTAGAAACACGTTTCTTCTAAAAGCTGCGTTTGGACATTCCAGAGTGGATGGGAGAAAAGGCTGTAAAGAGAAATACCTTGCTCTAAAACCAAAACGGAGCTATGTAGCAGAATGGTTGTCAATGTGTGTATTCAACTTCAAGAGTTAAACTGATGTGTGTTTGCAGCAGTTCGGAAACCCTTTCTTTGGAGAATGCAGAAACAGTCATTTCCAGCCCTAGAGACGCATGTAAGTGTTAGCAGTAAGAATGCGTTTAAAACACAGAAGACCCGCTTCTTACGAACTCATTTGCTGTGTGTTGGTTCCTTTTAGGAAGTTGCATCTATGTTTAGATACAGCGAGGTACAAACACGTTTCTTCTAAAAGCTGCGTTTGGACATTCCAGAGTGGATGGGAGAAAAGGCTGTAAAGAGAAATACCTTGCTCTAAAACCAAAACGGAGCTGTCTAGCAGAATGGTTGTCAATGTGTGTATTCAACTTCCAGAGTTAAACTGATGTGTGTTTGCAGCAGTTCGAAAACCCTTTCTTTGGAGAATGCAGAAACAGTCATTGCCAGCCCTAGAGACGGATATAAGAGTTAGCAGTAAGAATGCGTTTAAAACACAGAAGACCCGCTTCTTACGAACTCATCTGCTGTGTGTTGGTTCCTTTTAGGAAGTTGCATCTATGTTTAGATTCAGCGAGGTAGAAACACGTTTCTTCTAAAAGCTGCGTTTGGACATTCCAGAGTGGATGGGAGAAAAGGCTGTAAGAGAAATACCTTGCTCTAAAACCAAAACGGAGCTATGTAGCAGAATGGTTGGCAATGTGTGTATTCAACTTCCAGAGTTAAACTGATGTGTGTTTGCCGCAGCTTGGAAACCCTTTCTTTGGAGAATGCAGAAACAGTCATTTCCAGCCCTAGAGACGCATATAAGAGTTAGCAGTAAGAATGCGTTTAAAACACAGAAGACCCGCTTCTTACGAACTCATGTGCTGTGCGTTGGTTCCTTTTAGGAAGTTGCATCTATGTTTAGATTCAGCGAGGTAGAAACACGTTTCTTCTAAAAGCTGCGTTTGGACATTCCAGAGTGGATGGGAGAAAAGACTGTAAAGAGAAATACCTTGCTCTAAAACCAAAACGGAGCTATGTAGCAGAATGGTTGTCAATGTGTGTATTCAACTTCAAGAGTTAAACTGATGTGTGTTTGCAGCAGTTCGGAAACCCTTTCTTTGGAGAATGCAGAAACAGTCATTTCCAGCCCTAGAGACGCATGTAAGAGTTAGCAGTAAGAATGCGTTTAAAACACAGAAGACCCGCTTCTTACGAACTCATTTGCTGTGTGTTGGTTCCTTTTAGGAAGTTGCATCTATGTTTAGATACAGCGAGGTACAAACACGTTTCTTCTAAAAGCTGCGTTTGGACATTCCAGAGTGGATGGGAGAAAAGGCTGTAAAGAGAAATACCTTGCTCTAAAACCAAAACGGAGCTGTCTAGCAGAATGGTTGTCAATGTGTGTATTCAACTTCCAGAGTTAAACTGATGTGTGTTTGCAGCAGTTCGAAAACCCTTTCTTTGGAGAATGCAGAAACAGTCATTGCCAGCCCTAGAGACGGATATAAGAGTTAGCAGTAAGAATGCGTTTAAAACACAGAAGACCCGCTTCTTACGAACTCATCTGCTGTGTGTTGGTTCCTTTTAGGAAGTTGCATCTATGTTTAGATTCAGCGAGGTAGAAACACGTTTCTTCTAAAAGCTGCGTTTGGACATTCCAGAGTGGATGGGAGAAAAGGCTGTAAGAGAAATACCTTGCTCTAAAACCAAAACGGAGCTATGTAGCAGAATGGTTGGCAATGTGTGTATTCAACTTCCAGAGTTAAACTGATGTGTGTTTGCCGCAGCTTGGAAACCCTTTCTTTGGAGAATGCAGAAACAGTCATTTCCAGCCCTAGAGACGGATATAAGAGGTAGCAGTTAGAATGCGTTTAAAACACAGAAGACCCGCTTCTTACGAACTCATCTGCTGTGTGTTGGTTCCTTTTAGGAAGTTGCATCTATGTTTAGATCAACGAGGTAGAAACACGTTTCTTCTAAAAGCTGCGTTTGGACATTCCAGAGTGGATGGGAGAAAAGGCTGTAAAGAGAAATACCTTGCTCTAAAACCAAAACGGAGCTATGTAGCAGAATGGTTGGCAATGTGTGTATTCAGCTTCCAAGATTAAACTGATGTGTGTTTGCAGCAGTTCGGAAACCCTTTCTTTGGAGAATGCAGAAACAGTCATTTCCAGCCCTAGAGACGGATTTAAGAGTTAGCAGTAAGAATGCGTTTAAAACACAGAAGACCCGTTCTTACGAACTCATCTGCTGTGTGTTGGTTCCTTTTAGGAAGTTGCATCTATGTTTAGATTCAGCGAGGTAGAAACACGTTTCTTCTAAAAGCTGCGTTTGGACATTCCAGAGTGGATGGGAGAAAAGGCTGTAAAGAGAAATACCTTGCTCTAAAACCAAAACGGAGCTATGTAGCAGAATGGTTGTCAATGTGTGTATTCAACTTCCAGAGTTAATCTGATGTGTGTTTGCAGCAGTTCGGAAACCCTTTCTTTGGAGAATGCAGAAACAGTCATTTCCAGCCCTAGAGACGCATATAAGAGTTAGCAGTAAGAATGCGTTTAAAACACAGAAGACCCGCTTCTTACGAACTCATTTGCTGTGTGTTGGTTCCTTTTAGGAAGTTGCATCTATGTTTAGATTCAGCGAGGTAGAAACACGTTTCTTCTAAAAGCTGCGTTTGGACATTCCAGAGTGGATGGGAGAATAGGCTGTAAAGAGAAATACCTTGCTCTAAAACCAAAACGGAGCTACCTAGCAGAATGGTTGTCAATGTGTGTATTCAACTTCCAGAGTTAAACTGATGTGTTTGCAGCAGTTCGGAAACCCTTTCTTTGGAGAATGCAGAAACAGTCATTTCCAGCCCTAGAGACGCATATAAGTGTTAGCAGTAAGAATGTGTTTAAAACAGAGAAGACCCGCTTCTTACGAACTCATCTGCTGTGTGTTGGTTCCTTTTAGGAAGTTGCATCTATGTTTAGATTCAGCGAGGTAGAAACACGTTTCTTCTAAAAGCTGCGTTTGGACATTCCAGAGTAGATGGGAGAAAAGGCTGTAAGAGAAATACCTTGCTCTAAAACCAAAACGGAGCTATGTAGCAGAATGGTTGGCAATGTGTGTATTCAACTTCCAGAGTTAAACTGATGTGTGTTTGCCGCAGCTTGGAAACCCTTTCTTTGGAGAATGCAGAAACAGTCATTTCCAGCCCTAGAGACGGATATAAGAGTTAGCAGTAAGAATGCGTTTAAAACACAGAAGACCCGCTTCTTACGAACTCATCTGCTGTGTGTTGGTTCCTTTTAGGAAGTTGCATCTATGTTTAGATTCAGCGAGGTAGAAACACGTTTCTTCTAAAAGCTGCGTTTGGACATTCCAGAGTGGATGGGAGAAAAGGCTGTAAAGAGAAATACCTTGCTCTAAAACCAAAACGGAGCTATGTAGCAGAATGGTTGGCAATGTGTGTATTCAGCTTCCAGAGTTAAACTGATGTGTGTTTGCAGCAGTTCGGAAACCCTTTCTTTGGAGAATGCAGAAACAGTCATTTCCAGCCCTAGAGACGCATATAAGAGTTAGGAGTAAGAATGCGTTTAAAACACAGAAGACCCGCTTCTTACGAACTCATCTGCTGTGTGTTGGTTCCTTTTAGGAAGTTGCATCTATGTTTAGATTCAGCGAGGTAGAAACACGTTTCTTCTAAAAGCTGCGTTTGGACATTCCAGAGTGGATGGGAGAAAAGGCTGTAAAGAGAAATACCTTGCTCTAAAACCAAAACGGAGCTATGTAGCAGAATGGTTGTCAATGTGTTTATTCAACTTCCAGAGTTAAACTGATTTGTGTTTGCAGCAGTTCGGAAACCTTTCTTTGGAGAATGCAGAAACAGTCATTTCCAGCCCTAGAGACGCATATAAGGGTTAGCAGTAAGAATGCGTTTAAAACACAGAAGACCCGCTTCTTACGAACTCATGTGCTGTGCGTTGGTTCCTTTTAGGAAGTTGCATCTACGTTTAGATTCAGCGAGGTAGAAACACGTTTCTTCTAAAAGCTGGGTTTGGACATTCCAGAGTGGAAGGGAGAAAAGGCTGTAAAGAGAAATACCTTGCTCTAAAACCAAAACGGAGCTATGTAGCAGAATGGTTGTCAATGTGTGTATTCAACTTCCAGAGTTAAACTGATGTGTGTTTGCAGCAGTTCGGAAACCCTTTCTTTGCAGAATGCAGAAACACTAATTTCCAGCTCTAGAGACGCATATAAGTGTTAGCAGTAAGAATGCGTTTAAAACACAGAAGACCCGCTTCTTACGAACTCATCTGCTGTGTGTTGGTTCCTTTTAGGAAGATGCATCTATGTTTAGATTCAGCGAGGTAGAAACACGTTTCTTCTAAAAGCTGCGTTTGGACATTCCAGAGTGGATGGGAGAAAAGGCTGTAAGAGAAATACCTTGCTCTAAAACCAAAACGGAGCTATGTAGCACAATGGTTGGCAATGTGTGTATTCAACTTCCAGAGTTAAACTGATATGTGTTTGCCGCAGCTTGGAAACCCTTTCTTTGGAGAATGCAGAAACAGTCATTTCCAGCCCTAGAGACGGATATAAGAGTTAGCAGTAAGAATGCGTTTAAAACACAGAAGACCCGCTTCTTATGAACTCATCTGCTGTGTGTTGGTTCCTTTTAGGAAGTTGCATCTATGTTTAGATCAGCGAGGTAGAAACACGTTTCTTCTAAAAGCTGCGTTTGGACATTCCAGAGTGGATGGGAGAAAAGGCTGTAAAGAGAAATACATTGCTCTAAAACCAAAACGGAGCTATCTAGCAGAATGGTTGTCAACGTGTGTATTCAACTTCCAGAGTTAAACTGATGTGTGTTTGCAGCAATTTGGAAACCCTTTCTTTGGAGAATGCAGAAACAGTCATTTCCAGCCCTAGAGACGCATATAAGAGTTAGCAGTAAGAATGCGTTTAAAACACAGAAGACCCGCTTCTTACGAACTCATCTGCTGTGTGTTGGTTCCTTTTAGGAAGTTGCATCTATGTTTAGATTCAGCGAGGTAGAAACACGTTTCTTCTAAAAGCTGCGTTTGGACATTCCAGAGTGGATGGGAGAAAAGGCTGTAAGAGAAATACCTTGCTCTAAAACCAAAACGGAGCTATGTAGCAGAATGGTTGGCAATGTGTGTATTCAACTTCCAGAGTTAAACTGATGTGTGTTTGCAGCAGTTCGGAAACCCTTTCTTTGGAGAATGCAGAAACAGTCATTTCCAGCCCTAGAGACGCATATAAGAGTTAGCAGTAAGAATGCGTTTAAAACACAGAAGACCCGCTTCTTACGAACTCATCTGCTGTGTGTTGGTTCCTTTTAGGAAGTTGCATCTATGTTTAGATTCAACGAGGTAGAAACACGTTTCTTCTAAAAGCTGCGTTTGGACATTCCAGAGTGGATGGGAGAAAAGGCTGTAAGAGAAATACCTTGCTCTAAAACCAAAACGGAGCTATGTAGCAGAATGGTTGGCAATGTGTGTATTCAACTTCCAGAGTTAAACTGATTTGTGTTTGCAGCAGTTCGGAAACCCTTTCTTTGGAGAATGCAGAAACAGTCATTTCCAGCCCTAGAGACGCATATAAGAGTTAGCAGTAAGAATGCGTTTAAAACACAGAAGACCCGCTTCTTACGAACTCATGTGCTGTGCGTTGGTTCCTTTTAGGAAGTTGCATCTATGTTTAGATTCAGCGAGGTAGAAACACGTTTCTTCTAAAAGCTGCGTTTGGACATTCCAGAGTGGATGGGAGAAAAGGCTGTAAAGAGAAATACCTTGCTCTAAAACCAAAACGGAGCTATGTAGCAGAATGGTTGTCAATGTGTGTATTCAACTTCAAGAGTTAAACTGATGTGTGTTTGCAGCAGTTCGGAAACCCTTTCTTTGGAGAATGCAGAAACAGTCATTTCCAGCCCTAGAGACGCATGTAAGTGTTAGCAGTAAGAATGCGTTTAAAACACAGAAGACCCGCTTCTTACGAACTCATTTGCTGTGTGTTGGTTCCTTTTAGGAAGTTGCATCTATGTTTAGATACAGCGAGGTACAAACACGTTTCTTCTAAAAGCTGCGTTTGGACATTCCAGAGTGGATGGGAGAAAAGGCTGTAAAGAGAAATACCTTGCTCTAAAACCAAAACGGAGCTGTCTAGCAGAATGGTTGTCAATGTGTGTATTCAACTTCCAGAGTTAAACTGATGTGTGTTTGCAGCAGTTCGAAAACCCTTTCTTTGGAGAATGCAGAAACAGTCATTGCCAGCCCTAGAGACGGATATAAGAGTTAGCAGTAAGAATGCGTTTAAAACACAGAAGACCCGCTTCTTACGAACTCATCTGCTGTGTGTTGGTTCCTTTTAGGAAGTTGCATCTATGTTTAGATTCAGCGAGGTAGAAACACGTTTCTTCTAAAAGCTGCGTTTGGACATTCCAGAGTGGATGGGAGAAAAGGCTGTAAGAGAAATACCTTGCTCTAAAACCAAAACGGAGCTATGTAGCAGAATGGTTGGCAATGTGTGTATTCAACTTCCAGAGTTAAACTGATGTGTGTTTGCCGCAGCTTGGAAACCCTTTCTTTGGAGAATGCAGAAACAGTCATTTCCAGCCCTAGAGACGCATATAAGAGTTAGCAGTAAGAATGCGTTTAAAACACAGAAGACCCGCTTCTTACGAACTCATGTGCTGTGCGTTGGTTCCTTTTAGGAAGTTGCATCTATGTTTAGATTCAGCGAGGTAGAAACACGTTTCTTCTAAAAGCTGCGTTTGGACATTCCAGAGTGGATGGGAGAAAAGGCTGTAAAGAGAAATACCTTGCTCTAAAACCAAAACGGAGCTATGTAGCAGAATGGTTGTCAATGTGTGTATTCAACTTCAAGAGTTAAACTGATGTGTGTTTGCAGCAGTTCGGAAACCCTTTCTTTGGAGAATGCAGAAACAGTCATTTCCAGCCCTAGAGACGCATGTAAGAGTTAGCAGTAAGAATGCGTTTAAAACACAGAAGACCCGCTTCTTACGAACTCATTTGCTGTGTGTTGGTTCCTTTTAGGAAGTTGCATCTATGTTTAGATACAGCGAGGTACAAACACGTTTCTTCTAAAAGCTGCGTTTGGACATTCCAGAGTGGATGGGAGAAAAGGCTGTAAAGAGAAATACCTTGCTCTAAAACCAAAACGGAGCTGTCTAGCAGAATGGTTGTCAATGTGTGTATTCAACTTCCAGAGTTAAACTGATGTGTGTTTGCAGCAGTTCGAAAACCCTTTCTTTGGAGAATGCAGAAACAGTCATTGCCAGCCCTAGAGACGGATATAAGAGTTAGCAGTAAGAATGCGTTTAAAACACAGAAGACCCGCTTCTTACGAACTCATCTGCTGTGTGTTGGTTCCTTTTAGGAAGTTGCATCTATGTTTAGATTCAGCGAGGTAGAAACACGTTTCTTCTAAAAGCTGCGTTTGGACATTCCAGAGTGGATGGGAGAAAAGGCTGTAAGAGAAATACCTTGCTCTAAAACCAAAACGGAGCTATGTAGCAGAATGGTTGGCAATGTGTGTATTCAACTTCCAGAGTTAAACTGATGTGTGTTTGCCGCAGCTTGGAAACCCTTTCTTTGGAGAATGCAGAAACAGTCATTTCCAGCCCTAGAGACGGATATAAGAGGTAGCAGTTAGAATGCGTTTAAAACACAGAAGACCCGCTTCTTACGAACTCATCTGCTGTGTGTTGGTTCCTTTTAGGAAGTTGCATCTATGTTTAGATCAACGAGGTAGAAACACGTTTCTTCTAAAAGCTGCGTTTGGACATTCCAGAGTGGATGGGAGAAAAGGCTGTAAAGAGAAATACCTTGCTCTAAAACCAAAACGGAGCTATGTAGCAGAATGGTTGGCAATGTGTGTATTCAGCTTCCAAGATTAAACTGATGTGTGTTTGCAGCAGTTCGGAAACCCTTTCTTTGGAGAATGCAGAAACAGTCATTTCCAGCCCTAGAGACGGATTTAAGAGTTAGCAGTAAGAATGCGTTTAAAACACAGAAGACCCGTTCTTACGATCTCATCTGCTGTGTGTTGGTTCCTTTTAGGAAGTTGCATCTATGTTTAGATTCAGCGAGGTAGAAACACGTTTCTTCTAAAAGCTGCGTTTGGACATTCCAGAGTGGATGGGAGAAAAGGCTGTAAAGAGAAATACCTTGCTCTAAAACCAAAACGGAGCTATGTAGCAGAATGGTTGTCAATGTGTGTATTCAACTTCCAGAGTTAATCTGATGTGTGTTTGCAGCAGTTCGGAAACCCTTTCTTTGGAGAATGCAGAAACAGTCATTTCCAGCCCTAGAGACGCATATAAGAGTTAGCAGTAAGAATGCGTTTAAAACACAGAAGACCCGCTTCTTACGAACTCATTTGCTGTGTGTTGGTTCCTTTTAGGAAGTTGCATCTATGTTTAGATTCAGCGAGGTAGAAACACGTTTCTTCTAAAAGCTGCGTTTGGACATTCCAGAGTGGATGGGAGAAAAGGCTGTAAAGAGAAATACCTTGCTCTAAAACCAAAACGGAGCTACCTAGCAGAATGGTTGTCAATGTGTGTATTCAACTTCCAGAGTTAAACTGATGTGTTTGCAGCAGTTCGGAAACCCTTTCTTTGGAGAATGCAGAAACAGTCATTTCCAGCCCTAGAGACGCATATAAGTGTTAGCAGTAAGAATGTGTTTAAAACAGAGAAGACCCGCTTCTTACGAACTCATCTGCTGTGTGTTGGTTCCTTTTAGGAAGTTGCATCTATGTTTAGATTCAGCGAGGTAGAAACACGTTTCTTCTAAAAGCTGCGTTTGGACATTCCAGAGTAGATGGGAGAAAAGGCTGTAAGAGAAATACCTTGCTCTAAAACCAAAACGGAGCTATGTAGCAGAATGGTTGGCAATGTGTGTATTCAACTTCCAGAGTTAAACTGATGTGTGTTTGCCGCAGCTTGGAAACCCTTTCTTTGGAGAATGCAGAAACAGTCATTTCCAGCCCTAGAGACGGATATAAGAGTTAGCAGTAAGAATGCGTTTAAAACACAGAAGACCCGCTTCTTACGAACTCATCTGCTGTGTGTTGGTTCCTTTTAGGAAGTTGCATCTATGTTTAGATTCAGCGAGGTAGAAACACGTTTCTTCTAAAAGCTGCGTTTGGACATTCCAGAGTGGATGGGAGAAAAGGCTGTAAAGAGAAATACCTTGCTCTAAAACCAAAACGGAGCTATGTAGCAGAATGGTTGGCAATGTGTGTATTCAGCTTCCAAGGTTAAACTGATGTGTGTTTGCAGCAGTTCGGAAAACCTTTCTTTGGAGAATGCAGAAACAGTCATTTCCAGCCCTAGAGACGCATATAAGAGTTAGCAGTAAGAATGCGTTTAAAACACAGAAGACCCGCTTCTTACGAACTCATCTGCTGTGTGTTGGTTCCTTTTAGGAAGTTGCATCTATGTTTAGATTCATCGAGGTAGAAACACGTTTCTTCTAAAAGCTGTGTTTGGACATTCCAGAGTGGATGGGAGAAAAGGCTGTAAAGAGAAATACCTTGCTCTAAAACCAAAACGGAGCTATCTAGCAGAATGGTTGTCAATGTGTGTATTCAACTTCCAGAGTTAAACTGATTTGTGTTTGCAGCAGTTTGGAAACCCTTTCTTTGGAGAATGCAGAAAGAGTCATTTCCAGCCCTAGAGACGCATATAAGAGTTAGCAGTAAGAATGCGTTTAAAACACAGAAGACCCGCTTCTTACGAACTCATCTGCTGTGTGTTGGTTCCTTTTAGGAAGTTGCATCTATGTTTAGATTCAGCGAGGTAGAAGCACGTTTCTTCTGAAAGCTGCGTTTGGACATTCCAGAGTGGATGGGAGAAAAGGCTGTAAAGAGAAATACCTTGCTCTAAAACCAAAACGGAGCTATCTAGCAGAATGGTTGTCAATGTGTGTATTCAACTTCCAGAGTAAAACTGATGTGTGTTTGCAGCAGTTCGGAAACCCTTTCTTTGGAGAATGCAGAAACAGTCATTTCCAGCCCTAGAGACGCATATAAGTGTTAGCAGTAAGAATGTGTTTAAAACACAGAAGACCCGCTTCTTACGAACTCATCTGCTGTGTGTTGGTTCCTTTTAGGAAGTTGCATCTATGTTTAGATTCAGCGAGGTAGAAACACGTTTCTTCTAAAAGCTGCGTTTGGACATTCCAGAGTAGATGGGAGAAAAGACTGTAAGAGAAATACCTTGCTCTAAAACCAAAACGGAGCTATGTAGCAGAATGGTTGGCAATGTGTGTATTCAAATTCCAGAGTTAAACTGATGTGTGTTTGCCGCAGCTTGAAAACCCTTTCTTTGGAGAATGCAGAAACAGTCATTTCCAGCCCTAGAGACGGATATAAGAGTTAGCAGTAAGAATGCGTTTTAAACACAGAAGACCCGCTTCTTACGAACTCATCTGCTGTGTGTTGGTTCCTTTAAGGAAGTTGCATCTATATTTAGATCAGCGAGGTAGAAACACGTTTCTTCTAAAAGCTGCGTTTGGACATTCCAGAGTGGATGGGAGAAAAGGCTGTAAAGAGAAATACCTTGCTCTAAAACAAAACGGAGCTAAGTAGCAGAATGGTTGGCAATGTGTGTATTCAGCTTCCAAGGTTAAACTGATGTGTGTTTGCAGCAGTTCGGAAACCCTTTCTTTGGGGAATGCAGAAACAGTCATTTCCAGCCCTAGAGACGGATATAAGAGTTAGCAGTAAGAATGCGCTTAAAACACAGAAGACCCGCTTCTTACGAACTCATCTGCTGTGTGTTGGTTCCTTTTAGGAAGTTGCATCTATGTTTAGATCAGCGAGGTAGAAACACGTTTCTTCTAAAAGCTGCGTTTGGTCATTCCAGAGTGGATGGGAGAAAAGGCTGTAAGAGAAATACCTTGCTCTAAAACCAAAACGGAGCTATGTAGCAGAATGGTTGGCAATGTGTGTATTCAACTTCCAGAGTAAAACTGATGTGTGTTTGCCGCAGCTTGGAAACCCTTTCTTTGGAGAATGCAGAAACAGTCATTTCCAACCCTAGAGACGGATATAAGAGTTAGCAGTAAGAATGCGTTTAAAACACAGAAGACCCGCTTCTTACGAACTCATCTGCTGTGTGTTGGTTCCTTTTAGGAAGTTGCATCTATGTTTAGATTCAGCGAGGTAGAAACACGTTTCTTCTAAAAGCTGCGTTTGGACATTCCAGAGTGGATGGGAGAAAAGGCTGTAAAGAGAAATACCTTGCTCTAAAACCAAAACGGAGCTATGTAGCAGAATGGTTGGCAATGTGTGTATTCAGCTTCCAAGGTTAAACTGATGTGTGTTTGCAGCAGTTCGGAAAACCTTTCTTTGGAGAGTGCAGAAACAGTCATTTCCAGCCCTAGAGACGCATATAAGAGTTAGCAGTAAGAATGCGTTTAAAACACAGAAGACCCGCTTCTTACGAACTCATCTGCTGTGTGTTGGTTCCTTTTAGGAAGTTGCATCAATGTTTAGATTCAGCGAGGTAGAAACACGTTTCTTCTAAAAGCTGCGTTTGGCCATTCCAGAGTGGATGGGAGAAAAGGCTGTAAAGAGAAATACCTTGCTCTAAAACCAAAACGGAGCTATGTAGCAGAATGGTTGTCAATGTGTGTATTCAACTTCCAGAGTTAAACTGATTTGTGTTTGCAGCAGTTCGGAAACGTTTATTTGGAGAATGCAGAAACAGTCATTTCCAGCCCTAGAGACACATATAAGAGTTAGCAGTAAGAATGCGTTTAAAACACAGAAGACCGGCTTCTTACGAACTCATGTGCTGTGCGTTGGTTCCTTTTAGGAAGTTGCATCTATGTTTAGATTCAGCGAGGTAGAAACACGTTTCTTCTAAAAGCTGCGTTTGGACATTCCAGAGTGGATGGGAGAAAAGGCTGTAAAGAGAAATACCTTGCTCTAAAACCAAAACGGAGATATGTAGCAGATTAGTTGTCAATGTGTGTATTCAACTTCCAGAGTTAAACTGATGTGTGTTTGCAGCAGTTCGGAAACCCTTTCTTTGGAGAATGCAGAAACAGTCATTTCCAGCCCTAGAGACGCATATAAGTGTTAGCAGTAAGAATGTGTTTAAAACAGAGAAGACCCGCTTCTTACGAACTCATCTGCTGTGTGTTGGTTCCTTTTAGGAAGTTGCATCTATGTTTAGATTCAGCGAGGTAGAAACACGTTTCTTCTAAAAGCTGCGATTGGACATTCCAGAGTAGATGGGAGAAAAGACTGTAAGAGAAATACCTTGCTCTAAAACCAAAACGGAGCTATGTAGCAGAATGGTTGGCAATGTGTGTATTCAACTTCCAGAGTTAAACTGATGTGTGTTTGCCGCAGCTTGAAAACCCTTTCTTTGGAGAATGCAGAAACAGTCATTTCCAGCCCTAGAGACGGATATAAGAGTTAGCAGTAAGAATGCGTTTTAAACACAGAAGACCCGCTTCTTACGAACTCATCTGCTGTGTGTTGGTTCCTTTTAGGAAGTTGCATCTATATTTAGATCAGCGAGGTAGAAACACGTTTCTTCTAAAAGCTGCGTTTGGACATTCCAGAGTGGATGGGAGAAAAGGCTGTAAAGAGAAATACCTTGCTCTAAAACAAAACGGAGCTAAGTAGCAGAATGGTTGGCAATGTGTGTATTCAGCTTCCAAGGTTAAACTGATGTGTGTTTGCAGCAGTTCGGAAACCCTTTCTTTGGGGAATGCAGAAACAGTCATTTCCAGCCCTAGAGACGGATATAAGAGTTAGCAGTAAGAATGCGCTTAAAACACAGAAGACCCGCTTCTTACGAACTCATCTGCTGTGTGTTGGTTCCTTTTAGGAAGTTGCATCTATGTTTAGATCAGCGAGGTAGAAACACGTTTCTTCTAAAAGCTGCGTTTGGTCATTCCAGAGTGGATGGGAGAAAAGGCTGTAAGAGAAATACCTTGCTCTAAAACCAAAACGGAGCTATGTAGCAGAAAGGTTGGCAATGTGTGTATTCAACTTCCAGAGTAAAACTGATGTGTGTTTGCCGCAGCTTGGAAACCCTTTCTTTGGAGAATGCAGAAACAGTCATTTCCAGCCCTAGAGACGGATATAAGAGTTAGCAGTAAGAATGCGTTTAAAACACAGAAGACCCGCTTCTTACGAACTCATCTGCTGTGTGTTGGTTCCTTTTAGGAAGTTGCATCTATGTTTAGATTCAGCGAGGTAGAAACACGTTTCTTCTAAAAGCTGCGTTTGGACATTCCAGAGTGGATGGGAGAAAAGGCTGTAAAGAGAAATACCTTGCTCTAAAACCAAAACGGAGCTATGTAGCAGAATGGTTGGCAATGTGTGTATTCAGCTTCCAAGGTTAAACTGATGTGTGTTTGCAGCACTTCGGAAAACCTTTCTTTGGAGAATGCAGAAACAGTCATTTCCAGCCCTAGAGACGGATATAAGAGTTAGCAGTAAGAATGCGTTTAAAACGCAGAAGACCCGCTTCTTACGAACTCATCTGCTGTGTATTGGTTCCTTTTAGGAAGTTGCATCTATGTTTAGATTCAGCGAGGTAGAAACACGTTTCTTCTAAAAGCTGCGTTTGGACATTCCAGAGTGGATGGGATAAAAGGCTGTAAAGAGAAATACCTTGCTATAAAACCAAAACGGAGCTATGTAGCAGAATGTTTGGCAATGTGTGTATTCAACATCCAGAGTTAAACTGATGTGTGTATGCAGCAGTTCGGAAACCCTTTCTTTGGAGAATGCAGAAACAGTCATTTCCAGCCCTAGAGACGGATATAAGAGTTAGCAGTAAGAATGCGTTTAAAACACAGAAGACCCGCTTCTTACGAACTCATCTGCTGTGTGTTGGTTCCTTTTAGGAAGTTGCATCTATGTTTAGATTCAGCAAGGTAGAAACACGTTTCTTCTAAAAGCTGCGTTTTGACATTCCAGAGTGGATGGGAGAAAAGGCTGTAAAGAGAAATACCTTGCTCTAAAACCAAAACGGAGCTATCTAGCAGAATGGTTGGCAATGTGTGTATTCAACTTCCAGAGTTAAACTGATGTGTGTTTGCCGCAGCTTGAAAACCCTTTCTTTGGAGAATGCAGAAACAGTCATTTCCAGCCCTAGAGACGGATATAAGAGTTAGCAGTAAGAATGCGTTTTAAACACAGAAGACCCGCTTCTTACGAACTCATCTGCTGTGTGTTGGTTCCTTTTAGGAAGTTGCATCTATATTTAGATCAGCGAGGTGGAAACACGTTTCTTCTAAAAGCTGCGTTTGGACATTCCAGAGTGGATGGGAGAAAAGGCTGTAAAGAGAAATACCTTGCTCTAAAACAAAACGGAGCTAAGTAGCAGAAATGTTGGCAATGTGTGTATTCAGCTTCCAAGGTTAAACTGATGTGTGTTTGCAGCAGTTCGGAAACCCTTTCTTTGGGGAATGCAGAAACAGTCATTTCCAGCCCTAGAGACGGATATAAGAGTTAGCAGTAAGAATGCGCTTAAAACACAGAAGACCCGCTTCTTACGAACTCATCTGCTGTGTGTTGGTTCCTTTTAGGAAGTTGCATCTATGTTTAGATCAGCGAGGTAGAAACACGTTTCTTCTAAAAGCTGCGTTTGGTCATTCCAGAGTGGATGGGAGAAAAGGCTGTAAGAGAAATACCTTGCTCTAAAACCAAAACGGAGCTATGTAGCAGAATGGTTGGCAATGTGTGTATTCAACTTCCAGAGTAAAACTGATGTGTGTTTGCCGCAGCTTGGAAACCCTTTCTTTGGAGAATGCAGAAACAGTCATTTCCAGCCCTAGAGACGGATATAAGAGTTAGCAGTAAGAATGCGTTTAAAACACAGAAGACCCGCTTCTTACGAACTCATCTGCTGTGTGTTGGTTCCTTTTAGGAAGTTGCATCTATGTTTAGATTCAGCGAGGTAGAAACACGTTTCTTCTAAAAGCTGCGTTTGGACATTCCAGAGTGGATGGGAGAAAAGGCTGTAAAGAGAAATACCTTGCTCTAAAACCAAAACGGAGCTATGTAGCAGAATGGTTGGCAATGTGTGTATTCAGCTTCCAAGGTTAAACTGATGTGTGTTTGCAGCAGTTCGGAAAACCTTTCTTTGGAGAATGCAGAAACAGTCATTTCCAGCCCTAGAGACGCATATAAGAGTTAGCAGTAAGAATGCGATTAAAACACAGAAGACCCGCTTCTTACGAACTCATCTGCTGTGTGTTGGTTCCTTTTAGGAAGTTGCATCAATGTTTAGATTCAGCGAGGTAGAAACACGTTTCTTCTAAAAGCTGCGTTTGGCCATTCCAGAGTGGATGGGAGAAAAGGCTGTAAAGAGAAATACCTTGCTCTAAAACCAAAACGGAGCTATGTAGCAGAATGGTTGTCAATGTGTGTATTCAACTTCCAGAGTTAAACTGATTTGTGTTTGCAGCAGTTCGGAAACGTTTCTTTGGAGAATACAGAAACAGTCATTTCCAGCCCTAGAGACACATATAAGAGTTAGCAGTAAGAATGCGTTTAAAACACAGAAGACCGGCTTCTTACGAACTCATGTGCTGTGCGTTGGTTCCTTTTAGGAAGTTGCATCTATGTTTAGATTCAGCGAGGTAGAAACACGTTTCTTCTAAAAGCTGCGTTTGGACATTCCAGAGTGGATGGGAGAAAAGGCTGTAAAGAGAAATACCTTGCTCTAAAACCAAAACGGAGATATGTAGCAGATTAGTTGTCAATGTGTGTATTCAACTTCCAGAGTTAAACTGATGTGTGTTTGCAGCAGTTCGGAAACCCTTTCTTTGGAGAATGCAGAAACAGTCATTTCCAGCCCTAGAGACGCATATAAGTGTTAGCAGTAAGAATGTGTTTAAAACAGAGAAGACCCGCTTCTTACGAACTCATCTGCTGTGTGTTGGTTCCTTTTAGGAAGTTGCATCTATGTTTAGATTCAGCGAGGTAGAAACACGTTTCTTCTAAAAGCTGCGTTTGGACATTCCAGAGTAGATGGGAGAAAAGACTGTAAGAGAAATACCTTGCTCTAAAACCAAAACGGAGCTATGTAGCAGAATGGTTGTCAATGTGTGTATTCAACTTCCAGAGTTAAACTGATTTGTGTTTGCAGCAGTTCGGAAACGTTTCTTTGGAGAATGCAGAAACAGTCATTTCCAGCCCTAGAGACACATATAAGAGTTAGCAGTAAGAATGCGTTTAAAACACAGAAGACCGGCTTCTTACGAACTCATGTGCTGTGCGTTGGTTCCTTTTAGGAAGTTGCATCTATGTTTAGATTCAGCGAGGTAGAAACACGTTTCTTCTAAAAGCTGCGTTTGGACATTCCAGAGTGGATGGGAGAAAAGGCTGTAAAGAGAAATACCTTGCTCTAAAACCAAAACGGAGATATGTAGCAGATTAGTTGTCAATGTGTGTATTCAACTTCCAGAGTTAAACTGATGTGTGTTTGCAGCAGTTCGGAAACCCTTTCTTTGGAGAATGCAGAAACAGTCATTTCCAGCCCTAGAGACGCATATAAGTGTTAGCAGTAAGAATGTGTTTAAAACAGAGAAGACCCGCTTCTTACGAACTCATCTGCTGTGTGTTGGTTCCTTTTAGGAAGTTGCATCTATGTTTAGATTCAGCGAGGTAGAAACACGTTTCTTCTAAAAGCTGCGTTTGGACATTCCAGAGTAGATGGGAGAAAAGACTGTAAGAGAAATACCTTGCTCTAAAACCAAAACGGAGCTATGTAGCAGAATGGTTGGCAATGTGTGTATTCAACTTCCAGAGTTAAACTGATGTGTGTTTGCCGCAGCTTGAAAACCCTTTCTTTGGAGAATGCAGAAACAGTCATTTCCAGCCCTAGAGACGGATATAAGAGTTAGCAGTAAGAATGCGTTTTAAACACAGAAGACCCGCTTCTTACGAACTCATCTGCTGTGTGTTGGTTCCTTTTAGGAAGTTGCATCTATATTTAGATCAGCGAGGTAGAAACACGTTTCTTCTAAAAGCTGCGTTTGGACATTCCAGAGTGGATGGGAGAAAAGGCTGTAAAGAGAAATACCTTGCTCTAAAACAAAACGGAGCTAAGTAGCAGAATGGTTGGCAATGTGTGTATTCAGCTTCCAAGGTTAAACTGATGTGTGTTTGCAGCAGTTCGGAAACCCTTTCTTTGGGGAATGCAGAAACAGTCATTTCCAGCCCTAGAGACGGATATAAGAGTTAGCAGTAAGAATGCGCTTAAAACACAGAAGACCCGCTTCTTACGAACTCATCTGCTGTGTGTTGGTTCCTTTTAGGAAGTTGCATCTATGTTTAGATCAGCGAGGTAGAAACACGTTTCTTCTAAAAGCTGCGTTTGGTCATTCCAGAGTGGATGGGAGAAAAGGCTGTAAGAGAAATACCTTGCTCTAAAACCAAAACGGAGCTATGTAGCAGAAAGGTTGGCAATGTGTGTATTCAACTTCCAGAGTAAAACTGATGTGTGTTTGCCGCAGCTTGGAAACCCTTTCTTTGGAGAATGCAGAAACAGTCATTTCCAGCCCTAGAGACGGATATAAGAGTTAGCAGTAAGAATGCGTTTAAAACACAGAAGACCCGCTTCTTACGAACTCATCTGCTGTGTGTTGGTTCCTTTTAGGAAGTTGCATCTATGTTTAGATTCAGCGAGGTAGAAACACGTTTCTTCTAAAAGCTGCGTTTGGACATTCCAGAGTGGATGGGAGAAAAGGCTGTAAAGAGAAATACCTTGCTCTAAAACCAAAACGGAGCTATGTAGCAGAATGGTTGGCAATGTGTGTATTCAGCTTCCAAGGTTAAACTGATGTGTGTTTGCAGCACTTCGGAAAACCTTTCTTTGGAGAATGCAGAAACAGTCATTTCCAGCCCTAGAGACGGATATAAGAGTTAGCAGTAAGAATGCGTTTAAAACGCAGAAGACCCGCTTCTTACGAACTCATCTGCTGTGTATTGGTTCCTTTTAGGAAGTTGCATCTATGTTTAGATTCAGCGAGGTAGAAACACGTTTCTTCTAAAAGCTGCGTTTGGACATTCCAGAGTGGATGGGATAAAAGGCTGTAAAGAGAAATACCTTGCTATAAAACCAAAACGGAGCTATGTAGCAGAATGTTTGGCAATGTGTGTATTCAACATCCAGAGTTAAACTGATGTGTGTATGCAGCAGTTCGGAAACCCTTTCTTTGGAGAATGCAGAAACAGTCATTTCCAGCCCTAGAGACGGATATAAGAGTTAGCAGTAAGAATGCGTTTAAAACACAGAAGACCCGCTTCTTACGAACTCATCTGCTGTGTGTTGGTTCCTTTTAGGAAGTTGCATCTATGTTTAGATTCAGCAAGGTAGAAACACGTTTCTTCTAAAAGCTGCGTTTTGACATTCCAGAGTGGATGGGAGAAAAGGCTGTAAAGAGAAATACCTTGCTCTAAAACCAAAACGGAGCTATCTAGCAGAATGGTTGGCAATGTGTGTATTCAACTTCCAGAGTTAAACTGATGTGTGTTTGCCGCAGCTTGAAAACCCTTTCTTTGGAGAATGCAGAAACAGTCATTTCCAGCCCTAGAGACGGATATAAGAGTTAGCAGTAAGAATGCGTTTTAAACACAGAAGACCCGCTTCTTACGAACTCATCTGCTGTGTGTTGGTTCCTTTTAGGAAGTTGCATCTATATTTAGATCAGCGAGGTGGAAACACGTTTCTTCTAAAAGCTGCGTTTGGACATTCCAGAGTGGATGGGAGAAAAGGCTGTAAAGAGAAATACCTTGCTCTAAAACAAAACGGAGCTAAGTAGCAGAATGGTTGGCAATGTGTGTATTCAGCTTCCAAGGTTAAACTGATGTGTGTTTGCAGCAGTTCGGAAACCCTTTCTTTGGGGAATGCAGAAACAGTCATTTCCAGCCCTAGAGACGGATATAAGAGTTAGCAGTAAGAATGCGCTTAAAACACAGAAGACCCGCTTCTTACGAACTCATCTGCTGTGTGTTGGTTCCTTTTAGGAAGTTGCATCTATGTTTAGATCAGCGAGGTAGAAACACGTTTCTTCTAAAAGCTGCGTTTGGTCATTCCAGAGTGGATGGGAGAAAAGGCTGTAAGAGAAATACCTTGCTCTAAAACCAAAACGGAGCTATGTAGCAGAATGGTTGGCAATGTGTGTATTCAACTTCCAGAGTAAAACTGATGTGTGTTTGCCGCAGCTTGGAAACCCTTTCTTTGGAGAATGCAGAAACAGTCATTTCCAGCCCTAGAGACGGATATAAGAGTTAGCAGTAAGAATGCGTTTAAAACACAGAAGACCCGCTTCTTACGAACTCATCTGCTGTGTGTTGGTTCCTTTTAGGAAGTTGCATCTATGTTTAGATTCAGCGAGGTAGAAACACGTTTCTTCTAAAAGCTGCGTTTGGACATTCCAGAGTGGATGGGAGAAAAGGCTGTAAAGAGAAATACCTTGCTCTAAAACCAAAACGGAGCTATGTAGCAGAATGGTTGGCAATGTGTGTATTCAGCTTCCAAGGTTAAACTGATGTGTGTTTGCAGCAGTTCGGAAAACCTTTCTTTGGAGAATGCAGAAACAGTCATTTCCAGCCCTAGAGACGGATATAAGAGTTAGCAGTAAGAATGCGCTTAAAACACAGAAGACCCGCTTCTTACGAACTCATCTGCTGTGTGTTGGTTCCTTTTAGGAAGTTGCATCAATGTTTAGATTCAGCGAGGTAGAAACACGTTTCTTCTAAAAGCTGCGTTTGGCCATTCCAGAGTGGATGGGAGAAAAGGCTGTAAAGAGAAATACCTTGCTCTAAAACCAAAACGGAGCTATGTAGCAGAATGGTTGTCAATGTGTGTATTCAACTTCCAGAGTTAAACTGATTTGTGTTTGCAGCAGTTCGGAAACGTTTCTTTGGAGAATGCAGAAACAGTCATTTCCAGCCCTAGAGACGCATATAAGAGTTAGCAGTAAGAATGCGTTTAAAACACAGAAGACCGGCTTCTTACGAACTCATGTGCTGTGCGTTGGTTCCTTTTAGGAAGTTGCATCTATGTTTAGATTCAGCGAGGTAGAAACACGTTTCTTCTAAAAGCTGCGTTTGGACATTCCAGAGTGGATGGGAGAAAAGGCTGTAAAGAGAAATACCTTGCTCTAAAACCAAAACGGAGATATGTAGCAGATTAGTTGTCAATGTGTGTATTCAACTTCCAGAGTTAAACTGATGTGTGTTTGCAGCAGTTCGGAAACCCTTTCTTTGGAGAATGCAGAAACACTAATTTCCAGCTCTAGAGACGCATATAAGTGTTAGCAGTAAGAATGCGTTTAAAACACAGAAGACCCGCTTCTTACGAACTCATCTGCTGTGTGTTGGTTCCTTTTTGGAAGTTGCATCTATGTTTAGATTCAGCGAGGTAGAAACACGTTTCTTCTAAAAGCTGCGTTTGGACATTGCAGAGTAAATGGGAGAAAAGGCTGTAAAGAGAAATACCTTCCTCTAAAACCAAAACGGAGCTATCTAGCAGAATGGTTGTCAATGTGTGTACTCAACTTCCAGAGTTAAACTGATGTGTGTTTGCAGCAGTTTGGAAACCCTTTCTTTGGAGAATGCAGAAACAGTCATTTCCAGCCCTAGAGACGCATATAAGAGTTAGCAGTAAGAATGCGTTTAAAACACAGAAGACCCGCTTCTTACGAACTCATCTGCTGTGTGTTGGTTCCTTTTAGGAAGTTGCATCTATGTTTAAATTCAGCGAGGTAGAAACACGTTTCTTCTAAAAGCTGCGTTTGGACATTCCAGAGTGGATGGGAGAAAAGGCTGTAAAGAGAAATACCTTGCTCTAAAACCAAAACGGAGCTATCTAGCAGAATGGTTGTCAATGTGTGTATTCAACTTCCAGAGTTAAACTGATTTGTGTTTGCAGCAGTTTGGAAACCCTTTCTTTGGAGAATGCAGAAACAGTAATTTCCAGCCCTAGAGACGCATATTAGAGTTAGCAGTAAGAATGCGTTTAAAACACAGAAGACCCGCTTCTTACGAACTCATCTGCTGTGTGTTGGTTCCTTTTAGGAAGTTGCATCTATGTTTAGTTTCAGCGAGGTAGAAGCACGTTTCTTCTAAAAGCTGTGTTTGGACATTCCAGAGTGGATGGGAGAAAAGGCTGTAAAGAGAAATACCTTGCTCTAAAACCAAAACGGAGCTATGTAGCAGAATGGTTGTCAATGTGTGTATTCAACTTCCAGAGTTAAACTGATTTGTGTTTGCAGCAGTTCGGAAACCTTTCTTTGGAGAATGCAGAAACAGTCATTTCCAGCCCTAGAGACGCATATAAGAGTTCGCAGTAAGAATGCGTTTAAAACACAGAAGACCCGCTTCTTACGAACTCATGTGCTGTGCGTTGGTTCCTTTTAGGAAGTTGCATCTATGTTTAGATTCAGCGAGGTAGAAACACGTTTCTTCTAAAAGCTGCGTTTGGACATTCCAGAGTGGATGGGAGAAAAGGCTGTAAGAGAAATACCTTGCTCTAAAACCAAAACGGAGCTATGTAGCACAATGGTTGGCAATGTGTGTATTCAACTTCCGGAGTTAAACTGATGTGTGTTTGCCGCAGCTTGGAAACCCTTTCTTTGGAGAATGCAGAAACAGTCATTTCCAGCCCTAGAGACGGATATAAGAGTTAGCAGTAAGAATGCGTTTAAAACACAGAAGACCCGCTTCTTACGAACTCATCTGCTGTGTGTTGGTTCCTTTTAGGAAGTTACACCTATGTTTAGATCAGCGAGGTAGAAACACGTTTCTTCTAAAAGCTGGGTTTGGTCATTCCAGAGTGGATGGGAGAAAAGGCTGTAAGAGAAATACCTTGCTCTAAAACCAAAACGGAGCTATTTAGCAGAATGGTTGGCAATGTGTGTATTAAACTTCCAGCGTAAAACTGATGTGTGTTTGCCGCAGCTTGGAAACCCTTTCTTTGGAGAATGCAGAAACAGCCATTTCCAGCCCTAGAGACGGATATAAGAGTTAGCAGTAAGAATGCGTTTAAAACACCGAAGACCCGCTTCTTACGAACTCATCTGCTGTGTTGGTTCCTTTTAGGAAGTTGCATCTATGTTTAGATTCAGCGAGGTAGAAACACGTTAATTCTAAAAGATGCGTTTGGACATTCCAGAGTGGATGGGAGAAAAGGCTGTAAAGAGAAATACCTTGCTCTAAAACCAAAACGGAGCTATGTAGCAGAATGGTTGGCAATGTGTGTATTCAGCTTCCAGAGTTAAACTGATGTGTGTTTGCAGCAGTTCGGAAACCCTTTCTTTGGAGAATGCAGAAACAGTCATTTCCAGCCCTAGAGACGCATATAAGAGTTAGCAGTAAGAATGCGTTTAAAACACAGAAGACCCGCTTCTTACGAACTCATCTGCTGTGTGTCGGTTCCTTTTAGGAAGTTGCATCTATGTTTAGATTCAGCGAGGTAGAAACACGTTTCTTCTAAAAGCTGCGTTTGGACATTCCAGAGTAGATGGGAGAAAAGGCTGTAAGAGAAATACCTTGCTCTAAAACCAAAACGGAGCTATGTAGCAGAATGGTTGGCAATGTGTGTATTAAACTTCCAGAGTTAAACTGATGTGTGTTTGCCGCAGCTTGGAAACCCTTTCTTTGGAGAATGCAGAAACAGTCATTTCCAGCCCTAGAGACGGATATAAGAGTTAGCAGTAAGAATGCGTTTAAAACACAGAAGACCCGCTTCTTACGAACTCATCTGCTGTGTGTTGGTTCCTTTTAGGAAGTTGCATCTATGTTTAGATTCAGCGAGGTAGAAACACGTTTCTTCTAAAAGCTGCGTTTGGACATTCCAGAGTGGATGGGAGAAAAGGCTGTAAAGAGAAATACCTTGCTCTAAAACCAAAACGGAGCTATGTAGCAGAATGGTTGGCAATGTGTGTATTCAGCTTCCAAGGTTAAACTGATGTGTGTTTGCAGCAGTTCGGAAACCCTTTCTTTGGAGAATGCAGAAACAGTCATTTCCAGCCCTAGAGACGGATATAAGAGTTAGCAGTAAGAATGCGTTTAAAACGCAGAAGACCCGCTTCTTACGAACTCATCCGCTGTGTATTGGTTCCTTTTAAGGAAGTTGCATCTATGTTTAGATTCAGCGAGGTAGAAACACGTTTCTTCTAAAAGCTGCGTTTGGACATTCCAGAGTGGATGGGAGAAAAGGCTGTAAAGAGAAATACCTTGCTCTAAAACCAAAACGGAGCTATGTAGCAGAATGTTTGGCAATGTGTGTATTCAACATCCAGAGTTAAACTGATGTGTGTATGCAGCAGTTCGGAAACCCTTTCTTTGGAGAATGCAGAAACAGTCATTTCCAGCCCTAGAGACGCATATAAGAGTTAGCAGTAAGAATGCGTTTAAAACACAGAAGACCCGCTTCTTACGAACTCATCTGCTGTGTGTTGGTTCCTTTTAGGAAGTTGCATCTATGTTTCGATTCATCGAGGTAGAAACACGTTTCTTCTAAAAACTGCGTTTGGACATTCCAGAGTGGATGGGAGAAAAGGCTGTAAAGAGAAATACCTTGCTCTAAAACCAAAACGGAGCTATCTAGCAGAATGGTTGTCAATGTGTGTATTCAACTTCCAGAGTTAAACTGATTTGTGTTTGCAGCAGTTTGGAAACCCTTTCTTTGGAGAATGCAGAAACAGTCATTTCCAGCCCTAGAGACGCATATAAGAGTTAGCAGTAAGAATGCGTTTAAAACACAGAAGACCCGCTTCTTACGAACTCATCTGCTGTGTGTTGGTTCCTTTTAGGAAGTTGCATCTATGTTTAGATTCAGCGAGGTAGAAGCACGTTTCTTCTGAAAGCTGCGTTTGGACATTCCAGAGTGGATGGGAGAAAAGGCTGTAAAGAGAAATACCTTGCTCTAAAACCAAAACGGAGCTATCTAGCAGAATGGTTGTCAATGTGTGTATTCAACTTCCAGAGTAAAACTGATGTGTGTTTGCAGCAGTTCGGAAACCCTTTCTTTGGAGAATGCAGAAACAGTCATTTCCAGCCCTAGAGACGCATATAAGTGTTAGCAGTAAGAATGTGTTTAAAACAGAGAAGACCCGCTTCTTACGAACTCATCTGCTGTGTGTTGGTTCCTTTTAGGAAGTTGCATCTATGTTTAGATTCAGCGAGGTAGAAACACGTTTCTTCTAAAAGCTGCGTTTGGACATTCCAGAGTAGATGGGAGGAAAGACTGTAAGAGAAATACCTTGCTCTAAAACCAAAACGGAGCTATGTAGCAGAATGGTTGGCAATGTGTGTATTCAACTTCCAGAGTTAAACTGATGTGTGTTTGCCGCAGCTTGAAAACCCTTTCTTTGGAGAATGCAGAAACAGTCATTTCCAGCCCTAGAGACGGATATAAGAGTTAGCAGTAAGAATGCGTTTTAAACACAGAAGACCCGCTTCTTACGAACTCATCTGCTGTGTGTTGGTTCCTTTTAGGAAGTTGCATCTATATTTAGATCAGCGAGGTAGAAACACGTTTCTTCTAAAAGCTGCGTTTGGACATTCCAGAGTGGATGGGAGAAAAGGCTGTAAAGAGAAATACCTTGCTCTAAAACAAAACGGAGCTAAGTAGCAGAATGGTTGGCAATGTGTGTATTCAGCTTCCAAGGTTAAACTGATGTGTGTTTGCAGCAGTTCGGAAACCCTTTCTTTGGGGAATGCAGAAACAGTCATTTCCAGCCCTAGAGACGGATATAAGAGTTAGCAGTAAGAATGCGCTTAAAACACAGAAGACCCGCTTCTTACGAACTCATCTGCTGTGTGTTGGTTCCTTTTAGGAAGTTGCATCTATGTTTAGATCAGCGAGGTAGAAACACGTTTCTTCTAAAAGCTGCGTTTGGTCATTCCAGAGTGGATGGGAGAAAAGGCTGTAAGAGAAATACCTTGCTCTAAAACCAAAACGGAGCTATGTAGCAGAATGGTTGGCAATGTGTGTATTCAACTTCCAGAGTAAAACTGATGTGTGTTTGCCGCAGCTTGGAAACCCTTTCTTTGGAGAATGCAGAAACAGTCATTTCCAGCCCTAGAGACGGATATAAGAGTTAGCAGTAAGAATGCGTTTAAAACACAGAAGACCCGCTTCTTACGAACTCATCTGCTGTGTGTTGGTTCCTTTTAGGAAGTTGCATCTATGTTTAGATTCAGCGAGGTAGAAACACGTTTCTTCTAAAAGCTGCGTTTGGACATTCCAGAGTGGATGGGAGAAAAGGCTGTAAAGAGAAATACCTTGCTCTAAAACCAAAACAGAGCTATGTAGCAGAATGGTTGGCAATGTGTGTATTCAGCTTCCAAGGTTAAACTGATGTGTGTTTGCAGCAGTTCGGAAAACCTTTCTTTGGAGAATGCAGAAACAGTCATTTCCAGCCCTAGAGACGCATATAAGAGTTAGCAGTAAGAATGCGTTTAAAACACAGAAGACCCGCTTCTTACGAACTCATCTGCTGTGTGTTGGTTCCTTTTAGGAAGTTGCATCAATGTTTAGATTCAGCGAGGTAGAAACACGTTTCTTCTAAAAGCTGCGTTTGGCCATTCCAGAGTGGATGGGAGAAAAGGCTGTAAAGAGAAATACCTTGCTCTAAAACCAAAACGGAGCTATGTAGCAGAATGGTTGTCAATGTGTGTATTCAACTTCCAGAGTTAAACTGATTTGTGTTTGCAGCAGTTCGGAAACGTTTCTTTGGAGAATGCAGAAACAGTCATTTCCAGCCCTAGAGACACATATAAGAGTTAGCAGTAAGAATGCGTTTAAAACACAGAAGACCGGCTTCTTACGAACTCATGTGCTGTGCGTTGGTTCCTTTTAGGAAGTTGCATCTATGTTTAGATTCAGCGAGGTAGAAACACGTTTCTTCTAAAAGCTGCGTTTGGACATTCCAGAGTGGATGGGAGAAAAGGCTGTAAAGAGAAATACCTTGCTCTAAAACCAAAACGGAGATATGTAGCAGATTAGTTGTCAATGTGTGTATTCAACTTCCAGAGTTAAACTGATGTGTGTTTGCAGCAGTTCGGAAACCCTTTCTTTGGAGAATGCAGAAACAGTCATTTCCAGCCCTAGAGACGCATATAAGTGTTAGCAGTAAGAATGTGTTTAAAACAGAGAAGACCCGCTTCTTACGAACTCATCTGCTGTGTGTTGGTTCCTTTTAGGAAGTTGCATCTATGTTTAGATTCAGCGAGGTAGAAACACGTTTCTTCTAAAAGCTGCGTTTGGACATTCCAGAGTAGATGGGAGAAAAGACTGTAAGAGAAATACCTTGCTCTAAAACCAAAACGGAGCTATGTAGCAGAATGGTTGGCAATGTGTGTATTCAACTTCCAGAGTTAAACTGATGTGTGTTTGCCGCAGCTTGAAAACCCTTTCTTTGGAGAATGCAGAAACAGTCATTTCCAGCCCTAGAGACGGATATAAGAGTTAGCAGTAAGAATGCGTTTTAAACACAGAAGACCCGCTTCTTACGAACTCATCTGCTGTGTGTTGGTTCCTTTTAGGAAGTTGCATCTATATTTAGATCAGCGAGGTAGAAACACGTTTCTTCTAAAAGCTGCGTTTGGACATTCCAGAGTGGATGGGAGAAAAGGCTGTAAAGAGAAATACCTTGCTCTAAAACAAAACGGAGCTAAGTAGCAGAATGGTTGGCAATGTGTGTATTCAGCTTCCAAGGTTAAACTGATGTGTGTTTGCAGCAGTTCGGAAACCCTTTCTTTGGGGAATGCAGAAACAGTCATTTCCAGCCCTAGAGACGGATATAAGAGTTAGCAGTAAGAATGCGCTTAAAACACAGAAGACCCGCTTCTTACGAACTCATCTGCTGTGTGTTGGTTCCTTTTAGGAAGTTGCATCAATGTTTAGATTCAGCGAGGTAGAAACACGTTTCTTCTAAAAGCTGCGTTTGGCCATTCCAGAGTGGATGGGAGAAAAGGCTGTAAAGAGAAATACCTTGCTCTAAAACCAAAACGGAGCTATGTAGCAGAATGGTTGTCAATGTGTGTATTCAACTTCCAGAGTTAAACTGATTTGTGTTTGCAGCAGTTCGGAAACGTTTCTTTGGAGAATGCAGAAACAGTCATTTCCAGCCCTAGAGACGCATATAAGAGTTAGCAGTAAGAATGCGTTTAAAACACAGAAGACCGGCTTCTTACGAACTCATGTGCTGTGCGTTGGTTCCTTTTAGGAAGTTGCATCTATGTTTAGATTCAGCGAGGTAGAAACACGTTTCTTCTAAAAGCTGCGTTTGGACATTCCAGAGTGGATGGGAGAAAAGGCTGTAAAGAGAAATACCTTGCTCTAAAACCAAAACGGAGATATGTAGCAGATTAGTTGTCAATGTGTGTATTCAACTTCCAGAGTTAAACTGATGTGTGTTTGCAGCAGTTCGGAAACCCTTTCTTTGGAGAATGCAGAAACACTAATTTCCAGCTCTAGAGACGCATATAAGTGTTAGCAGTAAGAATGCGTTTAAAACACAGAAGACCCGCTTCTTACGAACTCATCTGCTGTGTGTTGGTTCCTTTTTGGAAGTTGCATCTATGTTTAGATTCAGCGAGGTAGAAACACGTTTCTTCTAAAAGCTGCGTTTGGACATTGCAGAGTAAATGGGAGAAAAGGCTGTAAAGAGAAATACCTTCCTCTAAAACCAAAACGGAGCTATCTAGCAGAATGGTTGTCAATGTGTGTACTCAACTTCCAGAGTTAAACTGATGTGTGTTTGCAGCAGTTTGGAAACCCTTTCTTTGGAGAATGCAGAAACAGTCATTTCCAGCCCTAGAGACGCATATAAGAGTTAGCAGTAAGAATGCGTTTAAAACACAGAAGACCCGCTTCTTACGAACTCATCTGCTGTGTGTTGGTTCCTTTTAGGAAGTTGCATCTATGTTTAAATTCAGCGAGGTAGAAACACGTTTCTTCTAAAAGCTGCGTTTGGAAATTCCAGAGTGGATGGGAGAAAAGGCTGTAAAGAGAAATACCTTGCTCTAAAACCAAAACGGAGCTATCTAGCAGAATGGTTGTCAATGTGTGTATTCAACTTCCAGAGTTAAACTGATTTGTGTTTGCAGCAGTTTGGAAACCCTTTCTTTGGAGAATGCAGAAACAGTAATTTCCAGCCCTAGAGACGCATATTAGAGTTAGCAGTAAGAATGCGTTTAAAACACAGAAGACCCTCTTCTTACGAACTCATCTGCTGTGTGTTGGTTCCTTTTAGGAAGTTGCATCTATGTTTAGATTCAGCGAGGTAGAAGCACGTTTCTTCTAAAAGCTGCGTTTGGACATTCCAGAGTGGATGGGAGAAAAGTCTGTAAGAGAAATACCTTGCTCTAAAACCAAAACGGAGCTATGTAGCACAATGGTTGGCAATGTGTGTATTCAACTTCCGGAGTTAAACTGATGTGTGTTTGCCGCAGCTTGGAAACCCTTTCTTTGGAGAATGCAGAAACAGTCATTTCCAGCCCTAGAGACGGATATAAGAGTTAGCAGTAAGAATGCGTTTAAAACACAGAAGACCCGCTTCTTACGAACTCATCTGCTGTGTGTTGGTTCCTTTTAGGAAGTTACACCTATGTTTAGATCAGCTAGGTAGAAACACGTTTCTTCTAAAAGCTGCGTTTGGTCATTCCAGAGTGGATGGGAGAAAAGGCTGTAAGAGAAATACCTTGCTCTAAAACCAAAACGGAGCTATGTAGCAGAATGGTTGGCAATGTGTGTATTAAACTTCCAGCGTAAAACTGATGTGTGTTTGCCGCAGCTTGGAAACCCTTTCTTTGGAGAATGCAGAAACAGCCATTTCCAGCCCTAGAGACGGATATAAGAGTTAGCAGTAAGAATGCGTTTAAAACACCGAAGACCCGCTTCTTACGAACTCATCTGCTGTGTTGGTTCCTTTTAGGAAGTTGCATCTATGTTTAGATTCAGCGAGGTAGAAACACGTTAATTCTAAAAGATGCGTTTGGACATTCCAGAGTGGATGGGAGAAAAGGCTGTAAAGAGAAATACCTTGCTCTAAAACCAAAACGGAGCTATGTAGCAGAATGGTTGGCAATGTGTGTATTCAGCTTCCAGAGTTAAACTGATGTGTGTTTGCAGCAGTTCGGAAACCCTTTCTTTGGAGAATGCAGAAACAGTCATTTCCAGCCCTAGAGACGCATATAAGAGTTAGCAGTAAGAATGCGTTTAAAACACAGAAGACCCGCTTCTTACGAACTCATCTGCTGTGTGTCGGTTCCTTTTAGGAAGTTGCATCTATGTTTACATTCAGCGAGGTAGAAACACGTTTCTTCTAAAAGCTGCGTTTGGACATTCCAGAGTAGATGGGAGAAAAGGCTGTAAGAGAAATACCTTGCTCTAAAACCAAAACGGAGCTATGTAGCAGAATGGTTGGCAATGTGTGTATTAAACTTCCAGAGTTAAACTGATGTGTGTTTGCCGCAGCTTGGAAACCCTTTCTTTGGAGAATGCAGAAACAGTCATTTCCAGCCCTAGAGACGGATATAAGAGTTAGCAGTAAGAATGCGTTTAAAACACAGAAGACCCGCTTCTTACGAACTCATCTGCTGTGTGTTGGTTCCTTTTAGGAAGTTGCATCTATGTTTAGATTCAGCGAGGTAGAAACACGTTTCTTCTAAAAGCTGCGTTTGGACATTCCAGAGTGGATGGGAGAAAAGGCTGTAAAGAGAAATACCTTGCTCTAAAACCAAAACGGAGCTATCTAGCAGAATGGTTGGCAATGTGTGTATTCAACTTCCAGAGTTAACCTGATGTCTGTTTGCAGCAGTTCGGAAACCCTTTCTTTGGAGAATGCAGAAACAGTCATTTCCAGCCCTAGAGACGGATATAAGAGTTAGCAGTAAGAATGCGTTTAAAACACAGAAGACCCGCTTCTTACGAACTCATCTGCTGTGTGTTGGTTCCTTTTAGGAAGTTGCATCTATGTTTAGATTCAGCGAGGTAGAAACACGTTTCTTCTAAAAGCTGCGTTTGGACATTCCAGAGTGGATGGGAGAAAAGGCTGTAAGAGAAATACCTTGCTCAAAAACCAAAACGGAGCTATGTAGCAGAATGGTTGGCAATGTGTGTATTCAACTTCCAGAGTTAAACTGATGTGTGTTTGCCGCAGCTTGGAAACCCTTTCTTTGGAGAATGCAGAAACAGTCATTTCCAGCCCTAGAGACGCATATAAGAGTTAGCAGTAAGAATGCGTTTAAAACACAGAAGACCCGCTTCTTACGAACTCATCTGCTGTGTGTTGGTTCCTTTTAGGAAGTTGCATCTATGTTTAGATTCAGCGAGGTAGAAACACGTTTCTTCTAAAAGCGGTGTTTGGACATTCCAGAGTGGATGGAAGAAAAGGATGTAAAGAGAAATACCTTGCTCTAAAACCAAAACGGAGCTATGTAGCAGAATGGTTGGCCATATGTGTATTCAGCTTCCAGAGTTAAACTGATGTGTGTTTGCAGCAGTTCGGAAACCCTTTCTTTGGAGAATGCAGAAACAGTCATTTCCAGCCCTGGAGACGCATGTAAAGGTTAGCAGTAAGAATGCGTTTAAAACACAGAAGACCCGCTTCTTACGAACTCATCGGCTGTGTGTTGGTTCCTTTTAGGAAGTTGCATCTATGTTTAGATTCAGCGAGGTAGAAACACGTTTCTTCTAAAAGCTGCGTTTGTACATTCCAGAGTGGATGGGATAAAAGGCTGTAAGAGAAATACCTTGCTCTAAAACCAAAACGGAGCAATATAGCAGAATGGTTGGCAATGTGTGTATTCAACTTCCAGAGTTAAACTGATGTGTGTTTGCCGCAGCTTGGAAACCCTTTCTTTGAAGAATGCAGAAACAGTCATTTCCAGCCCTAGAGACGCATATAAGAGTTAGCAGTAAGAATGCGTTTAAAACACAGAAGACCCGCTTCTTACGAACTCATCTGCTGTGTGTTGGTTCCTTTTAGGAAGTTGCATCTATGTTTAGATTCAGCGAGGTAGAAACACGTTTCTTCTAAAAGCGGTGTTTGGACATTCCAGAGTGGATGGAAGAAAAGGCTGTAAAGAGAAATACCTTGCTCTAAAACCAAAACGGAGCTATGTAGCAGAATGGTTGGCCATATGTGTATTCAGCTTCCAGAGTTAAACTGATGTGTGTTTGCAGCAGTTCGGAAACCCTTTCTTTGGATAATGCAGAAACAGTCATTTCCAGCCCTAGAGACGCATGTAAGAGTTAGCAGTAAGAATGCGTTTAAAACACAGAAGACCCGCTTCTTACGAACTCATCTGCTGTGTGTTGGTTCCTTTTTGGAAGTTGCATCTATGTTTAGATTCAGCGAGGTAGAAACAAGTTTCTTCTAAAAGCTGCGTTTGGACACTGCAGAGTGGATGGCAGAAAAGGCTGTAAAGAGAAATACCTTGCTCTAAAACGAAAACGGAGCTATATAGCAGAATGGTTGTCAATGTGTGTATTCAACTTCCAGAGTTAAACTGATGTGTGTTTGCAGCAGTTTGGAAACCCTTTCTTTGGAGAATGCAGAAACAGTCATTTCCAGCCCTAGAGACGCATATAAGAGTTAGCAGTAAGAATGCGTTTAAAACACAGAAGACCCGCTTCTTACGAACTCATCTGCTGTGTGTTGGTTCCTTTTAGGAAGTTGCATCTATGTTTAGATTCAGCGAGGTAGAAACACGTTTCTTCTAAAAGCTGCGTTTGGACATTCCAGAGTGGATGGGAGAAAAGGCTGTAAGAGAAACACCTTGCTCTAAAACCAAAACGGAGCTATGTAGCATAATGGTTGGCAATGTGTGTATTCAACTTCAAGAGTTAAACTGATGTGTGTTTGCCGCAGCTTGGAAACCCTTTCTTTGGAGAATGCAGAAACAGTCATTTCCAGCCCTAGAGACGGATATAAGAGTTAGCAGTAAGAATGCGATTAAAACACAGAAGACCCGCTTCTTACAAACTCATCTGCTGTGTGTTGGTTCCTTTTAGGAAGTTGCATCTATGTTTAGATCAGCGAGGTAGAAACACTTTTCTTCTAAAAGCTGCGTTTGGTCATTCCAGAGTGGATGGGAGAAAAGGCTGTAAGAGAAATACCTTGTTCTAAAACCAAAACGGAGCTATGTAGCAGAATGGTTGGCAATGTGTGTATTAAACTTCCAGAGTAAAACTGATGTTTGTTTGCCGCAGCTTGGAAACCCTTTCTTTGGAGAATGCAGAAACAGTCATTTCCAGCCCTAGAGACGGATATAAGAGTTAGCAGTAAGAATGCGTTTAAAACACAGAAGACCCTCTTCTTACGAACTCATCTGCTGTGTGTTGGTTCCTTTTAGGAAGTTGCATCTATGTTTAGATTCAGCGAGGTAGAAACACGTTTCTTCTAAAAGATGCGTTTGGACGTTCCAGAGTGGATGGGAGAAAAGGCTGCAAAGAGAAATACCTTGCTCTAAAACCAAAACGGAGCTATGTAGCAGAATGGTTGGCAATGTGTGTATTCAGCTTCCAAGGTTAAACTGATGTGTGTTTGCAGCAGTTCGGAAACCCTTTCTTTGGAGAATGCAGAAACAGTCATTTCCAGCCCTAGAGACGGATATAAGAGTTAGCAGTAAGAATGCGTTTAAAACACAGAAGACCCGCTTCTTACGAACTCATCTGCTGTGTATTGGTTCCTTTTAGGAAGTTGCATCTATGTTTAGATTCAGCGAGGTAGAAACACGTTTCTTCTAAAAGCTGCGTTTGGACATTCCAGAGTGGATGGGAGAAAAGGCTGTAAGAGAAATACCTTGCTCTAAAACCAAAACGGAGCTATCTAGCAGAATGGTTGTCAATGTGTTTATTCAACTTCCAGAGTTAAACTGATTTGTGTTTGCAGCAGTTTGGAAACCCTTTCTTTGGAGAATGCAGAAACAGTCATTTCTAGCCCTAGAGACGCATATAAGAGTTAGCAGTAAGAATGCGTTTAAAACACAGAAGACCCGCTTCTTACGAACTCATCTGCTGTGTGTTGGTTCCTTTTAGGAAGTTGCATCTATGTTTAGATTCAGCGAGGTAGAAACACGTTTCTTCTAAAAGCTGCGTTTGGACATTCCAGAGTGGATGGGATAAAAGGCTGTAAGAGAAATACCTTGCTCTAAAACCAAAACGGAGCTATGTAGCAGAATGGTTGGCAATGTGTGTATTCAACTTCCAGAGTTAAACTGATGTGTGTTTGCCGCAGCTTGGAAACCCTTTCTTTGGAGAATGCAGAAACAGTCATTTCCAGCCCTAGAGACGCATATAAGAGTTAGCAGTAAGAATGCGTTTAAAACACAGAAGACCCGCTTCTTACGAACTCATCTGCTGTATGTTGGTTCCTTTTAGGAAGTTGCATCTATGTTTAGATTCAGCGAGGTAGAAACACGTTTCTTCTAAAAGCGGTGTTCGGACATTCCAGAGTGGATGGAAGAAAAGGCTGTAAAGAGAAATACCTTGCTCTAAAACCAAAACGGAGCTATGTAGCAGAATGGTTGTCCATATGTGTATTCAGCTTCCAGAGTTAAACTGATGTGTGTTTGCAGCAGTTCGGAAACCCTTTCTTTGGAGAATGCAGAAACAGTCATTTCCAGCCCTAGAGACGCATGTAAGAGTTAGCAGTAAGAATGCGTTTAAAACACAGAAGACCCGCTTCTTACGAACTCATCTGCTGTTTGTTGGTTCCTTTTTGGAAGTTGCATCTATGTTTAGATTCAGCGAGGTAGAAACAACTTTCTTCTAAAAGCTGCGTTTGGACATTGCAGAGCGGATGGGAGAAAAGGCTGTAAAGAGAAATACCTTGCTCTAAAACCAAAACGGAGCTATCTAGCAGAATGGTTGTCAATGTGTGTATTCAACTTCCAGAGTTAAACTGATGTGTGTTTGCAGCAGTTTGGAAACCGTTTCTTTGGAGAATGCAGAAACAGTCATTTCCAGCCCTAGAGACGGATATAAGAGTTAGCAGTAAGAATGCGTTTAAAACACAGAAGACCCGCTTCTTACGAACTCATCTGCTGTGTGTTGGTTCCTTTTAGGAAGTTGCATCTATGTTTAGATCAGCGAGGTAGAAACACTTTTCTTCTAAAAGCTGCGTTTGGTCATTCCAGAGTGGATGGGAGAAAAGGCTGTAAGAGAAATACCTTGTTCTAAAACCAAAACGGAGCTATGTAGCAGAATGGTTGGCAATGTGTTTATTAAACTTCCAGAGTAAAACTGATGTGTGTTTGCCGCAGCTTGGAAACCCTTTCTTTGGAGAATGCAGAAACAGTCATTTCCAGCCCTAGAGACGGATATAAGAGTTAGCAGTAAGAATGCGTTTAAAACACAGAAGACCCGCTTCTTACGAACTCATCTGCTGTGTGTTGGTTCCTTTTAGGAAGTTGCATCTATGTTTAGATTCAGCGAGGTAGAAACACGTTTCTTCTAAAAGATGCGTTTGGACATTCCAGAGTGGATGGGAGAAAAGGCTGCAAAGAGAAATACCTTGCTCTAAAACCAAAACGGAGCTATGTAGCAGAATGGTTGGCAATGTGTGTATTCAGCTTCCAAGGTTAAACTGATGTGTGTTTGCAGCAGTTCGGAAACCCTTTCTTTGGAGAATGCAGAAACAGTCATTTCCAGCCCTAGAGACGGATATAAGAGTTAGCAGTAAGAATGCGTTTAAAACACAGAAGACCCGCTTCTTACGAACTCATCTGCTGTGTGTTGGTTCCTTTTAGGAAGTTGCATCTATGTTTAGATTCAGCGAGGTAGAAACACGTTTCTTCTAAAAGCTGCGTTTGGACATTCCAGAGTGGATGGGAGAAAAGGCTGTAAGGGAAATACCTTGCTCTAAAACCAAAACGGAGCGATGTAGCAGAATGGTTGGCCATATGTGTATTCAGCTTCCAGAGTTAAACTGATGTGTGTTTGCAGCAGTTCGGAAACCCTTTCTTTGGAGAATGCAGAAACAGTCATTTCCAGCCCTAGAGACGCATGTAAGAGTTAGCAGTAAGAATGCGTTTAAAACACAGAAGACCCGCTTCTTACGAACTCATCTGCTGTGTGTTGGTTCCTTTTTGGAAGCTGCATCTATGTTTAGATTCAGCGAGGTAGAAACAAGTTTCTTCTAAAAGCTGCGTTTGGACATTGCAGAGTGGATGGGAGAAAAGGCTGTAAAGAGAAATACCTTGCTCTAAAACCAAAACGGAGCTATCTTGCAGAATGGTTGTCAATGTGTGTATTCAACTTCCAGAGTTAAACTGATGTGTGTTTGCAGCAGTTTGGAAACCCTTTCTTTGGAGAATGCAGAAACTGTCATTTCCAGCCCTAGAGACGCATATAAGAGTTCGCAGTAAGAATGCGTTTAAAACACAGAAGACCCGCTTCTTACGAACTCATCTGCTGTGTGTTGGTTCCTTTTAGGATGTTGCATCTATGTTTAGATTCAGCGAGGTAGAAACACGTTTCTTCCAAAAGCTGCGTTTGGACATTCCAGAGTGGATGGGAGAAAAGGCTGTAAAGAGAAATACCTTGCTCTAAAACCAAAACGGAGCGATGTAGCAGAATGGTTGTCAATGTGTGTATTCAACTTCCAGAGTTAAACTGATGTGTGTTTGCAGCAGTTCGGAAACCCTTTCTTTGGAGAATGCAGAAACAGTCATTTCCAGCCCTAGAGACGCATGTAAGAGTTAGCAGTAAGAATGCGTTTAAAACACAGAAGACCCGCTTCTTACGAACTCATTTGCTGTGTGTTGGTTCCTTTTAGGAAGTTGCATCTATGTTTAGATTCAGCGAGGTAGAAACACGTTTCTTCTAAAAGCTGCGTTTGGACATTCCAGAGTGGATGGGAGAAAAGGCTGTAAAGAGAAATACCTTGCTCTAAAACCAAAACGGAGCTATCTAGCAGAATGGTTGTCAATGTGTGTATTCAACTTCCAGAGTTAAACTGATGTGTGTTTGCAGCAGTTCGGAAACCCTTTCTTTGGAGAATGCAGAAACAGTCATTTCCAGCCCTAGAGACAGATATAAGAGTTAGCAGTAAGAATGCGTTTAAAACACAGAAGACCCGCTTCTTACGAACTCATCTGCTGTGTGTTGGTTCCTTTTAGGAAGTTGCATCTATGTTTAGATCAGCGAGGTAGAAACACGTTTCTTCTAAAAGCTGCGTTTGGACATTCCAGAGTGGATGGGAGAAAAGGCTGTAAAGAGAAATACCTTGCTCTAAAACCAACACGGAGCTATGTAGCAGAATGGTTGGCATTGTGTGTATTCAGTTTCCAAGGTTAAACTGATGTGTCTTTGCAGCAGTTCGGAAACCCTTTCTTTGGAGAATGCAGAAACAGTCATTTCCAGCCCTAGAGACGGATTTAAGAGTTAGCAGTAAGAATGCGTTTAAAACACAGAAGACCCGCTTCTTACGAACTCATCTGCTGTGTGTTGGTTCCTTTTAGGAAGTTTCATCTATGTTTAGATTCAGCGAGGTAGAAACACGTTTCTTCTAAAAGCTGCGTTTGGACATTCCAGAGTGGATGGGAGAAAAGGCTGTAAAGAGAAATACCTTGCTCTAAAACCAAAACGGAGCGATGTAGCAGAATGGTTGTCAATGTGTGTATTCAACTTCCAGAGTTAAACTGATGTGTGTTTGCAGCAGTTCGGAAACCCTTTCTTTGGAGAATGCAGAAACACTAATTTCCAGCTCTAGAGACGCATATAAGAAATACCTTGCTCTAAAACCAAAACGGAGCTATGTAGCAGAATGGTTGGCAATGTGTGTATTCAACTTCCAGAGTTAAACTGATGTGTGTTTGCCGCAGCTTGGAAACCCTTTCTTTGGAGACTGCAGAAACAGTCATTTCCAGCCCTAGAGACGGATATAAGTGTTAGCAGTAAGAATGCGTTTAAAACACAGAAGACCCGCTTCTTACGAACTCATCTGCTGTGTGTTGGTTCCTTTTAGGAAGTTGCATCTATGTTTAGATCAGCGAGGTAGAAACACGTTTCTTCTAAAAGCTGCCTTTGGACATTCCAGAGTGGATGGGAGAAAAGGCTGTAAAGAGAAATACCTTGCTCTAAAACCAAAACGGAGCTATGTAGCAGAATGGTTGGCAATGTGTGTATTCAACTTCCAGAGTTAAACTGATGTGTGTTTGCAGCAGTTCGGAAACCCTTTCTTTGGAGAATGCAGAAACAGTCATTTCCAGCCCTAGAGACGCATGTAAGAGTTAGCAGTAAGAATGCGTTTAAAACACAGAAGACCCGCTTCTTACGAACTCATTTGCTGTGTGTTGGTTCCTTTTAGGAAGTTGCATCTATGTTTAGATTCAGCGAGGTAGAAACACGTTTCTTCTAAAAGCTGCGTTTGGACATTCCAGAGTGGATGGGAGAAAAGGCTGTAAAGAGAAATACCTTGCTCTAAAACCAAAACGGAGCTATGTAGCAGAATGGTTGTCAATGTGTGTATTCAACTTCCAGAGTTAAACTGATGTGTGTTTGCAGCAGTTCGAAAACCCTTTCTTTGGAGAATGCAGAAACAGTCATTTCCAGCCCTAGAGACGGATATAAGAGTTAGCAGTAAGAATGCGTTTAAAACACAGAAGACCCGCTTCTTACGAACTCATCTGCTGTGTGTTGGTTCCTTTTAGGAAGTTGCATCTATGTTTAGATTCAGCGAGGTAGAAACACGTTTCTTCTAAAAGCTGCGTTTGGACATTCCAGAGTGGATGGGATAAAAGGTTGTAAGAGAAATACCTTGCTCTAAAACCAAAACGGAGCTATGTAGCAGAATGGTTGGCAATGTGTTTATTCAACTTCCAGAGTTAAACTGATGTGTGTTTGCCGCAGCTTGGAAACCCTTTCTTTGGAGAATGCAGAAACAGTCATTTCCAGCCCTAGAGACGCATATAAGAGTTAGCAGTAAGAATGCGTTTAAAACACAGAAGACCCGCTTCTTACGAACTCATCTGCTGTGTGTTGGTTCCTTTTAGGAAGTTGCATCTATGTTTAGATTCAGCGAGGTAGAAACACGTTTCTTCTAAAAGCGGCGTTTGGACATTCCAGAGTGGATGGGAGAAAAGATTGTAAAGAGAAATACCTTGCTCTAAAACCAAAACGGAGCTATGTAGCAGAATGGTTGGCCATATGTGTATTCAGCTTCCCGAGTTAAACTGATGTTTGTTTGCAGCAGTTCGGAAACCCTTTCTTTGGAGAATGCAGAAACAGTCATTTCCAGCCCTAGAGACGGATATAAGAGTTAGCAGTAAGAATGCGATTAAAACACAGAAGACCCGCTTCTTACGAACTCATCTGCTGTTTGTTGGTTCCTTTTAGGAAGTTGCATCTATGTTTAGATCAGCGAGGTAGAAACACGTTTCTTCTAAAAGCTGCGTTTGGTCATTCCAGAGTGGATGGGAGAAAAGGGTGTAAGAGAAATACCTTGTTCTAAAACCAAAACGGAGCTATGTAGCAGAATGGTTGGCAATGTGTGTATTCAACTTCCAGAGTAAAAGTGATGTGTGTTTGCCGCAGCTTGGAAACCCTTTCTTTGGAGAATGCAGAAACAGTCATTTCCAGCCCTAGAGACGGATATAAGAGTTAGCAGTAAGAATGCGTTTAAAACACAGAAGACCCGCTTCTTACGAACTCATCTGCTGTGTGTTGGTTCCTTTTAGGAAGTTGCATCTATCTTTAGATTCAGCGAGGTAGAAACACGTTTCTTCTAAAAGATGCGTTTGGACATTCCAGAGTGGATGGGAGAAAAGGCTTCAAAGAGAAATACCTTGCTCTAAAACCAAAACGGAGCTATGTAGCAGAATGGTTGGCAATGTGTGTATTCAGCTTCCAAGGTTAAACTGATGTGTGTTTGCAGCAGTTCGGAAACCCTTTCTTTGGAGAATGCAGAAACAGTCATTTCCAGCCCTAGAGACGGATATAAGAGTTAGCAGTAAGAATGCGTTTAAAACACAGAAGACCCGCTTCTTACGAACTCATGTGCTGTGCGTTGGTTCCTTTTAGGAAGTTGCATCTATGTTTAGATTCAGCGAGGTAGAAACACGTTTCTTCTAAAAGCTGCGTTTGGACATTCCAGAGTGGATGGGAGAAAAGTCTGTAAAGAGAAATACCTTGCTCTAAAACCTAAACGGAGATATGTAGCAGAATAGTTGTCAATGTGTGTATTCAACTTCCAGAGTTAAACTGATGTGTGTTTGCAGCAGTTCGGAAACCCTTTCTTTGGAGAATGCAGAAACACTAATTTCCAGCTCTAGAGACGCATATAAGTGTTAGCAGTAGGAATGCGTTTAAAACACAGAAGACCCGCTTCTTACGAACTCATCTGCTGTGTGTTGGTTCCTTTTTGGAAGTTGCATCTATGTTTAGATTCAGCGAGGTAGAAACACGTTTCTTCTAAAAGCTGCGTTTGGACATTGCAGAGTGGATGGGAGAAAAGGCTGTAAAGAGAAATACCTTGCTCTAAATCCAAAACGGAGCTATCTAGCAGAATGGTTGTCAATGTGTGTATTCAACTTCCAGAGTTAAACTGATGTGTGTTTGCAGCAGTTTGGAAACCCTTTCTTTGGAGAATGCAGAAACAGTCATTTCCAGCCCTAGAGACGCATATAAGATTTAGCAGTAAGAATGCGTTTAAAACACAGAAGACCCGCTTCTTACGAACTCATCTGCTGTGTGTTGGTTCCTTTTAGGAAGTTGCATCTATGTTTAGATTCAGCGAGGTAGAAACACGTTTCTTCTAAAAGCTGCGTTTGGACATTCCGGAGTGGATGGGAGAAAAGGCTGTAAGAGAAATACCTTGCTCTAAAACCAAAACGGAGCTATGTAGCAGAATGGTTGGCAATGTGTGTATTCAACTTCCAGAGTTAAACTGATGTGTGTTTGCCGCAGCTTGAAAACCCTTTCTTTGGAGAATGCAGAAACAGTCATTTCCAGCCCTAGAGACGGATATAAGAGTTAGCAGTACGAATGCGTTTTAAACACAGAAGACCCGCTTCTTACGAACTCATCTGCTGTTTGTTGGTTCCTTTTAGGAAGTTGCATCTATGTTTAGATCAGCGAGGTAGAAACACGTTTCTTCTAAAAGCTGCGCTTGGACATTCCAGAGTGGATGGGAGAAAAGGCTGTAAAGAGAAATACCTTGCTCTAAAACCAAAACGGAGCTATGTAGCAGAATGGTTGGCAATGTGTGTATTCAGCTTCCAAGGTTAAACTGATGTGTGTTTGCAGCAGTTCGGAAACCCTTTCTTTGGAGAATGCAGAAACAGTCATTTCCAGCCCTAGAGACTCATATAAGAGTTAGCAGTAAGAATGCGTTTAAAACACAGAAGACCCGCTTCTTACGAACTCATCTGCTGTGTATTGGTTCCTTTTAGGAAGTTGCATCTATGTTTAGATTCAGCGAGGTAGAAACACGATTCTTCTAAAAGCTGCGTTTGGACATTCCAGAGTGGATGGGATAAAAGGCTGTAAAGAGAAATACCTTGCTATAAAACCAAAACGGAGCTATGTAGCAGAATGGTTGGCAATGTGTGTATTCAACATCCAGAGTTAAACTGATGTGTGTTTGCAGCAGTTCGGAAACCCTTTCTTTGGAGAATGCAGAAACAGTCATTTTCAGGCCTAGAGACGCATATAAGAGTTAGCAGTAAGAATGCGTTTAAAACACAGAAGACCCGCTTCTTACAAACTCATCTGCTGTGTGTTGGTTCCTTTTAGGAAGTTGCATCTATGTTTAGATTCCTCGAGGTAGAAACACGTTTCTTCTAAAAGCTGCGTTTGGACATTCCAGAGTGGATGGGAGAAAAGGCGGTAAAGAGAAATACCTTGCTCTAAAACCAAAACGGAGCTATCTAGCAGAATGGTTGTCAATGTGTGTATTCAACTTCCAGAGTTAAACTGATGTGAGTTTGCAGCAGTTTGGAAACCCTTTCTTTGGAGAATGCAGAAACAGTCATTTCCAGCCCTAGAGACGCATATAAGAGTTAGCAGTAAGAATGCGTTTAAAACACAGAAGACCCGCTTCTTACGAACTCATCTGCTGTGTGTTGGTTCCTTTTAGGAAGTTGCATCTATGTTTAGATTCAGCGAGGTAGAAACACGTTTCTTCTAAAAGCTGCGTTTGGACATTCCAGAGTGGATGGGAGAAAAGGCTGTAAAGAGAAATACCTTGCTCTAAAACCAAAACGGAGCTATGTAGCAGAATGGTTGGCAATGTGTGTATTCAACTTCCAGAGTTAAACTGATGTGTGTTTGCAGCAGTTCGGAAACCCTTTCTTTGGAGAATGCAGAAACAGTCATTTCCAGCCCTAGAGACGCATATAAAAGTTAGCAGTAAGAATGCGTTTAAAACACAGAAGACCCGCTTCTTACGAACTCATTTGCTGTGTGTTGGTTCCTTTTAGGAAGTTGCATCTATGTTTAGATTCAACGAGGTAGAAACACGTTTCTTCTAAAAGCTGCATTTGGACATTCCAGAGTGGATGGGAGAAAAGGCTGTAAAGAGAAATACCTTGCTCTAAAACCAAAACGGAGCTATGTAGCAGAATGGTTGGCAATGTGTGTATTCAACTTCCAGAGTTAAACTGATGTGTGTTTGCCGCAGCTTGGAAACCCTTTCTTTGGAGAATGCAGAAACAGTCATTTCCAGCCCTAGAGACGGATATAAGAGTTAGCAGTAAGAATGCGTTTAAAACACAGAAGACCCGCTTCTTACGAACTCATCTGCTGTGTGTTGGTTCCTTTTAGGAAGTTGCATCTATGTTTAGATTCAGCGAGGTAGACACACGTTTCATCTAAAAGATGCGTTTGGACATTCCAGAGTGGATGGGAGAAAAGGCTGTAAGAGAAATACCTTGCTCTAAAACCAAAACGGAGATATGTAGCAGAATGGTTGTCAATGTGTGTATTCAACTTCCAGAGTTAAACTGATTTGTGTTTGCAGCAGTTCGGGAACCTTTCTTTGGAGAATGCAGAAACAGTCATTTCCAGCCCTAGAGACGCATATAAGAGTTAGCAGTAAGAATGCGTTTAAAACACAGAAGACCCGCTTCTTACGAACTCATGTGCTGTGCTTTGGTTCCTTTTAGGAAGTTGCATCTATGTTTAGATTCAGCGAGGTAGAAACACGTTTCTTCTAAAAGCTGCGTTTGGACATTCCAGAGTGGATGGGATAAAAGGCTGTAAGAGAAATACCTTGCTCTAAAACCAAAACGGATCTATGTAGCAGAATGGTTGGCAATGTGTGTATTCAACATCCAGAGTTAAACTGATGTGTGTTTGCCGCAGCTTGGAAACCCTTTCTTTGGAGAATGCAGAAACAGTCATTTCCAGCCCTAGAGTCGCATATAAGAGTTAGCAGTAAGAATGCGTTTAAAACACAGAAGACCCGCTTCTTACGAACTCATCTGCTGTGTGTTGGTTCCTTTTAGGAAGTTGCATCTATGTTTAGATTCAGCGAGGTAGAAACATGTTTCTTCTAAAAGCGGTGTTTGGACATTCCAGAGTGGATGGAAGAAAAGGCTGTAAAGAGAAATACCTTGCTCTAAAACCAAAACGGAGCGATGTAGCAGAATGGTTGGCCATATGTGTATTCAGCTTCCAGAGTTAAACTGATGTGTGTTTGCAGCAGTTCGGAAACCCTTTCTTTGGAGAATGCGGAAACAGTCATTTCCAGCCCTAGAGACGCATGTAAGAGTTAGCAGTAAGAATGCGTTTTAAACACAGAAGACCCGCTTCTTACGAACTCATCTGCTGTGTGTTGGTTCCTTTTTGGAAGCTGCATCTATGTTTAGATTCAGCGAGGTAGAAACAAGTTTCTTCTAAAAGCTGCGTTTGGACATTACAGAGTGGATGGGAGAAAAGGCTGTAAAGAGAAATACCTTGCTCTAAAACCAAAACGGAGCTATCTTGCAGAATGGTTGTCAATGTGTGTATTCAACTTCCAGAGTTAAACTGATGTGTGTTTGCAGCAGTTTGGAAACCCTTTCTTTGGAGAATGCAGAAACAGTCATTTCCAGCCCTAGAGACGCATATAAGAGTTAGCAGTAAGAATGCGTTTAAAACACAGAAGACCCGCTTCTTACGAACTCATCTGCTGTGTGTTGGTTTTTTTTAGGATGTTGCATCTATGTTTAGATTCAGCGAGGTAGAAACACGTTTCCTCCAAAAGCTGCGTTTGGACATTCCAGAGTGGATGGGAGAAAAGGCTGTAAAGAGAAATACCTTGCTCTAAAACCAAAACGGAGCGATGTAGCAGAATGGTTGTCAATGTGTGTATTCAACTTCCAGAGTTAAACTGATGTGTGTTTGCAGCAGTTCGGAAACCCTTTCTTTGGAGAATGCAGAAACAGTCATTTCCAGCCCTAGAGACGCATGTAAGAGTTAGCAGTAAGAATGCGTTTAAAACACAGAAGACCCGCTTCTTACGAACTCATTTGCTGTGTGTTGGTTCCTTTTAGGAAGTTGCATCTATGTTTAGATTCAGCGAGGTAGAAACACGTTTCTTCTAAAAGCTGCGTTTGGACATTCCAGAGTGGATGGGAGAAAAGGCTGTAAAGAGAAATACCTTGCTCTAAAACCAAAACGGAGCTATCTAGCAGAATGGTTGTCAATGTGTGTATTCAACTTCCAGAGTTAAACTGATGTGTGTTTGCAGCAGTTCGGAAACCCTTTATTTGGAGAATGCAGAAACAGTCATTTCCAGCCCTAGAGACAGATATAAGAGTTAGCAGTAAGAATGCGTTTAAAACACAGAAGACCCGCTTCTTACGAACTCATCTGCTGTGTGTTGGTTCCTTTTAGGAAGTTGCATCTATGTTTAGATCAGCGAGGTAGAAACACGTTTCTTCTAAAAGCTGCGTTTGGACATTCCAGAGTGGATGGGAGAAAAGGCTGTAAAGAGAAATACCTTGCTCTAAAACCAAAACGGAGCTATGTAGCAGAATGGTTGGCAATGTGTGTATTCAACTTCCAGAGTTAAACTGATGTGTGTTTGCCGCAGCTTGGAAACCCTTTCTTTGGAGAATGCAGAAACAGTCATTTCCAGCCCTAGAGACGGATATAAGAGTTAGCAGTAAGAATGCGTTTAAAACACAGAAGACCCGCTTCTTACGAACTCATCTGCTGTGTGTTGGTTCCTTTTAGGAAGTTGCATCTATGTTTAGATTCAGCGAGGTAGACACACGTTTCATCTAAAAGATGCGTTTGGACATTCCAGAGTGGATGGGAGAAAAGGCTGTAAGAGAAATACCTTGCTCTAAAACCAAAACGGAGATATGTAGCAGAATGGTTGTCAATGTGTGTATTCAACTTCCAGAGTTAAACTGATTTGTGTTTGCAGCAGTTCGGGAACCTTTCTTTGGAGAATGCAGAAACAGTCATTTCCAGCCCTAGAGACGCATATAAGAGTTAGCAGTAAGAATGCGTTTAAAACACAGAAGACCCGCTTCTTACGAACTCATGTGCTGTGCTTTGGTTCCTTTTAGGAAGTTGCATCTATGTTTAGATTCAGCGAGGTAGAAACACGTTTCTTCTAAAAGCTGCGTTTGGACATTCCAGAGTGGATGGGATAAAAGGCTGTAAGAGAAATACCTTGCTCTAAAACCAAAACGGATCTATGTAGCAGAATGGTTGGCAATGTGTGTATTCAACATCCAGAGTTAAACTGATGTGTGTTTGCCGCAGCTTGGAAACCCTTTCTTTGGAGAATGCAGAAACAGTCATTTCCAGCCCTAGAGTCGCATATAAGAGTTAGCAGTAAGAATGCGTTTAAAACACAGAAGACCCGCTTCTTACGAACTCATCTGCTGTGTGTTGGTTCCTTTTAGGAAGTTGCATCTATGTTTAGATTCAGCGAGGTAGAAACATGTTTCTTCTAAAAGCGGTGTTTGGACATTCCAGAGTGGATGGAAGAAAAGGCTGTAAAGAGAAATACCTTGCTCTAAAACCAAAACGGAGCGATGTAGCAGAATGGTTGGCCATATGTGTATTCAGCTTCCAGAGTTAAACTGATGTGTGTTTGCAGCAGTTCGGAAACCCTTTCTTTGGAGAATGCGGAAACAGTCATTTCCAGCCCTAGAGACGCATGTAAGAGTTAGCAGTAAGAATGCGTTTTAAACACAGAAGACCCGCTTCTTACGAACTCATCTGCTGTGTGTTGGTTCCTTTTTGGAAGCTGCATCTATGTTTAGATTCAGCGAGGTAGAAACAAGTTTCTTCTAAAAGCTGCGTTTGGACATTACAGAGTGGATGGGAGAAAAGGCTGTAAAGAGAAATACCTTGCTCTAAAACCAAAACGGAGCTATCTTGCAGAATGGTTGTCAATGTGTGTATTCAACTTCCAGAGTTAAACTGATGTGTGTTTGCAGCAGTTTGGAAACCCTTTCTTTGGAGAATGCAGAAACAGTCATTTCCAGCCCTAGAGACGCATATAAGAGTTAGCAGTAAGAATGCGTTTAAAACACAGAAGACCCGCTTCTTACGAACTCATCTGCTGTGTGTTGGTTTTTTTTAGGATGTTGCATCTATGTTTAGATTCAGCGAGGTAGAAACACGTTTCTTCCAAAAGCTGCGTTTGGACATTCCAGAGTGGATGGGAGAAAAGGCTGTAAAGAGAAATACCTTGCTCTAAAACCAAAACGGAGCGATGTAGCAGAATGGTTGTCAATGTGTGTATTCAACTTCCAGAGTTAAACTGATGTGTGTTTGCAGCAGTTCGGAAACCCTTTCTTTGGAGAATGCAGAAACAGTCATTTCCAGCCCTAGAGACGCATGTAAGAGTTAGCAGTAAGAATGCGTTTAAAACACAGAAGACCCGCTTCTTACGAACTCATTTGCTGTGTGTTGGTTCCTTTTAGGAAGTTGCATCTATGTTTAGATTCAGCGAGGTAGAAACACGTTTCTTCTAAAAGCTGCGTTTGGACATTCCAGAGTGGATGGGAGAAAAGGCTGTAAAGAGAAATACCTTGCTCTAAAACCAAAACGGAGCTATCTAGCAGAATGGTTGTCAATGTGTGTATTCAACTTCCAGAGTTAAACTGATGTGTGTTTGCAGCAGTTCGGAAACCCTTTATTTGGAGAATGCAGAAACAGTCATTTCCAGCCCTAGAGACAGATATAAGAGTTAGCAGTAAGAATGCGTTTAAAACACAGAAGACCCGCTTCTTACGAACTCATCTGCTGTGTGTTGGTTCCTTTTAGGAAGTTGCATCTATGTTTAGATCAGCGAGGTAGAAACACGTTTCTTCTAAAAGCTGCGTTTGGACATTCCAGAGTGGATGGGAGAAAAGGCTGTAAAGAGAAATACCTTGCTCTAAAACCAAAACGGAGCTATGTAGCAGAATGGTTGGCATTGTGTGTATTCAGTTTCCAAGGTTAAACTGATGTGTCTTTGCAGCAGTTCGGAAACCCTTTCTTTGGAGAATGCAGAAACAGTCATTTCCAGCCCTAGAGTCGGATTTAAGAGTTAGCAGTAAGAATGCGTTTAAAACACAGAAGACCCGCTTCTTACGAACTCATCTGCTGTGTGTTGGTTCCTTTTAGGAAGTTTCATCTATGTTTAGATTCAGCGAGGTAGAAACACGTTTCTTCTAAAAGCTGCGTTTGGACATTCCAGAGTGGATGGGAGAAAAGGCTGTAAAGAGAAATACCTTGCTCTAAAACCAAAACGGAGCGATGTAGCAGAATGGTTGTCAATGTGTGTATTCAACTTCCAGAGTTAAACTGATGTGTGTTTGCAGCAGTTCGGAAACCCTTTCGTTGGAGAATGCAGAAACACTAATTTCCAGCTCTAGAGACGCATATAAGAAATACCTTGCTCTAAAACCAAAACGGAGCTATGTAGCAGAATGGTTGGCAATGTGTGTATTCAACTTCCAGAGTTAAACTGATGTGTGTTTGCCGCAGCTTGGAAACCCTTTCTTTGGAGACTGCAGAAACAGTCATTTCCAGCCCTAGAGACGGATATAAGTGTTAGCAGTAAGAATGCGTTTAAAACACAGAAGACCCGCTTCTTACGAACTCATCTGCTGTGTGTTGGTTCCTTTTAGGAAGTTGCATCTATGTTTAGATCAGCGAGGTAGAAACACGTTTCTTCTAAAAGCTGCCTTTGGACATTCCAGAGTGGATGGGAGAAAAGGCTGTAAAGAGAAATACCTTGCTCTAAAACCAAAACGGAGCTATCTTGCAGAATGGTTGTCAATGTGTGTATTCAACTTCCAGAGTTAAACTGATGTGTGTTTGCAGCAGTTTGGAAACCCTTTCTTTGGAGAATGCAGAAACAGTCATTTCCAGCCCTAGAGACGCATATAAGAGTTAGCAGTAAGAATGCGTTTAAAACACAGAAGACCCGCTTCTTACGAACTCATCTGCTGTGTGTTGGTTTTTTTTAGGATGTTGCATCTATGTTTAGATTCAGCGAGGTAGAAACACGTTTCTTCCAAAAGCTGCGTTTGGACATTCCAGAGTGGATGGGAGAAAAGGCTGTAAAGAGAAATACCTTGCTCTAAAACCAAAACGGAGCGATGTAGCAGAATGGTTGTCAATGTGTGTATTCAACTTCCAGAGTTAAACTGATGTGTGTTTGCAGCAGTTCGGAAACCCTTTCTTTGGAGAATGCAGAAACAGTCATTTCCAGCCCTAGAGACGCATGTAAGAGTTAGCAGTAAGAATGCGTTTAAAACACAGAAGACCCGCTTCTTACGAACTCATTTGCTGTGTGTTGGTTCCTTTTAGGAAGTTGCATCTATGTTTAGATTCAGCGAGGTAGAAACACGTTTCTTCTAAAAGCTGCGTTTGGACATTCCAGAGTGGATGGGAGAAAAGGCTGTAAAGAGAAATACCTTGCTCTAAAACCAAAACGGAGCTATCTAGCAGAATGGTTGTCAATGTGTGTATTCAACTTCCAGAGTTAAACTGATGTGTGTTTGCAGCAGTTCGGAAACCCTTTATTTGGAGAATGCAGAAACAGTCATTTCCAGCCCTAGAGACAGATATAAGAGTTAGCAGTAAGAATGCGTTTAAAACACAGAAGACCCGCTTCTTACGAACTCATCTGCTGTGTGTTGGTTCCTTTTAGGAAGTTGCATCTATGTTTAGATCAGCGAGGTAGAAACACGTTTCTTCTAAAAGCTGCGTTTGGACATTCCAGAGTGGATGGGAGAAAAGGCTGTAAAGAGAAATACCTTGCTCTAAAACCAAAACGGAGCTATGTAGCAGAATGGTTGGCATTGTGTGTATTCAGTTTCCAAGGTTAAACTGATGTGTCTTTGCAGCAGTTCGGAAACCCTTTCTTTGGAGAATGCAGAAACAGTCATTTCCAGCCCTAGAGACGGATTTAAGAGTTAGCAGTAAGAATGCGTTTAAAACACAGAAGACCCGCTTCTTACGAACTCATCTGCTGTGTGTTGGTTCCTTTTAGGAAGTTTCATCTATGTTTAGATTCAGGGAGGTAGAAACACGTTTCTTCTAAAAGCTGCGTTTGGACATTCCAGAGTGGATGGGAGAAAAGGCTGTAAAGAGAAATACCTTGCTCTAAAACCAAAACGGAGCGATGTAGCAGAATGGTTGTCAATGTGTGTATTCAACTTCCAGAGTTAAACTGATGTGTGTTTGCAGCAGTTCGGAAACCCTTTCGTTGGAGAATGCAGAAACACTAATTTCCAGCTCTAGAGACGCATATAAGAAATACCTTGCTCTAAAACCAAAACGGAGCTATGTAGCAGAATGGTTGGCAATGTGTGTATTCAACTTCCAGAGTTAAACTGATGTGTGTTTGCCGCAGCTTGGAAACCCTTTCTTTGGAGACTGCAGAAACAGTCATTTCCAGCCCTAGAGACGGATATAAGTGTTAGCAGTAAGAATGCGTTTAAAACACAGAAGACCCGCTTCTTACGAACTCATCTGCTGTGTGTTGGTTCCTTTTAGGAAGTTGCATCTATGTTTAGATCAGCGAGGTAGAAACACGTTTCTTCTAAAAGCTGCCTTTGGACATTCCAGAGTGGATGGGAGAAAAGGCTGTAAAGAGAAATACCTTGCTCTAAAACCAAAACGGAGCTATGTAGCAGAATGGTTGGCAATGTGTGTATTCAACTTCCAGAGTTAAACTGATGTGTGTTTGCAGCAGTTCGGAAACCCTTTCTTTGGAGAATGCAGAAACAGTCATTTCCAGCCCTAGAGACGCATGTAAGAGTTAGCAGTAAGAATGCGTTTAAAACACAGAAGACCCGCTTCTTACGAACTCATTTGCTGTGTGTTGGTTCCTTTTAGGAAGTTGCATCTATGTTTAGATTCAGCGAGGTAGAAACACGTTTCTTCTAAAAGCTGCGTTTGGACATTCCAGAGTGGATGGGAGAAAAGGCTGTAAAGAGAAATACCTTGCTCTAAAACCAAAACGGAGCTATGTAGCAGGATCGTTGTCAATGTGTGTATTCAACTTCCAGAGTTAAACTGATGTGTGTTTGCAGCAGTTCGAAAACCCTTTCTTTGGAGAATGCAGAAACAGTCATTTCCAGCCCTAGAGACGGATATAAGAGTTAGCAGTAAGAATGCGTTTAAAACACAGAAGACCCGCTTCTTACGAACTCATCTGCTGTGTGTTGGTTCCTTTTAGGAAGTTGCATCTATGTTTAGATTCAGCGAGGTAGAAACACGTTTCTTCTAAAAGCTGCGTTTGGACATTCCAGAGTGGATGGGATAAAAGGTTGTAAGAGAAATACCTTGCTCTAAAACCAAAACGGAGCTATGTAGCAGAATGGTTGGCAATGTGTTTATTCAACTTCCAGAGTTAAACTGATGTGTGTTTGCCGCAGCTTGGAAACCCTTTCTTTGGAGAATGCAGAAACAGTCATTTCCAGCCCTAGAGATGCATATAAGAGTTAGCAGTAAGAATGCGTTTAAAACACAGAAGACCCGCTTCTTACGAACTCATCTGCTGTGTGTTGGTTCCTTTTAGGAAGTTGCATCTATGTTTAGATTCAGCGAGGTAGAAACACGTTTCTTCTAAAAGCGGCGTTTGGACATTCCAGAGTGGATGGGAGAAAAGATTGTAAAGAGAAATACCTTGCTCTAAAACCAAAACGGAGCTATGTAGCAGAATGGTTGGCCATATGTGTATTCAGCTTCCCGAGTTAAACTGATGTTTGTTTGCAGCAGTTCGGAAACCCTTTCTTTGGAGAATGCAGAAACAGTCATTTCCAGCCCTAGAGACGCATATAAGAGTTAGCAGTAAGAATGCGTTTAAAACACAGAAGACCCGCTTCTTACGAACTCATTTGCTGTGTGTTGGTTCCTTTTAGGAATTTGCATCTATGTTTAGATTCAGCGAGGTAGAAACACGTTTCTTCTAAAAGCTGTGTTTGGACATTCCAGAGTGGATGGGAGAAAAGGCTGTAAAGAGAAATACCTTGCTCTAAAACCAAAACGGAGCTATCTAGCAGAATGGTTGTCAATGTGTGTATTCAACTTCCAGAGTTAAACTGATGTCTGTTTGCAGCAGTTCGGAAACCCTTTCTTTGGAGAATGCAGAAACAGTCATTTCCAGCCCTAGAGACGGATATAAGAGTTAGCAGTAAGAATGCGTTTAAAACACAGAAGACCCGCTACTTACTAACTCATCTGCTGTGTGTTGGTTCCTTTTAGGAAGTTGCATCTATGTTTAGATTCAGCGAGGTAGAAACACGTTTCTTCTAAAAGCTGCGTTTGGACATTCCAGAGTGGATGGGAGAAAACGCTGTAAGAGAAATACCTTGCTCTAAAACCAAAACGGAGCTATGTAGCAGAATGGTTGGCAATGTGTGTATTCAACTTCCAGAGTTAAACTGATGTGTGTTTGCTGCAGCTTGGAAACCCTTTCTTTGGAGAATGCAGAAACAGTCATTTCCAGCCCTAGAGACGGATATAAGAGTTAGCAGTAAGAATGCGATTAAAACACAGAAGACCCGCTTCTTACGAACTCATCTGCTGTTTGCTGGTTCCTTTTAGGAAGTTGCATCTATGTTTAGATCAGCGAGGTAGAAACACGTTTCTTCTAAAAGCTGCGTTTGGTCATTCCAGAGTGGATGGAAGAAAAGGGTGTAAGAGAAATACCTTGTTCTAAAACCAAAACGGAGCTATGTAGCAGAATGGTTGGCAATGTGTGTATTCAACTTCCAGAGTAAAAGTGATGTGTGTTTGCCGCAGCTTGGAAACCCTTTCTTTGGAGAATGCAGAAACAGTCATTTCCAGCCCTAGAGACGGATATAAGAGTTAGCAGTAAGAATGCGTTTAAAACACAGAAGACCCGCTTCTTACGAACTCATCTGCTGTGTGTTGGTTCCTTTTAGGAAGTTGCATCTATCTTTAGATTCAGCGAGGTAGAAACACGTTTCTTCTAAAAGATGCGTTTGGACATTCCAGAGTGGATGGGAGAAAAGGCTTCAAAGAGAAATACCTTGCTCTAAAACCAAAACGGAGCTATGTAGCAGAATGGTTGGCAATGTGTGTATTCAGCTTCCAAGGTTAAACTGATGTGTGTTTGCAGCAGTTCGGAAACCCTTTCTTTGGAGAATGCAGAAACAGTCATTTCCAGCCCTAGAGACGGATATAAGAGTTAGCAGTAAGAATGCGTTTAAAACACAGAAGACCCGCTTCTTACGAACTCATGTGCTGTGCGTTGGTTCCTTTTAGGAAGTTGCATCTATGTTTAGATTCAGCGAGGTAGAAACACGTTTCTTCTAAAAGCTGCGTTTGGACATTCCAGAGTGGATGGGAGAAAAGTCTGTAAAGAGAAATACCTTGCTCTAAAACCTAAACGGAGATATGTAGCAGAATAGTTGTCAATGTGTGTATTCAACTTCCAGAGTTAAACTGATGTGTGTTTGCAGCAGTTCGGAAACCCTTTCTTTGGAGAATGCAGAAACACTAATTTCCAGCTCTAGAGACGCATATAAGTGTTAGCAGTAAGAATGCGTTTAAAACACAGAAGACCCGCTTCTTACGAACTCATCTGCTGTGTGTTGGTTCCTTTTTGGAAGTTGCATCTATGTTTAGATTCAGCGAGGTAGAAACACGTTTCTTCTAAAAGCTGCGTTTGGACATTGCAGAGTGGATGGGAGAAAAGGCTGTAAAGAGAAATACCTTGCTCTAAATCCAAAACGGAGCTATCTAGCAGAATGGTTGTCAATGTGTGTATTCAACTTCCAGAGTTAAACTGATGTGTGTTTGCAGCAGTTTGGAAACCCTTTCTTTGGAGAATGCAGAAACAGTCATTTCCAGCCCTAGAGACGCATATAAGATTTAGCAGTAAGAATGCGTTTAAAACACAGAAGACCCGCTTCTTACGAACTCATCTGCTGTGTGTTGGTTCCTTTTAGGAAGTTGCATCTATGTTTAGATTCAGCGAGGTAGAAACACGTTTCTTCTAAAAGCTGCGTTTGGACATTCCGGAGTGGATGGGAGAAAAGGCTGTAAGAGAAATACCTTGCTCTAAAACCAAAACGGAGCTATGTAGCAGAATGGTTGGCAATGTGTGTATTCAACTTCCAGAGTTAAACTGATGTGTGTTTGCCGCAGCTTGAAAACCCTTTCTTTGGAGAATGCAGAAACAGTCATTTCCAGCCCTAGAGACGGATATAAGAGTTAGCAGTACGAATGCGTTTTAAACACAGAAGACCCGCTTCTTACGAACTCATCTGCTGTTTGTTGGTTCCTTTTAGGAAGTTGCATCTATGTTTAGATCAGCGAGGTAGAAACACGTTTCTTCTAAAAGCTGCGCTTGGACATTCCAGAGTGGATGGGAGAAAAGGCTGTAAAGAGAAATACCTTGCTCTAAAACCAAAACGGAGCTATGTAGCAGAATGGTTGGCAATGTGTGTATTCAGCTTCCAAGGTTAAACTGATGTGTGTTTGCAGCAGTTCGAAAACCCTTTCTTTGGAGAATGCAGAAACAGTCATTTCCAGCCCTAGAGACTCATATAAGAGTTTGCAGTAAGAATGCGTTTAAAACACAGAAGACCCGCTTCTTACGAACTCATCTGCTGTGTATTGGTTCCTTTTAGGAAGTTGCATCTATGTTTAGATTCAGCGAGGTAGAAACACGATTCTTCTAAAAGCTGCGTTTGGACATTCCAGAGTGGATGGGATAAAAGGCTGTAAAGAGAAATACCTTGCTATAAAACCAAAACGGAGCTATGTAGCAGAATGGTTGGCAATGTGTGTATTCAACATCCAGAGTTAAACTGATGTGTGTTTGCAGCAGTTCGGAAACCCTTTCTTTGGAGAATGCAGAAACAGTCATTTCCAGGCCTAGAGACGCATATAAGAGTTAGCAGTAAGAATGCGTTTAAAACACAGAAGACCCGCTTCTTACAAACTCATCTGCTGTGTGTTGGTTCCTTTTAGGAAGTTGCATCTATGTTTAGATTCCTCGAGGTAGAAACACGTTTCTTCTAAAAGCTGCGTTTGGACATTCCAGAGTGGATGGGAGAAAAGGCGGTAAAGAGAAATACCTTGCTCTAAAACCAAAACGGAGCTATCTAGCAGAATGGTAGTCAATGTGTGTATTCAACTTCCAGAGTTAAACTGATTTGTGTTTGCAGCAGTTTGGAAACCCTTTCTTTGGAGAATGCAGAAACAGTCATTTCCAGCCCTAGAGACGCATATAAGAGTTAGCAGTAAGAATGCGTTTAAAACACAGAAGACCCGCTTCTTACGAACTCATCTGCTGTGTGTTGGTTCCTTTTAGGAAGTTGCATCTATGTTTAGATTCAGCGAGGTAGAAACACGTTTCTTCTAAAAGCTGCGTTTGGACATTCCAGAGTGGATGGGAGAAAAGGCTGTAAAGAGAAATACCTTGCTCTAAAACCAAAACGGAGCTATGTAGCAGAATGGTTGGCAATGTGTGTATTCAACTTCCAGAGTTAAACTGATGTGTGTTTGCAGCAGTTCGGAAACCCTTTCTTTGGAGAATGCAGAAACAGTCATTTCCAGCCCTAGAGACGCATATAAAAGTTAGCAGTAAGAATGCGTTTAAAACACAGAAGACCCGCTTCTTACGAACTCATTTGCTGTGTGTTGGTTCCTTTTAGGAAGTTGCATCTATGTTTAGATTCAGCGAGGTAGAAACACGTTTCTTCTAAAAGCTGCATTTGGACATTCCAGAGTGGATGGGAGAAAAGGCTGTAAAGAGAAATACCTTGCTCTAAAACCAAAACGGAGCTATGTAGCAGAATGGTTGGCAATGTGTGTATTCAACTTCCAGAGTTAAACTGATGTGTGTTTGCCGCAGCTTGGAAACCCTTTCTTTGGAGAATGCAGAAACAGTCATTTCCAGCCCTAGAGACGGATATAAGAGTTAGCAGTAAGAATGCGTTTAAAACACAGAAGACCCGCCTCTTACGAACTCATCTGCTGTGTGTTGGTTCCTTTTAGGAAGTTGCATCTATGTTTAGATTCAGCGAGGTAGACACACGTTTCATCTAAAAGATGCGTTTGGACATTCCAGAGTGGATGGGAGAAAAGGCTGTAAGAGAAATACCTTGCTCTAAAACCAAAACGGAGATATGTAGCAGAATGGTTGTCAATGTGTGTATTCAACTTCCAGAGTTAAACTGATTTGTGTTTGCAGCAGTTCGGAAACCTTTCTTTGGAGAATGCAGAAACAGTCATTTCCAGCCCTAGAGACGCATATAAGAGTTAGCAGTAAGAATGCGTTTAAAACACAGAAGACCCGCTTCTTACGAACTCATGTGCTGTGCGTTGGTTCCTTTTAGGAAGTTGCATCTATGTTTAGATTCAGCGAGGTAGAAACACGTTTCTTCTAAAAGCTGCGTTTGGACATTCCAGAGTGGATGGGATAAAAGGCTGTAAGAGAAATACCTTGCTCTAAAACCAAAACGGATCTATGTAGCAGAATGGTTGGCAATGTGTGTATTCAACTTCCAGAGTTAAACTGATGTGTGTTTGCCGCAGCTTGGAAACCCTTTCTTTGGAGAATGCAGAAACAGTCATTTCCAGCCCTAGAGTCGCATATAAGAGTTAGCAGTAAGAATGCGTTCAAAACACAGAAGACCCGCTTCTTACGAACTCATCTGCTGTGTGTTGGTTCCTTTTAGGAAGTTGCATCTATGTTTAGATTCAGCGAGGTAGAAACATGTTTCTTCTAAAAGCGGTGTTTGGACATTCCAGAGTGGATGGAAGAAAAGGCTGTAAAGAGAAATACCTTGCTCTAAAACCAAAACGGAGCGATGTAGCAGAATGTTTGGCCATATGTGTATTCAGCTTCCAGAGTTAAACTGATGTGTGTTTGCAGCAGTTCGGAAACCCTTTCTTTGGAGAATGCGGAAACAGTCATTTCCAGCCCTAGAGACGCATGTAAGAGTTAGCAGTAAGAATGCGTTTAAAACACAGAAGACCCGCTTCTTACGAACTCATTTGCTGTGTGTTGGTTCCTTTTAGGAAGTTGCATCTACGTTTAGATTCAGCGAGGTAGAAACACGTTTCTTCTAAAAGCTGCGTTTGGACATTCCAGAGTGGATGGGAGAAAAGGCTGTAAAGAGAAATACCTTGCTCTAAAACCAAAACGGAGCTATCTAGCAGAATGGTTGTCAATGTGTGTATTCAACTTCCAGAGTTAAACTGATGTGTGTTTGCAGCAGTTCGGAAACCCTTTCTTTGGAGAATGCAGAAACAGTCATTTCCAGCCCTAGAGACGCATGTAAGAGTTAGCAGGAAGAATGCGTTTAAAACACAGAAGACCCGCTTCTTACGAACTCATCTGCTGTGTGTTGGTTCCTTTTAGGAAGTTGCATCTATGTTTAGATCAGCGAGGTAGAAACACGTTTCTTCTAAAAGCTGCGTTTGGACATTCCAGAGTGGATGGGAGAAAAGGCTGTAAAGAGAAATACCTTACTCTAAAACCAAAACGGAGCTATGTAGCAGAATGGTTGGCATTGTGTGTATTCAGTTTCCAAGGTTAAACTGATGTGTGTTTGCAGCAGTTCGGAAACCCTTTCTTTGGAGAATGCAGAAACAGTCATTTCCAGCCCTAGAGACGGATTTAAGAGTTAGCAGTAAGAATGCGTTTAAAACACAGAAGACCCGCTTCTTACGAACTCATCTGCTGTGTGTTGGTTCCTTTTAGGAAGTTTCATCTATGTTTAGATTCAGCGAGGTAGAAACACGTTTCTTCTAAAAGCTGCGTTTGGACATTCCAGAGTGGATGGGAGAAAAGGCTGTAAAGAGAAATACCTTGCTCTAAAACCAAAACGGAGCGATGTAGCAGAATGGTTGTCAATGTGTGTATTCAACTTCCAGAGTTAAACTGATGTGTGTTTGCAGCAGTTCGGAAACCCTTTCTTTGGAGAATGCAGAAACACTAATTTCCAGCTCTAGAGACGCATATAAGAAATACCTTGCTCTAAAACCAAAACGGAGCTATGTAGCAGAATAGTTGGCAATGTGTGTATTCAACTTCCAGAGTTAAACTGATGTGTGTTTGCCGCAGCTTGGAAACCCTTTCTTTGGAGACTGCAGAAACAGTCATTTCCAGCCCTAGAGACGCATGTAAGAGTTAGCAGTAAGAATGCGTTTAAAACACAGAAGACCCGCTTCTTACGAACTCATTTGCTGTGTGTTGGTTCCTTTTAGGAAGTTGCATCTATGTTTAGATTCAGCGAGGTAGAAACACGTTTCTTCTAAAAGCTGCGTTTGGACATTCCAGAGCGGATGGGAGAAAAGGCTGTAAAGAGAAATACCTTGCTCTAAAACCAAAACGGAGCTATCTAGCAGAATGGTTGTCAATGTGTGTATTCAACTTCCAGAGTTAAACTGATGTGTGTTTGCAGCAGTTCGAAAACCCTTTCTTTGGAGAATGCAGAAACAGTCATTTCCAGCCCTAGAGACGGATATAAGAGTTAGCAGTAAGAATGCGTTTAAAACACAGAAGACCCGCTTCTTACGAACTCATCTGCTGTGTGTTGGTTCCTTTTAGGAAGTTGCATCTATGTTTAGATTCAGCGAGGTAGAAACACGTTTCTTCTAAAAGCTGCGTTTGGACATTCCAGAGTGGATGGGATAAAAGGCTGTAAGAGAAATACCTTGCTCTAAAACCAAAACGGAGCTATGTAGCAGAATGGTTGGCAATGTGTTTATTCAACTTCCAGAGTTAAACTGATGTGTGTTTGCCGCAGCTTGGAAACCCTTTCTTTGGAGAATGCAGAAACAGTCATTTCCAGCCCTAGAGACGCATATAAGAGTTAGCAGTAAGAATGCGTTTAAAACACAGAAGACCCGCTTCTTTCGAACTCATCTGCTGTGTGTTGGTTCCTTTTAGGAAGTTGCATCTATGTTTAGATTCAGCGAGGTAGAAACACGTTTCTTCTAAAAGCGGCGTTTGGACATTCCAGAGTGGATGGGAGAAAAGATTGTAAAGAGAAATACCTTGCTCTAAAACCAAAACGGAGCTATGTAGCAGAATGGTTGGCCATATGTGTATTCAGCTTCCCGAGTTAAACTGATGTTTGTTTGCAGCAGTTCGGAAACCCTTTCTTTGGAGAATGCAGAAACAGTCATTTCCAGCCCTAGAGACGCATATAAGAGTTAGCAGTAAGAATGCGTTGAAAACACAGAAGACCCGCTTCTTACGAACTCATTTGCTGTGTGTTGGTTCCTTTTAGGAAGTTGCATCTATGTTTAGATTCAGCGAGGTAGAAACACGTTTCTTCTAAAAGCTGTGTTTGGACATTCCAGAGTGGATGGGAGAAAAGGCTGTAAAGAGAAATACCTTGCTCTAAAACCAAAACGGAGCGATGTAGCAGAATGGTTGTCAATGTGTGTATTCAACTTCCAGAGTTAAACTGATGTGTGTTTGCAGCAGTTCGGAAACCCTTTCTTTGGAGAATGCAGAAACAGTCATTTCCAGCCCTAGAGACGCATGTAAGAGTTAGCAGTAAGAATGCGTTTAAAACACAGAAGACCCGCTTCTTACGAACTCATTTGCTGTGTGTTGGTTCCTTTTAGGAAGTTGCATCTATGTTTAGATTCAGCGAGGTAGAAACACGTTTCTTCTAAAAGCTGCGTTTGGACATTCCAGAGTGGATGGGAGAAAAGGCTGTAAAGAGAAATACCTTGCTCTAAAACCAAAACGGAGCTATCTAGCAGAATGGTTGTCAATGTGTGTATTCAACTTCCAGAGTTAAACTGATGTGTGTTTGCAGCAGTTCGGAAACCCTTTCTTTGGAGAATGCAGAAACAGTCATTTCCAGCCCTAGAGACAGATATAAGAGTTAGCAGTAAGAATGCGTTTAAAACACAGAAGACCCGCTTCTTACGAACTCATCTGCTGTGTGTTGGTTCCTTTTAGGAAGTTGCATCTATGTTTAGATCAGCGAGGTAGAAACACGTTTCTTCTAAAAGCTGCGTTTGGACATTCCAGAGTGGATGGGAGAAAAGGCTGTAAAGAGAAATACCTTGCTCTAAAACCAACACGGAGCTATGTAGCAGAATGGTTGGCATTGTGTGTATTCAGTTTCCAAGGTTAAACTGATGTGTCTTTGCAGCAGTTCGGAAACCCTTTCTTTGGAGAATGCAGAAACAGTCATTTCCAGCCCTAGAGACGGATTTAAGAGTTAGCAGTAAGAATGCGTTTAAAACACAGAAGACCCGCTTCTTACGAACTCATCTGCTGTGTGTTGGTTCCTTTTAGGAAGTTTCATCTATGTTTAGATTCAGCGAGGTAGAAACACGTTTCTTCTAAAAGCTGCGTTTGGACATTCCAGAGTGGATGGGAGAAAAGGCTGTAAAGAGAAATACCTTGCTCTAAAACCAAAACGGAGCGATGTAGCAGAATGGTTGTCAATGTGTGTATTCAACTTCCAGAGTTAAACTGATGTGTGTTTGCAGCAGTTCGGAAACCCTTTCTTTGGAGAATGCAGAAACACTAATTTCCAGCTCTAGAGACGCATATAAGAAATACCTTGCTCTAAAACCAAAACGGAGCTATGTAGCAGAATGGTTGGCAATGTGTGTATTCAACTTCCAGAGTTAAACTGATGTGTGTTTGCCGCAGCTTGGAAACCCTTTCTTTGGAGACTGCAGAAACAGTCATTTCCAGCCCTAGAGACGGATATAAGTGTTAGCAGTAAGAATGCGTTTAAAACACAGAAGACCCGCTTCTTACGAACTCATCTGCTGTGTGTTGGTTCCTTTTAGGAAGTTGCATCTATGTTTAGATCAGCGAGGTAGAAACACGTTTCTTCTAAAAGCTGCCTTTGGACATTCCAGAGTGGATGGGAGAAAAGGCTGTAAAGAGAAATACCTTGCTCTAAAACCAAAACGGAGCTATGTAGCAGAATGGTTGGCAATGTGTGTATTCAACTTCCAGAGTTAAACTGATGTGTGTTTGCAGCAGTTCGGAAACCCTTTCTTTGGAGAATGCAGAAACAGTCATTTCCAGCCCTAGAGACGCATGTAAGAGTTAGCAGTAAGAATGCGTTTAAAACACAGAAGACCCGCTTCTTACGAACTCATTTGCTGTGTGTTGGTTCCTTTTAGGAAGTTGCATCTATGTTTAGATTCAGCGAGGTAGAAACACGTTTCTTCTAAAAGCTGCGTTTGGACATTCCAGAGTGGATGGGAGAAAAGGCTGTAAAGAGAAATACCTTGCTCTAAAACCAAAACGGAGCTATGTAGCAGAATGGTTGTCAATGTGTGTATTCAACTTCCAGAGTTAAACTGATGTGTGTTTGCAGCAGTTCGAAAACCCTTTCTTTGGAGAATGCAGAAACAGTCATTTCCAGCCCTAGAGACGGATATAAGAGTTAGCAGTAAGAATGCGTTTAAAACACAGAAGACCCGCTTCTTACGAACTCATCTGCTGTGTGTTGGTTCCTTTTAGGAAGTTGCATCTATGTTTAGATTCAGCGAGGTAGAAACACGTTTCTTCTAAAAGCTGCGTTTGGACATTCCAGAGTGGATGGGATAAAAGGTTGTAAGAGAAATACCTTGCTCTAAAACCAAAACGGAGCTATGTAGCAGAATGGTTGGCAATGTGTTTATTCAACTTCCAGAGTTAAACTGATGTGTGTTTGCCGCAGCTTGGAAACCCTTTCTTTGGAGAATGCAGAAACAGTCATTTCCAGCCCTAGAGACGCATATAAGAGTTAGCAGTAAGAATGCGTTTAAAACACAGAAGACCCGCTTCTTACGAACTCATCTGCTGTGTGTTGGTTCCTTTTAGGAAGTTGCATCTATGTTTAGATTCAGCGAGGTAGAAACACGTTTCTTCTAAAAGCGGCGTTTGGACATTCCAGAGTGGATGGGAGAAAAGATTGTAAAGAGAAATACCTTGCTCTAAAACCAAAACGGAGCTATGTAGCAGAATGGTTGGCCATATGTGTATTCAGCTTCCCGAGTTAAACTGATGTTTGTTTGCAGCAGTTCGGAAACCCTTTCTTTGGAGAATGCAGAAACAGTCATTTCCAGCCCTAGAGACGGATATAAGAGTTAGCAGTAAGAATGCGATTAAAACACAGAAGACCCGCTTCTTACGAACTCATCTGCTGTTTGTTGGTTCCTTTTAGGAAGTTGCATCTATGTTTAGATCAGCGAGGTAGAAACACGTTTCTTCTAAAAGCTGCGTTTGGTCATTCCAGAGTGGATGGGAGAAAAGGGTGTAAGAGAAATACCTTGTTCTAAAACCAAAACGGAGCTATGTAGCAGAATGGTTGGCAATGTGTGTATTCAACTTCCAGAGTAAAAGTGATGTGTGTTTGCCGCAGCTTGGAAACCCTTTCTTTGGAGAATGCAGAAACAGTCATTTCCAGCCCTAGAGACGGATATAAGAGTTAGCAGTAAGAATGCGTTTAAAACACAGAAGACCCGCTTCTTACGAACTCATCTGCTGTGTGTTGGTTCCTTTTAGGAAGTTGCATCTATCTTTAGATTCAGCGAGGTAGAAACACGTTTCTTCTAAAAGATGCGTTTGGACATTCCAGAGTGGATGGGAGAAAAGGCTTCAAAGAGAAATACCTTGCTCTAAAACCAAAACGGAGCTATGTAGCAGAATGGTTGGCAATGTGTGTATTCAGCTTCCAAGGTTAAACTGATGTGTGTTTGCAGCAGTTCGGAAACCCTTTCTTTGGAGAATGCAGAAACAGTCATTTCCAGCCCTAGAGACGGATATAAGAGTTAGCAGTAAGAATGCGTTTAAAACACAGAAGACCCGCTTCTTACGAACTCATGTGCTGTGCGTTGGTTCCTTTTAGGAAGTTGCATCTATGTTTAGATTCAGCGAGGTAGAAACACGTTTCTTCTAAAAGCTGCGTTTGGACATTCCAGAGTGGATGGGAGAAAAGTCTGTAAAGAGAAATACCTTGCTCTAAAACCTAAACGGAGATATGTAGCAGAATAGTTGTCAATGTGTGTATTCAACTTCCAGAGTTAAACTGATGTGTGTTTGCAGCAGTTCGGAAACCCTTTCTTTGGAGAATGCAGAAACACTAATTTCCAGCTCTAGAGACGCATATAAGTGTTAGCAGTAGGAATGCGTTTAAAACACAGAAGACCCGCTTCTTACGAACTCATCTGCTGTGTGTTGGTTCCTTTTTGGAAGTTGCATCTATGTTTAGATTCAGCGAGGTAGAAACACGTTTCTTCTAAAAGCTGCGTTTGGACATTGCAGAGTGGATGGGAGAAAAGGCTGTAAAGAGAAATACCTTGCTCTAAATCCAAAACGGAGCTATCTAGCAGAATGGTTGTCAATGTGTGTATTCAACTTCCAGAGTTAAACTGATGTGTGTTTGCAGCAGTTTGGAAACCCTTTCTTTGGAGAATGCAGAAACAGTCATTTCCAGCCCTAGAGACGCATATAAGATTTAGCAGTAAGAATGCGTTTAAAACACAGAAGACCCGCTTCTTACGAACTCATCTGCTGTGTGTTGGTTCCTTTTAGGAAGTTGCATCTATGTTTAGATTCAGCGAGGTAGAAACACGTTTCTTCTAAAAGCTGCGTTTGGACATTCCGGAGTGGATGGGAGAAAAGGCTGTAAGAGAAATACCTTGCTCTAAAACCAAAACGGAGCTATGTAGCAGAATGGTTGGCAATGTGTGTATTCAACTTCCAGAGTTAAACTGATGTGTGTTTGCCGCAGCTTGAAAACCCTTTCTTTGGAGAATGCAGAAACAGTCATTTCCAGCCCTAGAGACGGATATAAGAGTTAGCAGTACGAATGCGTTTTAAACACAGAAGACCCGCTTCTTACGAACTCATCTGCTGTTTGTTGGTTCCTTTTAGGAAGTTGCATCTATGTTTAGATCAGCGAGGTAGAAACACGTTTCTTCTAAAAGCTGCGCTTGGACATTCCAGAGTGGATGGGAGAAAAGGCTGTAAAGAGAAATACCTTGCTCTAAAACCAAAACGGAGCTATGTAGCAGAATGGTTGGCAATGTGTGTATTCAGCTTCCAAGGTTAAACTGATGTGTGTTTGCAGCAGTTCGGAAACCCTTTCTTTGGAGAATGCAGAAACAGTCATTTCCAGCCCTAGAGACTCATATAAGAGTTAGCAGTAAGAATGCGTTTAAAACACAGAAGACCCGCTTCTTACGAACTCATCTGCTGTGTATTGGTTCCTTTTAGGAAGTTGCATCTATGTTTAGATTCAGCGAGGTAGAAACACGATTCTTCTAAAAGCTGCGTTTGGACATTCCAGAGTGGATGGGATAAAAGGCTGTAAAGAGAAATACCTTGCTATAAAACCAAAACGGAGCTATGTAGCAGAATGGTTGGCAATGTGTGTATTCAACATCCAGAGTTAAACTGATGTGTGTTTGCAGCAGTTCGGAAACCCTTTCTTTGGAGAATGCAGAAACAGTCATTTTCAGGCCTAGAGACGCATATAAGAGTTAGCAGTAAGAATGCGTTTAAAACACAGAAGACCCGCTTCTTACAAACTCATCTGCTGTGTGTTGGTTCCTTTTAGGAAGTTGCATCTATGTTTAGATTCCTCGAGGTAGAAACACGTTTCTTCTAAAAGCTGCGTTTGGACATTCCAGAGTGGATGGGAGAAAAGGCGGTAAAGAGAAATACCTTGCTCTAAAACCAAAACGGAGCTATCTAGCAGAATGGTTGTCAATGTGTGTATTCAACTTCCAGAGTTAAACTGATGTGAGTTTGCAGCAGTTTGGAAACCCTTTCTTTGGAGAATGCAGAAACAGTCATTTCCAGCCCTAGAGACGCATATAAGAGTTAGCAGTAAGAATGCGTTTAAAACACAGAAGACCCGCTTCTTACGAACTCATCTGCTGTGTGTTGGTTCCTTTTAGGAAGTTGCATCTATGTTTAGATTCAGCGAGGTAGAAACACGTTTCTTCTAAAAGCTGCGTTTGGACATTCCAGAGTGGATGGGAGAAAAGGCTGTAAAGAGAAATACCTTGCTCTAAAACCAAAACGGAGCTATGTAGCAGAATGGTTGGCAATGTGTGTATTCAACTTCCAGAGTTAAACTGATGTGTGTTTGCAGCAGTTCGGAAACCCTTTCTTTGGAGAATGCAGAAACAGTCATTTCCAGCCCTAGAGACGCATATAAAAGTTAGCAGTAAGAATGCGTTTAAAACACAGAAGACCCGCTTCTTACGAACTCATTTGCTGTGTGTTGGTTCCTTTTAGGAAGTTGCATCTATGTTTAGATTCAACGAGGTAGAAACACGTTTCTTCTAAAAGCTGCATTTGGACATTCCAGAGTGGATGGGAGAAAAGGCTGTAAAGAGAAATACCTTGCTCTAAAACCAAAACGGAGCTATGTAGCAGAATGGTTGGCAATGTGTGTATTCAACTTCCAGAGTTAAACTGATGTGTGTTTGCCGCAGCTTGGAAACCCTTTCTTTGGAGAATGCAGAAACAGTCATTTCCAGCCCTAGAGACGGATATAAGAGTTAGCAGTAAGAATGCGTTTAAAACACAGAAGACCCGCTTCTTACGAACTCATCTGCTGTGTGTTGGTTCCTTTTAGGAAGTTGCATCTATGTTTAGATTCAGCGAGGTAGACACACGTTTCATCTAAAAGATGCGTTTGGACATTCCAGAGTGGATGGGAGAAAAGGCTGTAAGAGAAATACCTTGCTCTAAAACCAAAACGGAGATATGTAGCAGAATGGTTGTCAATGTGTGTATTCAACTTCCAGAGTTAAACTGATTTGTGTTTGCAGCAGTTCGGGAACCTTTCTTTGGAGAATGCAGAAACAGTCATTTCCAGCCCTAGAGACGCATATAAGAGTTAGCAGTAAGAATGCGTTTAAAACACAGAAGACCCGCTTCTTACGAACTCATGTGCTGTGCTTTGGTTCCTTTTAGGAAGTTGCATCTATGTTTAGATTCAGCGAGGTAGAAACACGTTTCTTCTAAAAGCTGCGTTTGGACATTCCAGAGTGGATGGGATAAAAGGCTGTAAGAGAAATACCTTGCTCTAAAACCAAAACGGATCTATGTAGCAGAATGGTTGGCAATGTGTGTATTCAACATCCAGAGTTAAACTGATGTGTGTTTGCCGCAGCTTGGAAACCCTTTCTTTGGAGAATGCAGAAACAGTCATTTCCAGCCCTAGAGTCGCATATAAGAGTTAGCAGTAAGAATGCGTTTAAAACACAGAAGACCCGCTTCTTACGAACTCATCTGCTGTGTGTTGGTTCCTTTTAGGAAGTTGCATCTATGTTTAGATTCAGCGAGGTAGAAACATGTTTCTTCTAAAAGCGGTGTTTGGACATTCCAGAGTGGATGGAAGAAAAGGCTGTAAAGAGAAATACCTTGCTCTAAAACCAAAACGGAGCGATGTAGCAGAATGGTTGGCCATATGTGTATTCAGCTTCCAGAGTTAAACTGATGTGTGTTTGCAGCAGTTCGGAAACCCTTTCTTTGGAGAATGCGGAAACAGTCATTTCCAGCCCTAGAGACGCATGTAAGAGTTAGCAGTAAGAATGCGTTTTAAACACAGAAGACCCGCTTCTTACGAACTCATCTGCTGTGTGTTGGTTCCTTTTTGGAAGCTGCATCTATGTTTAGATTCAGCGAGGTAGAAACAAGTTTCTTCTAAAAGCTGCGTTTGGACATTACAGAGTGGATGGGAGAAAAGGCTGTAAAGAGAAATACCTTGCTCTAAAACCAAAACGGAGCTATCTTGCAGAATGGTTGTCAATGTGTGTATTCAACTTCCAGAGTTAAACTGATGTGTGTTTGCAGCAGTTTGGAAACCCTTTCTTTGGAGAATGCAGAAACAGTCATTTCCAGCCCTAGAGACGCATATAAGAGTTAGCAGTAAGAATGCGTTTAAAACACAGAAGACCCGCTTCTTACGAACTCATCTGCTGTGTGTTGGTTTTTTTTAGGATGTTGCATCTATGTTTAGATTCAGCGAGGTAGAAACACGTTTCCTCCAAAAGCTGCGTTTGGACATTCCAGAGTGGATGGGAGAAAAGGCTGTAAAGAGAAATACCTTGCTCTAAAACCAAAACGGAGCGATGTAGCAGAATGGTTGTCAATGTGTGTATTCAACTTCCAGAGTTAAACTGATGTGTGTTTGCAGCAGTTCGGAAACCCTTTCTTTGGAGAATGCAGAAACAGTCATTTCCAGCCCTAGAGACGCATGTAAGAGTTAGCAGTAAGAATGCGTTTAAAACACAGAAGACCCGCTTCTTACGAACTCATTTGCTGTGTGTTGGTTCCTTTTAGGAAGTTGCATCTATGTTTAGATTCAGCGAGGTAGAAACACGTTTCTTCTAAAAGCTGCGTTTGGACATTCCAGAGTGGATGGGAGAAAAGGCTGTAAAGAGAAATACCTTGCTCTAAAACCAAAACGGAGCTATCTAGCAGAATGGTTGTCAATGTGTGTATTCAACTTCCAGAGTTAAACTGATGTGTGTTTGCAGCAGTTCGGAAACCCTTTATTTGGAGAATGCAGAAACAGTCATTTCCAGCCCTAGAGACAGATATAAGAGTTAGCAGTAAGAATGCGTTTAAAACACAGAAGACCCGCTTCTTACGAACTCATCTGCTGTGTGTTGGTTCCTTTTAGGAAGTTGCATCTATGTTTAGATCAGCGAGGTAGAAACACGTTTCTTCTAAAAGCTGCGTTTGGACATTCCAGAGTGGATGGGAGAAAAGGCTGTAAAGAGAAATACCTTGCTCTAAAACCAAAACGGAGCTATGTAGCAGAATGGTTGGCAATGTGTGTATTCAACTTCCAGAGTTAAACTGATGTGTGTTTGCCGCAGCTTGGAAACCCTTTCTTTGGAGAATGCAGAAACAGTCATTTCCAGCCCTAGAGACGGATATAAGAGTTAGCAGTAAGAATGCGTTTAAAACACAGAAGACCCGCTTCTTACGAACTCATCTGCTGTGTGTTGGTTCCTTTTAGGAAGTTGCATCTATGTTTAGATTCAGCGAGGTAGACACACGTTTCATCTAAAAGATGCGTTTGGACATTCCAGAGTGGATGGGAGAAAAGGCTGTAAGAGAAATACCTTGCTCTAAAACCAAAACGGAGATATGTAGCAGAATGGTTGTCAATGTGTGTATTCAACTTCCAGAGTTAAACTGATTTGTGTTTGCAGCAGTTCGGGAACCTTTCTTTGGAGAATGCAGAAACAGTCATTTCCAGCCCTAGAGACGCATATAAGAGTTAGCAGTAAGAATGCGTTTAAAACACAGAAGACCCGCTTCTTACGAACTCATGTGCTGTGCTTTGGTTCCTTTTAGGAAGTTGCATCTATGTTTAGATTCAGCGAGGTAGAAACACGTTTCTTCTAAAAGCTGCGTTTGGACATTCCAGAGTGGATGGGATAAAAGGCTGTAAGAGAAATACCTTGCTCTAAAACCAAAACGGATCTATGTAGCAGAATGGTTGGCAATGTGTGTATTCAACATCCAGAGTTAAACTGATGTGTGTTTGCCGCAGCTTGGAAACCCTTTCTTTGGAGAATGCAGAAACAGTCATTTCCAGCCCTAGAGTCGCATATAAGAGTTAGCAGTAAGAATGCGTTTAAAACACAGAAGACCCGCTTCTTACGAACTCATCTGCTGTGTGTTGGTTCCTTTTAGGAAGTTGCATCTATGTTTAGATTCAGCGAGGTAGAAACATGTTTCTTCTAAAAGCGGTGTTTGGACATTCCAGAGTGGATGGAAGAAAAGGCTGTAAAGAGAAATACCTTGCTCTAAAACCAAAACGGAGCGATGTAGCAGAATGGTTGGCCATATGTGTATTCAGCTTCCAGAGTTAAACTGATGTGTGTTTGCAGCAGTTCGGAAACCCTTTCTTTGGAGAATGCGGAAACAGTCATTTCCAGCCCTAGAGACGCATGTAAGAGTTAGCAGTAAGAATGCGTTTTAAACACAGAAGACCCGCTTCTTACGAACTCATCTGCTGTGTGTTGGTTCCTTTTTGGAAGCTGCATCTATGTTTAGATTCAGCGAGGTAGAAACAAGTTTCTTCTAAAAGCTGCGTTTGGACATTACAGAGTGGATGGGAGAAAAGGCTGTAAAGAGAAATACCTTGCTCTAAAACCAAAACGGAGCTATCTTGCAGAATGGTTGTCAATGTGTGTATTCAACTTCCAGAGTTAAACTGATGTGTGTTTGCAGCAGTTTGGAAACCCTTTCTTTGGAGAATGCAGAAACAGTCATTTCCAGCCCTAGAGACGCATATAAGAGTTAGCAGTAAGAATGCGTTTAAAACACAGAAGACCCGCTTCTTACGAACTCATCTGCTGTGTGTTGGTTTTTTTTAGGATGTTGCATCTATGTTTAGATTCAGCGAGGTAGAAACACGTTTCTTCCAAAAGCTGCGTTTGGACATTCCAGAGTGGATGGGAGAAAAGGCTGTAAAGAGAAATACCTTGCTCTAAAACCAAAACGGAGCGATGTAGCAGAATGGTTGTCAATGTGTGTATTCAACTTCCAGAGTTAAACTGATGTGTGTTTGCAGCAGTTCGGAAACCCTTTCTTTGGAGAATGCAGAAACAGTCATTTCCAGCCCTAGAGACGCATGTAAGAGTTAGCAGTAAGAATGCGTTTAAAACACAGAAGACCCGCTTCTTACGAACTCATTTGCTGTGTGTTGGTTCCTTTTAGGAAGTTGCATCTATGTTTAGATTCAGCGAGGTAGAAACACGTTTCTTCTAAAAGCTGCGTTTGGACATTCCAGAGTGGATGGGAGAAAAGGCTGTAAAGAGAAATACCTTGCTCTAAAACCAAAACGGAGCTATCTAGCAGAATGGTTGTCAATGTGTGTATTCAACTTCCAGAGTTAAACTGATGTGTGTTTGCAGCAGTTCGGAAACCCTTTATTTGGAGAATGCAGAAACAGTCATTTCCAGCCCTAGAGACAGATATAAGAGTTAGCAGTAAGAATGCGTTTAAAACACAGAAGACCCGCTTCTTACGAACTCATCTGCTGTGTGTTGGTTCCTTTTAGGAAGTTGCATCTATGTTTAGATCAGCGAGGTAGAAACACGTTTCTTCTAAAAGCTGCGTTTGGACATTCCAGAGTGGATGGGAGAAAAGGCTGTAAAGAGAAATACCTTGCTCTAAAACCAAAACGGAGCTATGTAGCAGAATGGTTGGCATTGTGTGTATTCAGTTTCCAAGGTTAAACTGATGTGTCTTTGCAGCAGTTCGGAAACCCTTTCTTTGGAGAATGCAGAAACAGTCATTTCCAGCCCTAGAGTCGGATTTAAGAGTTAGCAGTAAGAATGCGTTTAAAACACAGAAGACCCGCTTCTTACGAACTCATCTGCTGTGTGTTGGTTCCTTTTAGGAAGTTTCATCTATGTTTAGATTCAGCGAGGTAGAAACACGTTTCTTCTAAAAGCTGCGTTTGGACATTCCAGAGTGGATGGGAGAAAAGGCTGTAAAGAGAAATACCTTGCTCTAAAACCAAAACGGAGCGATGTAGCAGAATGGTTGTCAATGTGTGTATTCAACTTCCAGAGTTAAACTGATGTGTGTTTGCAGCAGTTCGGAAACCCTTTCGTTGGAGAATGCAGAAACACTAATTTCCAGCTCTAGAGACGCATATAAGAAATACCTTGCTCTAAAACCAAAACGGAGCTATGTAGCAGAATGGTTGGCAATGTGTGTATTCAACTTCCAGAGTTAAACTGATGTGTGTTTGCCGCAGCTTGGAAACCCTTTCTTTGGAGACTGCAGAAACAGTCATTTCCAGCCCTAGAGACGGATATAAGTGTTAGCAGTAAGAATGCGTTTAAAACACAGAAGACCCGCTTCTTACGAACTCATCTGCTGTGTGTTGGTTCCTTTTAGGAAGTTGCATCTATGTTTAGATCAGCGAGGTAGAAACACGTTTCTTCTAAAAGCTGCCTTTGGACATTCCAGAGTGGATGGGAGAAAAGGCTGTAAAGAGAAATACCTTGCTCTAAAACCAAAACGGAGCTATCTTGCAGAATGGTTGTCAATGTGTGTATTCAACTTCCAGAGTTAAACTGATGTGTGTTTGCAGCAGTTTGGAAACCCTTTCTTTGGAGAATGCAGAAACAGTCATTTCCAGCCCTAGAGACGCATATAAGAGTTAGCAGTAAGAATGCGTTTAAAACACAGAAGACCCGCTTCTTACGAACTCATCTGCTGTGTGTTGGTTTTTTTTAGGATGTTGCATCTATGTTTAGATTCAGCGAGGTAGAAACACGTTTCTTCCAAAAGCTGCGTTTGGACATTCCAGAGTGGATGGGAGAAAAGGCTGTAAAGAGAAATACCTTGCTCTAAAACCAAAACGGAGCGATGTAGCAGAATGGTTGTCAATGTGTGTATTCAACTTCCAGAGTTAAACTGATGTGTGTTTGCAGCAGTTCGGAAACCCTTTCTTTGGAGAATGCAGAAACAGTCATTTCCAGCCCTAGAGACGCATGTAAGAGTTAGCAGTAAGAATGCGTTTAAAACACAGAAGACCCGCTTCTTACGAACTCATTTGCTGTGTGTTGGTTCCTTTTAGGAAGTTGCATCTATGTTTAGATTCAGCGAGGTAGAAACACGTTTCTTCTAAAAGCTGCGTTTGGACATTCCAGAGTGGATGGGAGAAAAGGCTGTAAAGAGAAATACCTTGCTCTAAAACCAAAACGGAGCTATCTAGCAGAATGGTTGTCAATGTGTGTATTCAACTTCCAGAGTTAAACTGATGTGTGTTTGCAGCAGTTCGGAAACCCTTTATTTGGAGAATGCAGAAACAGTCATTTCCAGCCCTAGAGACAGATATAAGAGTTAGCAGTAAGAATGCGTTTAAAACACAGAAGACCCGCTTCTTACGAACTCATCTGCTGTGTGTTGGTTCCTTTTAGGAAGTTGCATCTATGTTTAGATCAGCGAGGTAGAAACACGTTTCTTCTAAAAGCTGCGTTTGGACATTCCAGAGTGGATGGGAGAAAAGGCTGTAAAGAGAAATACCTTGCTCTAAAACCAAAACGGAGCTATGTAGCAGAATGGTTGGCATTGTGTGTATTCAGTTTCCAAGGTTAAACTGATGTGTCTTTGCAGCAGTTCGGAAACCCTTTCTTTGGAGAATGCAGAAACAGTCATTTCCAGCCCTAGAGACGGATTTAAGAGTTAGCAGTAAGAATGCGTTTAAAACACAGAAGACCCGCTTCTTACGAACTCATCTGCTGTGTGTTGGTTCCTTTTAGGAAGTTTCATCTATGTTTAGATTCAGGGAGGTAGAAACACGTTTCTTCTAAAAGCTGCGTTTGGACATTCCAGAGTGGATGGGAGAAAAGGCTGTAAAGAGAAATACCTTGCTCTAAAACCAAAACGGAGCGATGTAGCAGAATGGTTGTCAATGTGTGTATTCAACTTCCAGAGTTAAACTGATGTGTGTTTGCAGCAGTTCGGAAACCCTTTCGTTGGAGAATGCAGAAACACTAATTTCCAGCTCTAGAGACGCATATAAGAAATACCTTGCTCTAAAACCAAAACGGAGCTATGTAGCAGAATGGTTGGCAATGTGTGTATTCAACTTCCAGAGTTAAACTGATGTGTGTTTGCCGCAGCTTGGAAACCCTTTCTTTGGAGACTGCAGAAACAGTCATTTCCAGCCCTAGAGACGGATATAAGTGTTAGCAGTAAGAATGCGTTTAAAACACAGAAGACCCGCTTCTTACGAACTCATCTGCTGTGTGTTGGTTCCTTTTAGGAAGTTGCATCTATGTTTAGATCAGCGAGGTAGAAACACGTTTCTTCTAAAAGCTGCCTTTGGACATTCCAGAGTGGATGGGAGAAAAGGCTGTAAAGAGAAATACCTTGCTCTAAAACCAAAACGGAGCTATGTAGCAGAATGGTTGGCAATGTGTGTATTCAACTTCCAGAGTTAAACTGATGTGTGTTTGCAGCAGTTCGGAAACCCTTTCTTTGGAGAATGCAGAAACAGTCATTTCCAGCCCTAGAGACGCATGTAAGAGTTAGCAGTAAGAATGCGTTTAAAACACAGAAGACCCGCTTCTTACGAACTCATTTGCTGTGTGTTGGTTCCTTTTAGGAAGTTGCATCTATGTTTAGATTCAGCGAGGTAGAAACACGTTTCTTCTAAAAGCTGCGTTTGGACATTCCAGAGTGGATGGGAGAAAAGGCTGTAAAGAGAAATACCTTGCTCTAAAACCAAAACGGAGCTATGTAGCAGGATCGTTGTCAATGTGTGTATTCAACTTCCAGAGTTAAACTGATGTGTGTTTGCAGCAGTTCGAAAACCCTTTCTTTGGAGAATGCAGAAACAGTCATTTCCAGCCCTAGAGACGGATATAAGAGTTAGCAGTAAGAATGCGTTTAAAACACAGAAGACCCGCTTCTTACGAACTCATCTGCTGTGTGTTGGTTCCTTTTAGGAAGTTGCATCTATGTTTAGATTCAGCGAGGTAGAAACACGTTTCTTCTAAAAGCTGCGTTTGGACATTCCAGAGTGGATGGGATAAAAGGTTGTAAGAGAAATACCTTGCTCTAAAACCAAAACGGAGCTATGTAGCAGAATGGTTGGCAATGTGTTTATTCAACTTCCAGAGTTAAACTGATGTGTGTTTGCCGCAGCTTGGAAACCCTTTCTTTGGAGAATGCAGAAACAGTCATTTCCAGCCCTAGAGATGCATATAAGAGTTAGCAGTAAGAATGCGTTTAAAACACAGAAGACCCGCTTCTTACGAACTCATCTGCTGTGTGTTGGTTCCTTTTAGGAAGTTGCATCTATGTTTAGATTCAGCGAGGTAGAAACACGTTTCTTCTAAAAGCGGCGTTTGGACATTCCAGAGTGGATGGGAGAAAAGATTGTAAAGAGAAATACCTTGCTCTAAAACCAAAACGGAGCTATGTAGCAGAATGGTTGGCCATATGTGTATTCAGCTTCCCGAGTTAAACTGATGTTTGTTTGCAGCAGTTCGGAAACCCTTTCTTTGGAGAATGCAGAAACAGTCATTTCCAGCCCTAGAGACGCATATAAGAGTTAGCAGTAAGAATGCGTTTAAAACACAGAAGACCCGCTTCTTACGAACTCATTTGCTGTGTGTTGGTTCCTTTTAGGAATTTGCATCTATGTTTAGATTCAGCGAGGTAGAAACACGTTTCTTCTAAAAGCTGTGTTTGGACATTCCAGAGTGGATGGGAGAAAAGGCTGTAAAGAGAAATACCTTGCTCTAAAACCAAAACGGAGCTATCTAGCAGAATGGTTGTCAATGTGTGTATTCAACTTCCAGAGTTAAACTGATGTCTGTTTGCAGCAGTTCGGAAACCCTTTCTTTGGAGAATGCAGAAACAGTCATTTCCAGCCCTAGAGACGGATATAAGAGTTAGCAGTAAGAATGCGTTTAAAACACAGAAGACCCGCTACTTACTAACTCATCTGCTGTGTGTTGGTTCCTTTTAGGAAGTTGCATCTATGTTTAGATTCAGCGAGGTAGAAACACGTTTCTTCTAAAAGCTGCGTTTGGACATTCCAGAGTGGATGGGAGAAAACGCTGTAAGAGAAATACCTTGCTCTAAAACCAAAACGGAGCTATGTAGCAGAATGGTTGGCAATGTGTGTATTCAACTTCCAGAGTTAAACTGATGTGTGTTTGCTGCAGCTTGGAAACCCTTTCTTTGGAGAATGCAGAAACAGTCATTTCCAGCCCTAGAGACGGATATAAGAGTTAGCAGTAAGAATGCGATTAAAACACAGAAGACCCGCTTCTTACGAACTCATCTGCTGTTTGCTGGTTCCTTTTAGGAAGTTGCATCTATGTTTAGATCAGCGAGGTAGAAACACGTTTCTTCTAAAAGCTGCGTTTGGTCATTCCAGAGTGGATGGAAGAAAAGGGTGTAAGAGAAATACCTTGTTCTAAAACCAAAACGGAGCTATGTAGCAGAATGGTTGGCAATGTGTGTATTCAACTTCCAGAGTAAAGGTGATGTGTGTTTGCCGCAGCTTGGAAACCCTTTCTTTGGAGAATGCAGAAACAGTCATTTCCAGCCCTAGAGACGGATATAAGAGTTAGCAGTAAGAATGCGTTTAAAACACAGAAGACCCGCTTCTTACGAACTCATCTGCTGTGTGTTGGTTCCTTTTAGGAAGTTGCATCTATCTTTAGATTCAGCGAGGTAGAAACACGTTTCTTCTAAAAGATGCGTTTGGACATTCCAGAGTGGATGGGAGAAAAGGCTTCAAAGAGAAATACCTTGCTCTAAAACCAAAACGGAGCTATGTAGCAGAATGGTTGGCAATGTGTGTATTCAGCTTCCAAGGTTAAACTGATGTGTGTTTGCAGCAGTTCGGAAACCCTTTCTTTGGAGAATGCAGAAACAGTCATTTCCAGCCCTAGAGACGGATATAAGAGTTAGCAGTAAGAATGCGTTTAAAACACAGAAGACCCGCTTCTTACGAACTCATGTGCTGTGCGTTGGTTCCTTTTAGGAAGTTGCATCTATGTTTAGATTCAGCGAGGTAGAAACACGTTTCTTCTAAAAGCTGCGTTTGGACATTCCAGAGTGGATGGGAGAAAAGTCTGTAAAGAGAAATACCTTGCTCTAAAACCTAAACGGAGATATGTAGCAGAATAGTTGTCAATGTGTGTATTCAACTTCCAGAGTTAAACTGATGTGTGTTTGCAGCAGTTCGGAAACCCTTTCTTTGGAGAATGCAGAAACACTAATTTCCAGCTCTAGAGACGCATATAAGTGTTAGCAGTAAGAATGCGTTTAAAACACAGAAGACCCGCTTCTTACGAACTCATCTGCTGTGTGTTGGTTCCTTTTTGGAAGTTGCATCTATGTTTAGATTCAGCGAGGTAGAAACACGTTTCTTCTAAAAGCTGCGTTTGGACATTGCAGAGTGGATGGGAGAAAAGGCTGTAAAGAGAAATACCTTGCTCTAAATCCAAAACGGAGCTATCTAGCAGAATGGTTGTCAATGTGTGTATTCAACTTCCAGAGTTAAACTGATGTGTGTTTGCAGCAGTTTGGAAACCCTTTCTTTGGAGAATGCAGAAACAGTCATTTCCAGCCCTAGAGACGCATATAAGATTTAGCAGTAAGAATGCGTTTAAAACACAGAAGACCCGCTTCTTACGAACTCATCTGCTGTGTGTTGGTTCCTTTTAGGAAGTTGCATCTATGTTTAGATTCAGCGAGGTAGAAACACGTTTCTTCTAAAAGCTGCGTTTGGACATTCCGGAGTGGATGGGAGAAAAGGCTGTAAGAGAAATACCTTGCTCTAAAACCAAAACGGAGCTATGTAGCAGAATGGTTGGCAATGTGTGTATTCAACTTCCAGAGTTAAACTGATGTGTGTTTGCCGCAGCTTGAAAACCCTTTCTTTGGAGAATGCAGAAACAGTCATTTCCAGCCCTAGAGACGGATATAAGAGTTAGCAGTACGAATGCGTTTTAAACACAGAAGACCCGCTTCTTACGAACTCATCTGCTGTTTGTTGGTTCCTTTTAGGAAGTTGCATCTATGTTTAGATCAGCGAGGTAGAAACACGTTTCTTCTAAAAGCTGCGCTTGGACATTCCAGAGTGGATGGGAGAAAAGGCTGTAAAGAGAAATACCTTGCTCTAAAACCAAAACGGAGCTATGTAGCAGAATGGTTGGCAATGTGTGTATTCAGCTTCCAAGGTTAAACTGATGTGTGTTTGCAGCAGTTCGAAAACCCTTTCTTTGGAGAATGCAGAAACAGTCATTTCCAGCCCTAGAGACTCATATAAGAGTTTGCAGTAAGAATGCGTTTAAAACACAGAAGACCCGCTTCTTACGAACTCATCTGCTGTGTATTGGTTCCTTTTAGGAAGTTGCATCTATGTTTAGATTCAGCGAGGTAGAAACACGATTCTTCTAAAAGCTGCGTTTGGACATTCCAGAGTGGATGGGATAAAAGGCTGTAAAGAGAAATACCTTGCTATAAAACCAAAACGGAGCTATGTAGCAGAATGGTTGGCAATGTGTGTATTCAACATCCAGAGTTAAACTGATGTGTGTTTGCAGCAGTTCGGAAACCCTTTCTTTGGAGAATGCAGAAACAGTCATTTCCAGGCCTAGAGACGCATATAAGAGTTAGCAGTAAGAATGCGTTTAAAACACAGAAGACCCGCTTCTTACAAACTCATCTGCTGTGTGTTGGTTCCTTTTAGGAAGTTGCATCTATGTTTAGATTCCTCGAGGTAGAAACACGTTTCTTCTAAAAGCTGCGTTTGGACATTCCAGAGTGGATGGGAGAAAAGGCGGTAAAGAGAAATACCTTGCTCTAAAACCAAAACGGAGCTATCTAGCAGAATGGTAGTCAATGTGTGTATTCAACTTCCAGAGTTAAACTGATTTGTGTTTGCAGCAGTTTGGAAACCCTTTCTTTGGAGAATGCAGAAACAGTCATTTCCAGCCCTAGAGACGCATATAAGAGTTAGCAGTAAGAATGCGTTTAAAACACAGAAGACCCGCTTCTTACGAACTCATCTGCTGTGTGTTGGTTCCTTTTAGGAAGTTGCATCTATGTTTAGATTCAGCGAGGTAGAAACACGTTTCTTCTAAAAGCTGCGTTTGGACATTCCAGAGTGGATGGGAGAAAAGGCTGTAAAGAGAAATACCTTGCTCTAAAACCAAAACGGAGCTATGTAGCAGAATGGTTGGCAATGTGTGTATTCAACTTCCAGAGTTAAACTGATGTGTGTTTGCAGCAGTTCGGAAACCCTTTCTTTGGAGAATGCAGAAACAGTCATTTCCAGCCCTAGAGACGCATATAAAAGTTAGCAGTAAGAATGCGTTTAAAACACAGAAGACCCGCTTCTTACGAACTCATTTGCTGTGTGTTGGTTCCTTTTAGGAAGTTGCATCTATGTTTAGATTCAGCGAGGTAGAAACACGTTTCTTCTAAAAGCTGCATTTGGACATTCCAGAGTGGATGGGAGAAAAGGCTGTAAAGAGAAATACCTTGCTCTAAAACCAAAACGGAGCTATGTAGCAGAATGGTTGGCAATGTGTGTATTCAACTTCCAGAGTTAAACTGATGTGTGTTTGCCGCAGCTTGGAAACCCTTTCTTTGGAGAATGCAGAAACAGTCATTTCCAGCCCTAGAGACGGATATAAGAGTTAGCAGTAAGAATGCGTTTAAAACACAGAAGACCCGCCTCTTACGAACTCATCTGCTGTGTGTTGGTTCCTTTTAGGAAGTTGCATCTATGTTTAGATTCAGCGAGGTAGACACACGTTTCATCTAAAAGATGCGTTTGGACATTCCAGAGTGGATGGGAGAAAAGGCTGTAAGAGAAATACCTTGCTCTAAAACCAAAACGGAGATATGTAGCAGAATGGTTGTCAATGTGTGTATTCAACTTCCAGAGTTAAACTGATTTGTGTTTGCAGCAGTTCGGAAACCTTTCTTTGGAGAATGCAGAAACAGTCATTTCCAGCCCTAGAGACGCATATAAGAGTTAGCAGTAAGAATGCGTTTAAAACACAGAAGACCCGCTTCTTACGAACTCATGTGCTGTGCGTTGGTTCCTTTTAGGAAGTTGCATCTATGTTTAGATTCAGCGAGGTAGAAACACGTTTCTTCTAAAAGCTGCGTTTGGACATTCCAGAGTGGATGGGATAAAAGGCTGTAAGAGAAATACCTTGCTCTAAAACCAAAACGGATCTATGTAGCAGAATGGTTGGCAATGTGTGTATTCAACTTCCAGAGTTAAACTGATGTGTGTTTGCCGCAGCTTGGAAACCCTTTCTTTGGAGAATGCAGAAACAGTCATTTCCAGCCCTAGAGTCGCATATAAGAGTTAGCAGTAAGAATGCGTTCAAAACACAGAAGACCCGCTTCTTACGAACTCATCTGCTGTGTGTTGGTTCCTTTTAGGAAGTTGCATCTATGTTTAGATTCAGCGAGGTAGAAACATGTTTCTTCTAAAAGCGGTGTTTGGACATTCCAGAGTGGATGGAAGAAAAGGCTGTAAAGAGAAATACCTTGCTCTAAAACCAAAACGGAGCGATGTAGCAGAATGGTTGGCCATATGTGTATTCAGCTTCCAGAGTTAAACTGATGTGTGTTTGCAGCAGTTCGGAAACCCTTTCTTTGGAGAATGCGGAAACAGTCATTTCCAGCCCTAGAGACGCATGTAAGAGTTAGCAGTAAGAATGCGTTTAAAACACAGAAGACCCGCTTCTTACGAACTCATTTGCTGTGTGTTGGTTCCTTTTAGGAAGTTGCATCTACGTTTAGATTCAGCGAGGTAGAAACACGTTTCTTCTAAAAGCTGCGTTTGGACATTCCAGAGTGGATGGGAGAAAAGGCTGTAAAGAGAAATACCTTGCTCTAAAACCAAAACGGAGCTATCTAGCAGAATGGTTGTCAATGTGTGTATTCAACTTCCAGAGTTAAACTGATGTGTGTTTGCAGCAGTTCGGAAACCCTTTCTTTGGAGAATGCAGAAACAGTCATTTCCAGCCCTAGAGACGCATGTAAGAGTTAGCAGGAAGAATGCGTTTAAAACACAGAAGACCCGCTTCTTACGAACTCATCTGCTGTGTGTTGGTTCCTTTTAGGAAGTTGCATCTATGTTTAGATCAGCGAGGTAGAAACACGTTTCTTCTAAAAGCTGCGTTTGGACATTCCAGAGTGGATGGGAGAAAAGGCTGTAAAGAGAAATACCTTACTCTAAAACCAAAACGGAGCTATGTAGCAGAATGGTTGGCATTGTGTGTATTCAGTTTCCAAGGTTAAACTGATGTGTGTTTGCAGCAGTTCGGAAACCCTTTCTTTGGAGAATGCAGAAACAGTCATTTCCAGCCCTAGAGACGGATTTAAGAGTTAGCAGTAAGAATGCGTTTAAAACACAGAAGACCCGCTTCTTACGAACTCATCTGCTGTGTGTTGGTTCCTTTTAGGAAGTTTCATCTATGTTTAGATTCAGCGAGGTAGAAACACGTTTCTTCTAAAAGCTGCGTTTGGACATTCCAGAGTGGATGGGAGAAAAGGCTGTAAAGAGAAATACCTTGCTCTAAAACCAAAACGGAGCGATGTAGCAGAATGGTTGTCAATGTGTGTATTCAACTTCCAGAGTTAAACTGATGTGTGTTTGCAGCAGTTCGGAAACCCTTTCTTTGGAGAATGCAGAAACACTAATTTCCAGCTCTAGAGACGCATATAAGAAATACCTTGCTCTAAAACCAAAACGGAGCTATGTAGCAGAATAGTTGGCAATGTGTGTATTCAACTTCCAGAGTTAAACTGATGTGTGTTTGCCGCAGCTTGGAAACCCTTTCTTTGGAGACTGCAGAAACAGTCATTTCCAGCCCTAGAGACGCATGTAAGAGTTAGCAGTAAGAATGCGTTTAAAACACAGAAGACCCGCTTCTTACGAACTCATTTGCTGTGTGTTGGTTCCTTTTAGGAAGTTGCATCTATGTTTAGATTCAGCGAGGTAGAAACACGTTTCTTCTAAAAGCTGCGTTTGGACATTCCAGAGCGGATGGGAGAAAAGGCTGTAAAGAGAAATACCTTGCTCTAAAACCAAAACGGAGCTATCTAGCAGAATGGTTGTCAATGTGTGTATTCAACTTCCAGAGTTAAACTGATGTGTGTTTGCAGCAGTTCGAAAACCCTTTCTTTGGAGAATGCAGAAACAGTCATTTCCAGCCCTAGAGACGGATATAAGAGTTAGCAGTAAGAATGCGTTTAAAACACAGAAGACCCGCTTCTTACGAACTCATCTGCTGTGTGTTGGTTCCTTTTAGGAAGTTGCATCTATGTTTAGATTCAGCGAGGTAGAAACACGTTTCTTCTAAAAGCTGCGTTTGGACATTCCAGAGTGGATGGGATAAAAGGCTGTAAGAGAAATACCTTGCTCTAAAACCAAAACGGAGCTATGTAGCAGAATGGTTGGCAATGTGTTTATTCAACTTCCAGAGTTAAACTGATGTGTGTTTGCCGCAGCTTGGAAACCCTTTCTTTGGAGAATGCAGAAACAGTCATTTCCAGCCCTAGAGACGCATATAAGAGTTAGCAGTAAGAATGCGTTTAAAACACAGAAGACCCGCTTCTTTCGAACTCATCTGCTGTGTGTTGGTTCCTTTTAGGAAGTTGCATCTATGTTTAGATTCAGCGAGGTAGAAACACGTTTCTTCTAAAAGCGGCGTTTGGACATTCCAGAGTGGATGGGAGAAAAGATTGTAAAGAGAAATACCTTGCTCTAAAACCAAAACGGAGCTATGTAGCAGAATGGTTGGCCATATGTGTATTCAGCTTCCCGAGTTAAACTGATGTTTGTTTGCAGCAGTTCGGAAACCCTTTCTTTGGAGAATGCAGAAACAGTCATTTCCAGCCCTAGAGACGCATATAAGAGTTAGCAGTAAGAATGCGTTGAAAACACAGAAGACCCGCTTCTTACGAACTCATTTGCTGTGTGTTGGTTCCTTTTAGGAAGTTGCATCTATGTTTAGATTCAGCGAGGTAGAAACACGTTTCTTCTAAAAGCTGTGTTTGGACATTCCAGAGTGGATGGGAGAAAAGGCTGTAAAGAGAAATACCTTGCTCTAAAACCAAAACGGAGCTATCTAGCAGAATGGTTGTCAATGTGTGTATTCAACTTCCAGAGTTAAACTGATGTCTTTTTGCTGCAGTTCGGAAACCCTTTCTTTGGAGAATGCAGAAACAGTCATTTCCAGCCCTAGAGACGCATATAAGAGTTAGCAGTAAGAATGCGTTTAAAACACAGAAGACCCGCTACTTACTAACTCATCTGCTGTTTGTTGGTTCCTTTTAGGAAGTTGCATCTATGTTTAGATTCAGCGAGGTAGAAACACGTTTCTTCTAAAAGCTGCGTTTGGACATTCCAGAGTGGATGGGAGAAAACGCTGTAAGAGAAATACCTTGCTCTAAAACCAAAACGGAGCTATGTAGCAGAATGGTTGGCAATGTGTGTATTCAACTTCCAGAGTTAAACTGATGTGTGTTTGCCGCAGCTTGGAAACCCTTTCTTTGGAGAATGCAGAAACAGTCATTTCCAGCCCTAGAGACGGATATAAGAGTTAGCAGTAAGAATGCGATTAAAACACAGAAGACCCGCTTCTTACGAACTCATCTGCTGTGTGTTGGTTCCTTTTAGGAAGGTGCATCTATCTTTAGATTCAGCGAGGTAGAAACACGTTTCTTCTAAAAGATGCGTTTGGACATTCCAGAGTGGATGGGAGAAAAGGCTTCAAAGAGAAATACCTTGCTCTAAAACCAAAACGGAGCTATGTAGCAGAATGGTTGGCAATGTGTGTATTCAGCTTCCAAGGTTAAACTGATGTGTGTTTGCAGCAGTTCGGAAACCCTTTCTTTGGAGAATGCAGAAACAGTCATTTCCAGCCCTAGAGACGGATATAAGAGTTAGCAGTAAGAATGCGTTTAAAACACAGAAGACCCGCTTCTTACGAACTCATGTGCTGTGCGTTGGTTCCTTTTAGGAAGTTGCATCTATGTTTAGATTCAGCGAGGTAGAAACACGTTTCTTCTAAAAGCTGCGTTTGGACATTCCAGAGTGGATGGGAGAAAAGTCTGTAAAGAGAAATACCTTGCTCTAAAACCTAAACGGAGATATGTAGCAGAATAGTTGTCAATGTGTGTATTCAACTTCCAGAGTTAAACTGATGTGTGTTTGCAGCAGTTCGGAAACCCTTTCTTTGGAGAATGCAGAAACACTAATTTCCAGCTCTAGAGACGCATATAAGTGTTAGCAGTAAGAATGCGTTTAAAACACAGAAGACCCGCTTCTTACGAACTCATCTGCTGTGTGTTGGTTCCTTTTTGGAAGTTGCATCTATGTTTAGATTCAGCGAGGTAGAAACACGTTTCTTCTAAAAGCTGCGTTTGGACATTGCAGAGTGGATGGGAGAAAAGGCTGTAAAGAGAAATACCTTGCTCTAAAACCAAAACGGAGCTATCTAGCAGAATGGTTGTCAATGTGTGTATTCAACTTCCAGAGTTAAACTGATGTGTGTTTGCAGCAGTTTGGAAACCCTTTCTTTGGAGAATGCAGAAACAGTCATTTCCAGCCCTAGAGACGCATATAAGATTTAGCAGTAAGAATGCGTTTAAAACACAGAAGACCCGCTTATTACGAACTCATCTGCTGTGTGTTGGTTCCTTTTAGGAAGTTGCATCTATGTTTAGATTCAGCGAGGTAGAAACACGTTTCTTCTAAAAGCTGCCTTTGGACATTCCAGAGTGGATGGGAGAAAAGGCTGTAAGAGAAATACCTTGCTCTAAAACCAAAACGGAGCTATGTAGCAGAATGGTTGGCAATGTGTTTATTCAACTTCCAGAGTTAAACTGATGTGTGTTTGCCGCAGCTTGAAAACCCTTTCTTTGGAGAATGCAGAAACAGTCATTTCCAGCCCTAGAGACGGATATAAGAGTTAGCAGTACGAATGCGTTTTAAACACAGAAGACCCGCTTCTTACGAACTCATCTGTTGTGTGTTGGTTCCTTTTAGGAAGTTGCATCTATGTTTAGATCAGCGAGGTAGAAACACGTTTCTTCTAAAAGCTGCGTTTGGACATTCCAGAGTGGATGGGAGAAAAGGCTGTAAAGAGAAATACCTTGCTCTAAAATCAAAACGGAGCTATGTAGCAGAATGGTTGGCAATGTGTGTATTCAGCTTCCAAGGTTAAACTGATGTGTGTTTGCATCAGTTCGGAAACCCTTTCTTTGGAGAATGCAGAAACAGTCATTTCCAGCCCTAGAGACGGATATAAGAGTTAGCAGTAAGAATGCGTTTAAAACACAGAAGACCCGCTTCTTACGAACTCATCTGCTGTGTATTGGTTCCTTTTAGGAAGTTGCATCTATGTTTAGATTCAGCGAGGTAGAAACACGATTCTTCTAAAAGCTGCGTTTGGACATTCCAGAGTGGATGGGATAAAAGGCTGTAAAGAGAAATACCTTGCTATAAAACCAAAACGGAGCTATGTAGCAGAATGGTTGGCAATGTGTGTATTCAACATCCAGAGTTAAACTGATGTGTGCTTGCAGCAGTACGGAAACCCTTTCTTTGGAGAATGCAGAAACAGTCATTTCCAGGCCTAGAGACGCATATAAGAGTTAGCAGTAAGAATGCGTTTAAAACACAGAAGACCCGCTTCTTACAAACTCATCTGCTGTGTGTTGGTTCCTTTTAGGAAGTTGCATCTATGTTTAGATTCCTCGAGGTAGAAACACGTTTCTTCTAAAAGCTGCGTTTGGACATTCCAGAGTGGATGGGAGAAAAGGCGGTAAAGAGAAATACCTTGCTCTAAAACCAAAACGGAGCTATCTAGCAGAATGGTTGTCAATGTGTGTATTCAACTTCCAGAGTTAAACTGATTTGTGTTTGCAGCAGTTTGGAAACCCTTTCTTTGGAGAATGCAGAAACAGTCATTTCCAGCCATAGAGACGGATATAAGAGTTAGCAGTAAGAATGCGTTTAAAACACAGAAGACCCGCTTCTTACGAACTCATCTGCTGTGTGTTGGTTCCTTTTAGGAAGTTGCATCTATGTTTAGATTCAGCGAGGTAGACACACGTTTCATCTAAAAGATGCGTTTGGACATTCCAGAGTGGATGGGAGAAAAGGCTGTAAGAGAAATACCTTGCTCTAAAACCAAAACGGAGATATGTAGCAGAATGGTTGTCAATGTGTGTATTCAACTTCCAGAGTTAAACTGATTTGTGTTTGCAGCAGTTCGGAAACCTTTCTTTGGAGAATGCAGAAACAGTCATTTCCAGCCCTAGAGACGCATATAAGAGTTAGCAGTAAGAATGCGTTTAAAACACAGAAGACCCGCTTCTTACGAACTCATGTGCTGTGCTTTGGTTCCTTTTAGGAAGTTGCATCTATGTTTAGATTCAGCGAGGTAGAAACACGTTTCTTCTAAAAGCTGCGTTTGGACATTCCAGAGTGGATGGGATAAAAGGCTGTAAGAGAAATACCTTGCTCTAAAACCAAAACGGATCTATGTAGCAGAATGGTTGGCAATGTGTGTATTCAACTTCCAGAGTTAAACTGATGTGTGTTTGCCGCAGCTTGGAAACCCTTTCTTTGGAGAATGCAGAAACAGTCATTTCCAGCCCTAGAGTCGCATATAAGAGTTAGCAGTAAGAATGCGTTTAAAACACAGAAGACCCGCTTCTTACGAACTCATCTGCTGTGTGTTGGTTCCTTTTAGGAAGTTGCATCTATGTTTAGATTCAGCGAGGTAGAAACATGTTTCTTCTAAAAGCGGTGTTTGGACATTCCAGAGTGGATGGAAGAAAAGGCTGTAAAGAGAAATACCTTGCTCTAAAACCAAAACGGAGCGATGTAGCAGAATGGTTGGCCATATGTGTATTCAGCTTCCAGAGTTAAACTGATGTGTGTTTGCAGCAGTTCGGAAACCCTTTCTTTGGAGAATGCGGAAACAGTCATTTCCAGCCCTAGAGACGCATGTAAGAGTTAGCAGTAAGAATGCGTTTAAAACACAGAAGACCCGCTTCTTACGAACTCATCTGCTGTGTGTTGGTTCCTTTTTGGAAGCTGCATCTATGTTTAGATTCAGCGAGGTAGAAACAAGTTTCTTCTAAAAGCTGCGTTTGGACATTACAGAGTGGATGGGAGAAAAGGCTGTAAAGAGAAATACCTTGCTCTAAAACCAAAACGGAGCTATCTTGCAGAATGGTTGTCAATGTGTGTATTCAACTTCCAGAGTTAAACTGATGTGTGTTTGCAGCAGTTTGGAAACCCTTTCTTTGGAGAATGCAGAAACAGTCATTTCCAGCCCTAGAGACGCATATAAGAGTTAGCAGTAAGAATGCGTTTAAAACACAGAAGACCCGCTTCTTACGAACTCATCTGCTGTGTGTTGGTTCCTTTTAGGATGTTGCATCTATGTTTAGATTCAGCGAGGTAGAAACACGTTTCTTCTAAAAGCTGCGTTTGGACATTCCAGAGTGGATGGGAGAAAAGGCTGTAAAGAGAAATACCTTGCTCTAAAACCAAAACCGAGCTATGTAGCAGAATGGTTGTCAATGTGTGTATTCAACTTCCAGAGTTAAACTGATGTGTGTTTGCAGCAGTTCGGAAACCCTTTCTTTGGAGAATGCAGAAACAGTCATTTCCAGCCCTAGAGACGCATGTAAGAGTTAGCAGTAAGAATGCGTTTAAAACACAGAAGACCCGCTTCTTACGAACTCATTTGCTGTGTGTTGGTTCCTTTTAGGAAGTTGCATCTACGTTTAGATTCAGCGAGGTAGAAACACGTTTCTTCTAAAAGCTGCGTTTGGACATTCCAGAGTGGATGGGAGAAAAGGCTGTAAAGAGAAATACCTTGCTCTAAAACCAAAACGGAGCTATCTAGCAGAATGGTTGTCAATGTGTGTATTCAACTTCCAGAGTTAAACTGATGTGTGTTTGCAGCAGTTCGGAAACCCTTTCTTTGGAGAATGCAGAAACAGTCATTTCCAGCCCTAGAGACAGATATAAGAGTTAGCAGGAAGAATGCGTTTAAAACACAGAAGACCCGCTTCTTACGAACTCATCTGCTGTGTGTTGGTTCCTTTTAGGAAGTTGCATCTATGTTTAGATCAGCGAGGTAGAAACACGTTTCTTCTAAAAGCTGCGTTTGGACATTCCAGAGTGGATGGGAGAAAAGGCTGTAAAGAGAAATACCTTACTCTAAAACCAAAACGGAGCTATGTAGCAGAATGGTTGGCATTGTGTGTATTCAGTTTCCAAGGTTAAACTGATGTGTGTTTGCAGCAGTTCGGAAACCCTTTCTTTGGAGAATGCAGAAACAGTCATTTCCAGCCCTAGAGACGGATTTAAGAGTTAGCAGTAAGAATGCGTTTAAAACACAGAAGACCCGCTTCTTACGAACTCATCTGCTGTGTGTTGGTTCCTTTTAGGAAGTTTCATCTATGTTTAGATTCAGCGAGGTAGAAACACGTTTCTTCTAAAAGCTGCGTTTGGACATTCCAGAGTGGATGGGAGAAAAGTCTGTAAAGAGAAATACCTTGCTCTAAAACCAAAACGGAGCGATGTAGCAGAATGGTTGTCAATGTGTGTATTCAACTTCCAGAGTTAAACTGATGTGTGTTTGCAGCAGTTCGGAAACCCTTTCTTTGGAGAATGCAGAAACACTAATTTCCAGCTCTAGAGACGCATATAAGAAATACCTTGCTCTAAAACCAAAACGGAGCTATGTAGCAGAATAGTTGGCAATGTGTGTATTCAACTTCCAGAGTTAAACTGATGTGTGTTTGCCGCAGCTTGGAAACCCTTTCTTTGGAGACTGCAGAAACAGTCATTTCCAGCCCTAGAGACGCATGTAAGAGTTAGCAGTAAGAATGCGTTTAAAACACAGAAGACCCGCTTCTTACGAACTCATTTGCTGTGTGTTGGTTCCTTTTAGGAAGTTGCATCTATGTTTAGATTCAGCGAGGTAGAAACACGTTTCTTCTAAAAGCTGCGTTTGGACATTCCAGAGCGGATGGGAGAAAAGGCTGTAAAGAGAAATACCTTGCTCTAAAACCAAAACGGAGCTATCTAGCAGAATGGTTGTCAATGTGTGTATTCAACTTCCAGAGTTAAACTGATGTGTGTTTGCAGCAGTTCGAAAACCCTTTCTTTGGAGAATGCAGAAACAGTCATTTCCAGCCCTAGAGACGGATATAAGAGTTAGCAGTAAGAATGCGTTTAAAACACAGAAGACCCGCTTCTTACGAACTCATCTGCTGTGTGTTGGTTCCTTTTAGGAAGTTGCATCTATGTTTAGATTCAGCGAGGTAGAAACACGTTTCTTCTAAAAGCTGCGTTTGGACATTCCAGAGTGGATGGGATAAAAGGCTGTAAGAGAAATACCTTGCTCTAAAACCAAAACGGAGCTATGTAGCAGAATGGTTGGCAATGTGTTTATTCAACTTCCAGAGTTAAACTGATGTGTGTTTGCCGCAGCTTGGAAACCCTTTCTTTGGAGAATGCAGAAACAGTCATTTCCAGCCCTAGAGACGCATATAAGAGTTAGCAGTAAGAATGCGTTTAAAACACAGAAGACCCGCTTCTTACGAACTCATCTGCTGTGTGTTGGTTCCTTTTAGGAAGTTGCATCTATGTTTAGATTCAGCGAGGTAGAAACACGTTTCTTCTAAAAGCGGCGTTTGGACATTCCAGAGTGGATGGGAGAAAAGATTGTAAAGAGAAATACCTTGCTCTAAAACCAAAACGGAGCTATGTAGCAGAATGGTTGGCCATATGTGTATTCAGCTTCCCGAGTTAAACTGATGTTTGTTTGCAGCAGTTCGGAAACCCTTTCTTTGGAGAATGCAGAAACAGTCATTTCCAGCCCTAGAGACGCATATAAGAGTTAGCAGTAAGAATGCGTTTAAAACACAGAAGACCCGCTTCTTACGAACTCATTTGCTGTGTGTTGGTTCCTTTTAGGAAGTTGCATCTATGTTTAGATTCAGCGAGGTAGAAACACGTTTCTTCTAAAAGCTGTGTTTGGACATTCCAGAGTGGATGGGAGAAAAGGCTGTAAAGAGAAATACCTTGCTCTAAAACCAAAACGGAGCTATCTAGCAGAATGGTTGTCAATGTGTGTATTCAACTTCCAGAGTTAAACTGATGTCTGTTTGCAGCAGTTCGGAAACCCTTTCTTTGGAGAATGCAGAAACAGTCATTTCCAGCCCTAGAGACGCATATAAGAGTTAGCAGTAAGAATGCGTTTAAAACACAGAAGACCCGCTACTTACTAACTCATCTGCTGTGTGTTGGTTCCTTTTAGGAAGTTGCATCTATGTTTAGATTCAGCGAGGTAGAAACACGTTTCTTCTAAAAGCTGCGTTTGGACATTCCAGAGTGGATGGGAGAAAACGCTGTAAGAGAAATACCTTGCTCTAAAACCAAAACGGAGCTATGTAGCAGAATGGTTGGCAATGTGTGTATTCAACTTCCAGAGTTAAACTGATGTGTGTTTGCCGCAGCTTGGAAACCCTTTCTTTGGAGAATGCAGAAACAGTCATTTCCAGCCCTAGAGACGGATATAAGAGTTAGCAGTAAGAATGCGATTAAAACACAGAAGACCCGCTTCTTACGAACTCATCTGCTGTGTGTTGGTTCCTTTTAGGAAGGTGCATCTATCTTTAGATTCAGCGAGGTAGAAACACGTTTCTTCTAAAAGATGCGTTTGGACATTCCAGAGTGGATGGGAGAAAAGGCTTCAAAGAGAAATACCTTGCTCTAAAACCAAAACGGAGCTATGTAGCAGAATGGTTGGCAATGTGTGTATTCAGCTTCCAAGGTTAAACTGATGTGTGTTTGCAGCAGTTCGGAAACCCTTTCTTTGGAGAATGCAGAAACAGTCATTTCCAGCCCTAGAGACGGATATAAGAGTTAGCAGTAAGAATGCGTTTAAAACACAGAAGACCCGCTTTTACGAACTCATGTGCTGTGCGTTGGTTCCTTTTAGGAAGTTGCATCTATGTTTAGATTCAGCGAGGTAGAAACACGTTTCTTCTAAAAGCTGCGTTTGGACATTCCAGAGTGGATGGGAGAAAAGTCTGTAAAGAGAAATACCTTGCTCTAAAACCTAAACGGAGATATGTAGCAGAATAGTTGTCAATGTGTGTATTCAACTTCCAGAGTTAAATTGATGTGTGTTTGCAGCAGTTCGGAAACCCTTTCTTTGGAGAATGCAGAAACACTAATTTCCAGCTCTAGAGACGCATATAAGTGTTAGCAGTAAGAATGCGTTTAAAACACAGAAGACCCGCTTCTTACGAACTCATCTGCTGTGTGTTGGTTCCTTTTTGGAAGTTGCATCTATGTTTAGATTCAGCGAGGTAGAAACACGTTTCTTCTAAAAGCTGCGTTTGGACATTGCAGAGTGGATGGGAGAAAAGGCTGTAAAGAGAAATACCTTGCTCTAAAACCAAAACGGAGCTATCTAGCAGAATGGTTGTCAATGTGTGTATTCAACTTCCAGAGTTAAACTGATGTGTGTTTGCAGCAGTTTGGAAACCCTTTCTTTGGAGAATGCAGAAACAGTCATTTCCAGCCCTAGAGACGCATATAAGATTTAGCAGTAAGAATGCGTTTAAAACACAGAAGACCCGCTTCTTACGAACTCATCTGCTGTGTGTTGGTTCCTTTTAGGAAGTTGCATCTATGTTTAGATTCAGCGAGGTAGAAACACGTTTCTTCTAAAAGCTGCCTTTGGACATTCCAGAGTGGATGGGAGAAAAGGCTGTAAGAGAAATACCTTGCTCTAAAACCAAAACGGAGCTATGTAGCAGAATGGTTGGCAATGTGTGTATTCAACTTCCAGAGTTAAACTGATGTGTGTTTGCCGCAGCTTGAAAACCCTTTCTTTGGAGAATGCAGAAACAGTCATTTCAAGCCCTAGAGACGGATATAAGAGTTAGCAGTACGAATGCGTTTTAAACACAGAAGACCCGCTTCTTACGAACTCATCTGTTGTGTGTTGGTTCCTTTTAGGAAGTTGCATCTATGTTTAGATCAGCGAGGTAGAAACACGTTTCTTCTAAAAGCTGCGTTTGGACATTCCAGAGTGGATGGGAGAAAAGGCTGTAAAGAGAAATACCTTGCTCTAAAACCAAAACGGAGCTATGTAGCAGAATGGTTGGCAATGTGTGTATTCAGCTTCCAAGGTTAAACTGATGTGTGTTTGCATCAGTTCGGAAACCCTTTCTTTGGAGAATGCAGAAACAGTCATTTCCAGCCCTAGAGACGGATATAAGAATTAGCAGTAAGAATGCGTTTAAAACACAGAAGACCCGCTTCTTACGAACTCATCTGCTGTGTATTGGTTCCTTTTAGGAAGTTGCATCTATGTTTAGATTCAGCGAGGTAGAAACACGATTCTTCTAAAAGCTGCGTTTGGACATTCCAGAGTGGATGGGATAAAAGGCTGTAAAGAGAAATACCTTGCTATAAAACCAAAACGGAGCTATGTAGCAGAATGGTTGGCAATGTGTGTATTCAACATCCAGAGTTAAACTGATGTGTGCTTGCAGCAGTTCGGAAACCCTTTCTTTGGAGAATGCAGAAACAGTCATTTCCAGGCCTAGAGACGCATATAAGAGTTAGCAGTAAGAATGCGTTTAAAACACAGAAGACCCGCTTCTTACAAACTCATCTGCTGTGTGTTGGTTCCTTTTAGGAAGTTGCATCTATGTTTAGATTCCTCGAGGTAGAAACACGTTTCTTCTAAAAGCTGCGTTTGGACATTCCAGAGTGGATGGGAGAAAAGGCGGTAAAGAGAAATACCTTGCTCTAAAACCAAAACGGAGCTATCTAGCAGAATGGTTGTCAATGTGTGTATTCAACTTCCAGAGTTAAACTGATTTGTGTTTGCAGCAGTTTGGAAACCCTTTCTTTGGAGAATGCAGAAACAGTCATTTCCAGCCCTAGAGACGCATATAAGAGTTAGCAGTAAGAATGCGTTTAAAACACAGAAGACCCGCTTCTTACGAACTCATCTGCTGTGTGTTGGTTCCTTTTTGGAAGTTGCATCTATGTTTAGATTCAGCGAGGTAGAAACACGTTTCTTCTAAAAGCTGCGTTTGGACATTCCAGAGTGGATGGGAGAAAAGGCTGTAAAGAGAAATACCTTGCTCTAAAACCAAAACGGAGCTATGTAGCAGAATGGTTGGCAATGTGTGTATTCAACTTCCAGAGTTAAACTGATGTGTGTTTGCAGCAGTTCCGAAACCCTTTCTTTGGAGAATGCAGAAACAGTCATTTCCAGCCCTAGAGACGCATATAAGAGTTAGCAGTAAGAATGCGTTTAAAACACAGAAGACCCGCTTCTTACGAACTTATTTGCTGTGTGTTGGTTCCTTTTAGGAAGTTGCATCTATGTTTAGATTCCTCGAGGTAGAAACACGTTTCTTCTAAAAGCTGCGTTTGGACATTCCAGAGTGGATGGGAGAAAAGGCTGTAAAGAGAAATACCTTGCTCTAAAACCAAAACGGAGCTATCTAGCAGAATGGTTGTCAATGTGTGTATTCAACTTCCAGAGTTAAACTGATGTGTGTTTGCAGCAGTTTGGAAACCCTTTCTTTGGAGAATGCAGAAACAGTCATTTCCCGCCCTAGAGACGGATATAAGAGTTAGCAGTAAGAATGCGTTTAAAACACAGAAGACCCGCTACTTACTAACTCATCTGCTGTGTGTTGGTTCCTTTTAGGAAGTTGCATCTATGTTTAGATTCAGCGAGGTAGAAACACGTTTCTTCTAAAAGCTGCGTTTGGACATTCCAGAGTGGATGGGAGAAAAGGCTGTAAGAGAAATACCTTGCGCTAAAACCAAAACGGAGCTATGGAGCACAATGGTTGGCAATGTGTGTATTCAACTTCCAGAGTTAAACTGATGTGTGTTTGCTGCAGCTTGGAAACCATTTCTTTGGAGAATGCAGAAACAGTCATTTCCAGCCCTAGAGACGGATATAAGAGTTAGCAGTAAGAATGCGTTTAAAACACAGAAGACCCGCTTCTTACGAACTCATCTGCTGTGTGTTGGTTCCTTTTAGGAAGTTGCATCTATGTTTAGATTCAGCGAGGTAGACACACGTTTCATCTAAAAGATGCGTTTGGACATTCCAGAGTGGTTGGGAGAAAAGGCTGTAAGAGAAATACCTTGCTCTAAAACCAAAACGGAGCTATGTAGCAGAATGGTTGTCAATGTGTGTATTCAACTTCCAGAGTTAAACTGATTTGTGTTTGCAGCAGTTCGGAAACCTTTCTTTGGAGAATGCAGAAACAGTCATTTCCAGCCCTAGAGACGCATATAAGAGTTAGCAGTAAGAATGCGTTTAAAACACAGAAGACCCGCTTCTTACGAACTCATGTGCTGTGCGTTGGTTCCTTTTAGGAAGTTGCATCTATGTTTAGATTCAGCGAGGTAGAAACACGTTTCTTCTAAAAGCTGCGTTTGGACATTCCAGAGTGGATGGGAGAAAAGGCTGTAAAGAGAAATACCTTGCTCTAAAACCAAAACGGAGATCTGTAGCAGAATAGTTGTCAATGTGTGTATTCAACTTCCAGAGTTACACTGATGTGTGTTTGCAGCAGTTCGGAAACCCTTTCTTTGGAGAATGCAGAAACACTAATTTCCAGCTCTAGAGACGCATATAAGTGTTAGCAGTAAGAATGCGTTTAAAACACAGAAGACCCGCTTCTTACGAACTCATCTGCTGTGTGTTGGTTCCTTTTTGGAAGTTGCATCTATGTTTAGATTCAGCGAGGTAGAAACACGTTTCTTCTAAAAGCTGCGTTTGGACATTGCAGAGTGGATGGGAGAAAAGGCTGTAAAGAGAAATACCTTGCTCTAAAACCAAAACGGAGCTATCTAGCAGAATGGTTGTCAAGGTGTGTATTCAACTTCCAGAGTTAAACTGATGTGTGTTTGCAGCAGTTTGGAAACCCTTTCTTTGGAGAATGCAGAAACAGTCATTTCCAGCCCTAGAGACGCATATAAGATTTAGCAGTAAGAATGCGTTTAAAACACAGAAGACCCGCTTCTTACGAACTCATCTGCTGTGTGTTGGTTCCTTTTAGGAAGTTGCATCTATGTTTAGATTCAGCGAGGTAGAAACACGTTTCTTCTAAAAGCTGCGTTTGGACATTCCAGAGTGGATGGGAGAAAAGGCTGTAAGAGAAATACCTTGCTCTAAAACCAAAACGGAGCTATCTAGCAGAATGGTTGGCAATGTGTGTATTCAACTTCCAGAGTTAAACTGATGTGTGTTTGCCGCAGCTTGGAAACCCTTTCTTTGGAGAATGCAGAAACAGTCATTTCCAGCCCTAGAGACGGATATAAGAGTTAGCAGTAAGAATGCGTTTAAAACACAGAAGACCCGCTTCTTACGAACTCATCTGCTGTGTGTTGGTTCTTTTTAGGAAGTTGCATCTATGTTTAGATCAGCGAGGTAGAAACACGTTTCTTCTAAAAGCTGCGTTTGGACATTCCAGAGTGGATGGGAGAAAAGGCTGTAAAGAGAAATACCTTGCTCTAAAACCAAAACGGAGCTATGTAGCAGAATGGTTGGCAATGTGTGTATTCAACTTCCAGAGTTAAACTGATGTGTGTTTGCAGCAGTTCGGAAACCCTTTCTTTGGAGAATGCAGAAACAGTCATTTCCAGCCCTAGAGACGCATATAAGAGTTAGCAGTAAGAATGCGTTTAAAACACAGAAGACCCGCTTCTTACGAACTCATCTGCTGTGTGTTGGTTCCTTTTAGGAAGTTGCATCTATGTTTAGATCAGCGAGGTAGAAACACGTTTATTCTAAAAGCTGCGTTTGGTCATTCCAGAGTGGATGGGAGAAAAGGCTGTAAGAGAAATACCTTGCTCTAAAACCAAAACGGAGCTATGTAGCACAATGGTTGGCAATGTGTGTATTCAACTTCCAGAGTAAAACTGATGTGTGTTTGCCGCAGCTTGGAAACCCTTTCTTTGGAGAATGCAGAAACAGTCATTTCCAGCCCTAGAGACGCATATAAGAGTTAGCAGTAAGAATGCGTTTAAAACACAGAAGACCCGCTTCTTACGAACTCATCTGCTGTGTGTTGGTTCCTTTTAGGAAGTTGCATCTATGTTTAGATTCAGCGAGGTAGAAACACGTTTCTTCTAAAAGCGGCGTTTGGACGTTCCAGAGTGGATGGGAGAATAGGCTGTAAAGAGAAATACCTTGCTCTAAAACCAAAACGGAGCTATGTAGCAGAATGGTTGGCAATATGTGTATTCAGCTTCCAGAGTTAAACTGATGTGTGTTTGCAGCATTTCGGAAACCCTTTCTTTGGAGAATGCAGAAACAGTCATTTCCAGCCCTAGAGACGCATATAAGAGTTAGCAGTAAGAATGCGTTTAAAACACAGAAGACCCGCCTCTTACGAACTCATTTGCTGTGTGTTGGTTCCTTTTAGGAAGTTGCATCTATGTTTAGATTCAGCGAGGTAGAAACACGTTTCTTCTAAAAGCTGCGTTTGGACATTCCAGAGTGGATGGGAGAAAACGCTGTTAAGAGAAATACCTTGCTCTAAAACCAAAACAGAGCTATCTAGCAGAATGGTTGTCAATGTGTGTATTCAACTTCCAGAGTTAAACTGATGAGTGTTTGCAGCAGTTCGGAAACCCTTTCTTTGGAGAATGCAGAAACAGTCATTTCCAGCCCGAGAGACGGATATAAGAGTTAGCAGTAAGAATGCGTTTAAAACACAGAAGACCCGCTACTTACTAACTCATCTGCTGTGTGTTGGTTCCTTTTAGGAAGTTGCATCTATGTTTAGATTCAGCGAGGTAGAAACACGTTTCTTCTAAAAGCTGCGTTTGGACATTCCAGAGTGGATGGGAGAAAAGGCTGCAAGAGAAATACCTTGCTCTAAAACCAAAACGGAGCTATGTAGCACAATGGTTGGCAATGTGTGTATTCAACTTCCAGAGTTAAACTGATGTGTGTTTGCCGCAGCTTGGAAACCCTTTCTTTGGAGAATGCAGAAACAGTCATTTCCAGCCCTAGAGACGGATATGAGAGTTAGCAGTAAGAATGCGTTTAAAACACAGAAGACCCGCTTCTTACGAACTCATCTGCTGTGTGTTGGTTCCTTTTAGGAAGTTGCATCTATGTTTAGATCAGCGAGGTAGAAACACGTTTCTTCTAAAAGATGCGTTTGGTCATTCCAGAGTGGATGGGAGAAAAGGCTGTAAGAGAAATGCCTTGCTGTAAAACCAAAACGGAGCTATGTAGCACAATGGTTGGCAATGTGTGTATTCAACTTCCAGAGTAAAACTGATGTGTGTTTGCCGCAGCTTGGAAACCCTTTCTTTGGAGAATGCAGAAACAGTCATTTCCAGCCCTAGAGACGGATATAAGTGTTAGCAGTAAGAATGCGTTTAAAACACAGAAGACCCGCTTCTTACGAACTCATCTGCTGTGTGTTGGTTCCTTTTAGGAAGTTGCATCTATGTTTAGATTCAGCGAGGTAGAAACACGTTTCTTCTAAAAGCTGCGTTTGGACATTCCAGAGTGGATGGGAGAAAAGGCTGTAAAGAGAAATACCTTGCTCTAAAACCAAAACGGAGCTATGTAGCAGAATGGTTTGTAATATGTGTATTCAGCTTCCAGAGTTAAACTGATGTGTGTTTGCAGCAGTTCGGAAACCCTTTCTTTGGAGAATGCAGAAACAGTCATTTCCAGCCCTAGAGACGCATATAAGAGTTAGCAGTAAGAATGCCATTAAAACACAGAAGACCCGCTTCTTACGAACTCATCTGCTGTGTGTTGGTTCCTTTTAGGAAGTTGCATCTATGTTTAGATTCAGCGAGGTAGAAACACGTTTCTTCTAAAAGATGCGTTTGGACATTCCAGAGTGGATGGGAGAAAAGGCTGTAAGAGAAATACCTTGCTCTAAAACCAAAACGGAGCTATGTAGCAGAATGGTTGTCAATGTGTGTATTCAACTTCCAGAGTTAAACTGATTTGTGTTTGCAGTAGTTAGGAAACCTTTCTTTGGAGAATGCAGAAACAGTCATTTCCAGCCCTAGAGACGCATATAAGAGTTAGCAGTAAGAATGCGTTTAAAACACAGAAGACCCGCTTCTTACGAACGCATGTGCTGTGCGTTGGTTCCTTTTAGGAAGTTGCATCTATGTTTAGATTCAGCGAGGTAGAAACACGTTTCTTCTAAGAGCTGCGTTTGGACATTCCAGAGTGGATGGGAGAAAAGGCTGTAAAGAGAAATACCTTGCTCTAAAACCAAAACGGAGATCTGTAGGAGAATAGTTGTCAATGTGTGTATTCAACTTCCAGAGTTAAACTGATGTGTGTTTGCAGCAGTTTGGAAACCCTTTCTTTGGAGAATGCAGAAACAGTCATTTACAGCCCTAGAGACGCATATAAGATTTAGCAGTAAGAATGCGTTTAAAACACAGAAGACCCGCTTCTTACGAACTCATCTGCTGTGTGTTGGTTCCTTTTAGGAAGTTGCATCTATGTTTAGATTCAGCGAGGTAGAAACACGTTTCTTCTAAAAGCTGCGTTTGGACATTCCAGAGTGGATGGGAGAAAAGGCTGTAAGAGAAATACCTTGCTCTAAAACCAAAACGGAGCTATGTAGCACAATGGTTGGCAATGTGTGTATTCAACTTCCAGAGTTAAATTGATGTGTGTTTGCCGCAGCTTGGAAACCCTTTCTTTGGAGAATGCAGAAACAGTCATTTCCAGCTCTAGAGACGGATATAAGAGTTAGCAGTAAGAATGCGTTTAAAACACAGAAGACCCGCTTCTTACGAACTCATCTGCTGTGTGTTGGTTCCTTTTCGGAAGTTGCATCTATGTTTAGATCAGCGAGGTAGAAACACGTTTCTTCTAAAAGCTGCGTTTGGTCATTCCAGAGTGGATGGGAGAAAAGGCTGTAAGAGAAATACCTTGCTCTAAAACCAAAACGGAGCTATGTAGCACAATGGTTGACAATGTGTGTATTCAACTTCCAGAGTAAAACTGATTGTGTTTGCCGCAGCCTGGAAACCCTTTCTTTGGAGAATGCAGAAACAGTCATTTCCAGCCCTAGAGACGGATATAAGAGTTAGCAGTAAGAATGCGTTTAAAACACAGAAGACCCGCTTCTTACGAACTCATCTGCTCTGTGTTGGTTCCTTTCAGGAAGTTGCATCTATGTTTAGATTCAGCGAGGTAGAAACACGTTTCTTCTAAAAGCTGCGTTTGGACATTCCAGAGTGGATGGGAGAAAAGGCTGTAAAGAGAAATACCTTGCTCTAAAACCAATACGGAGCTATGTAGCAGAATGGTTGGCAATGTGTGTATTCAGCTTCCAGAGTTAAACTGATGTGTGTTTGCAGCAGTTCGGAAACCCTTTCTTTGGAGAATGCAGAAACAGTCATTTCCAGCCCTAGAGACGCATATAAGAGTTAGCAGTAAGAATGCATTTAAAACACAGAAGACCCGTTTCTTACGAACTCATCTGCTGTGTGTTGGTTCCTTTTAGGAAGTTGCATCTATGTTTAGATTCAGCGAGGTAGAAACACGTTTCTTCTAAAAGATGCGTTTGGACATTCCAGAGTGGATGGGAGAAAAGGCTGTAAAGAGAAATACCTTGCTCTAAAACCAAAACGGATCTATCTAGCAGAATGGTTGGCAATGAGTGTATTCAACTTCCAGAGTTAAACTGATGTGTGTTTGCCGCAGCTTGGAAACCCTTTCTTTGGAGAATGCAGAAACAGTCATTTCCAGCCCTAGAGACGCATATAAGAGTTAGCAGTAAGAATGCGTTTAAAACACAGAAGACCCGCTTCTTACGAACTCATCTGTTGTGTGTTGGTTCCTTTTAGGAAGTTGCATCTATGTTTAGATTCAGCGAGGTAGAACCACGTTTCTTCTAAAAGATGCGTTTGGACATTCCAGACTGGATGGGATAAAAGGCTGCAAGAGAAATACCTTGCTCTAAAACCAAAACGGAGCTATGTAGCACAATGGTTGGCAATGTGTGTATTCAACTTCCCGAGTTAAACTGATGTGTGTTTGCCGCAGCTTGGAAACCCTTTCTTTGGAGAATGCAGAAACAGTCATTTCCAGCCCTAGAGACGGATATAAGAGTTAGCAGTAAGAATGCGTTTAAAACACAGAAGACCCGCTTCTTACGAACTCATCTGCTGTGTGTTGGTTCCTTTTAGGAAGTTGCATCTATGTTTAGATCAGCGAGGTAGAAACACGTTTCTTCTAAAAGATGCGTTTGGTCATTCCAGAGTGGATGGGAGAAAAGGCTGTAAGAGAAATACCTTGCTGTAAAACCAAAACGGAGCTATGTAGCACAATGGTTGGCAATGTGTGTATTCAACTTCCAGAGTAAAACTGATGTGTGTTTGCCGCAGCTTGGAAACCCTTTCTTTGGAGAATGCAGAAACAGTCATTTCCAGCCCTAGAGACGGATATAATAGTTAGCAGTAAGAATGCGTTTAAAACACAGAAGACCCGCTTCTTACGAACTCATCTGCTGTGTGTTGGTTCCTTTTAGGAAGTTGCATCTATGTTTAGATTCAGCGAGGTAGAAACACGTTTCTTCTAAAAGCTGCGTTTGGACATTCCAGAGTGGATGGGAGAAAAGGCTGTAAAGAGAAATACCTTGCTCTAAAACCGAAACGGAGCTATCTAGCAGAATGGTTTGTAATGTGTGTATTCAGCTTCCAGAGTTAAACTGATGTGTGTTTGCAGCAGTTCGGAAACCCTTTCTTTGGAGAATGCAGAAACAGTCATTTCCAGCCCTAGAGACGCATATAAGATTTAGCAGTAAGAATGCCTTTAAAACACAGAAGACCCGCTTCTTACGAACTCATCTGCTGTGTGTTGGTTCCTTTTAGGAAGTTGCATCTATGTTTAGATTCAGCGAGGTAGAAACACGTTTCTTCTAAAAGATGCGTTTGGACATTCCAGAGTGGATGGGAGAAAAGGCTGTAAGAGAAATACCTTGCTCTAAAACCAAAACGGAGCTATGTAGCAGAATGGTTGTCAATGTGTGTATTCAACTTCCAGAGTTAAACTGATTTGTGTTTGCAGCAGTTCGGAAACCTTTCTTTGGAGAATGCAGAAACAGTCATTTCCAGCCCTCGAGACGCATATAAGAGTTAGCAGTAAGAATGCGTTTAAAACACAGAAGACCCGCTTCTTACGAACGCATGTGCTGTGCGTTGGTTCCTTTTAGGAAGTTGCATCTATGTTTAGATTCAGCGAGGTAGAAACACGTTTCTTCTAAGAGCTGCGTTTGGACATTCCAGAGTGGATGGGAGAAAAGGCTGTAAAGAGAAACACCTTGCTCTAAAACCAAAACGGAGATCTGTAGCAGAATAGTTGTCAATGTGTGTATTCAACTTCCAGAGTTAAACTGATGTGTGTTTGCAGCAGTTCGGAAACCCATTCTTTGGAGAATGCAGAAACACTAATTTCCAGCTCTAGAGACGCATATAAGTGTTAGCAGTAAGAATGCGTTTAAAACACAGAAGACCCGCTTCTTACGAACTCATCTGCTGTGTGTTGGTTCCTTTTTGGAAGTTGCATCTATGTTTAGATTCAGCGAGGTAGAAACACGTTACTTCTAAAAGCTGCGTTTGGACATTGCAGAGTGGATGGGAGAAAAGGCTGTAAAGAGAAATACCTTGCTCTAAAACCAAAACGGAGCTATCTAGCAGAATGGTTGTCAATGTGTGTATTCAACTTCCGGAGTTAAACTGATGTGTGTTTGCAGCAGTTTGGAAACCCTTTCTTTGGAGAATGCAGAAACAGTCATTTACAGCCCTAGAGACGCATATAAGATTTAGCAGTAAGAATGCGTTTAAAACACAGAAGACCCGCTTCTTACGAACTCATCTGCTGTGTGTTGGTTCCTTTCAGGAAGTTGCATCTATGTTTAGATTCAGCGAGGTAGAAACACGTTTCTTTTAAAAGATGCGTTTGGACATTCCAGAGTGGATGGGAGAAAAGGCTGTAAAGAGAAATACCTTGCTCTAAAACCAAAACGGAGCTATGTAGCAGAATGGTTGGCAATGTGTGTATTCAGCTTCCAGAGTTAAACTGATGTGTGTTTGCAGCAGTTCGGAAACCCTTTCTTTGGAGAATGCAGAAACAGTCATTTCCAGCCCTAGAGACGCATATAAGAGTTAGCAGTAAGAATGCATTTAAAACATAGAAGACCCGTTTCTTCCGAACTCATCTGCTGTGTGTTGGTTCCTTTTAGGAAGTTGTATCTATGTTTAGATTCAGCGAGGTAGAAACACGTTTCTTCTAAAAGATGCGTTTGGACATTCCAGAGTGGATGGGAGAAAAGGCTGTAAAGAGAAATACCTTGCTCTAAAACCAAAACGGAGCTATCTAGCAGAATGGTTGGCAATGTGTGTATTCAACTTCCAGAGTTAAACTGATGTGTGTTTGCCGCAGCTTGGAAACCCTTTCTTTGGAGAATGCAGAAACAGTCATTTCCAGCCCTAGAGACGCATATAAGAGTTAGCAGTAAGAATGCGTTTAAAACACAGAAGACCCGCTTCTTACGAACTCATCTGCTGTGTGTTGGTTCCTTTTAGGAAGTTGCATCTATGTTTAGATTCAGCGAGGTAGAAACACGTTTCTTCTAAAAGCGGCGTTTGGACATTCCAGAGTGGATGGGAGAAAAGGCTGTAAAGAGAAATACCTTGCTCTAAAACCAAAACGGAGCTATGTAGCAGAATGGTTGGCAATATGTGTATTCAGCTTCCAGAGTTAAACTGATGTGTGTTTGCAGCAGTTCGGAAACCCTTTCTTTGGAGAATGCAGAAACAGTCATTTCCAGCCCTAGAGACGCATATAAGAGTTAGCAGTAAGAATGCGTTTAAAACACAGAAGACCCGCCTCTTACGAACTCATTTGCTGTGTGTTGGTTCCTTTTAGGAAGTTGCATCTATGTTTAGATTCAGCGAGGTAGAAACACGTTTCTTCTAAAAGATGCGTTTGGACATTCCAGAGTGGATGGGAGAAAAGGCTGTAAAGAGAAATACCTTGCTCTAAAACCAAAACGGAGCTATCTAGCAGAATGGTTGGCAATGAGTGTATTCAACTTCCAGAGTTAAACTGATGTGTGTTTGCCGCAGCTTGGAAACCCTTTCTTTGGAGAATGCAGAAACAGTCATTTCCAGCCCTAGAGACGCATATAAGAGTTAGCAGAAAGAAAGCGTTTAAAACACAGAAGACCCGCTTCTTACGAACTCATCTGCTGTGTGGTGGTTCCTTTTAGGAAGTTGCATCTATGTTTAGATTCAGCGAGGTAGAACCACGTTTCTTCTAAAAGATGCGTTTGGACATTCCAGACTGGATGGGATAAAAGGCTGCAAGAGAAATACCTTGCTCTAAAACCAAAACGGAGCTATGTAGCACAATGGTTGGCAATGTGTGTATTCAACTTCCAGAGTTAAACTGATGTGTGTTTGCCGCAGCTTGGAAACCCTTTCTTTGGAGAATGCAGAAACAGTCATTTCCAGCCCTAGAGACGGATATAAGAGTTAGCAGTAAGAATGCGTTTAAAACACAGAAGACCCGCTTCTTACGAACTCATCTGCTGTGTGTTGGTTCCTTTTAGGAAGTTGCATCTATGTTTAGATTCAGCGAGGTAGAAACACGTTTCTTCTCAAAGATGCGTTTGGACATTCCAGAGTGGATGGGAGAAAAGGCTGTAAGAGAAATACCTTGCTCTAAAACCAAAACGGAGCTATGTAGCAGAATGGTTGTCAATGTGTGTATTCAACTTCCAGAGTTAAACTGATTTGTGTTTGCAGCAGTTCGGAAACCTTTCTTTGGAGAATGCAGAAACAGTCATTTCCAGCCCTCGAGACGCATATAAGAGTTAGCAGTAAGAATGCGTTTAAAACACAGAAGACCCGCTTCTTACGAACGCATGTGCTGTGCGTTGGTTCCTTTTAGGAAGTTGCATCTATGTTTAGATTCAGTGAGGTAGAAACACGTTTCTTCTAAGAGCTGCGTTTGGACATTCCAGAGTGGATGGGAGAAAAGGCTGTAAAGAGAAATACCTTGCTCTAAAACCAAAACGGAGATCTGTAGCAGAATAGTTGTCAATGTGTGTATTCAACTTCCAGAGTTAAACTGATGTGTGTTTGCAGCAGTTCGGAAACCCATTCTTTGGAGAATGCAGAAACACTAATTTCCAGCTCTAGAGACGCATATAAGTGTTAGCAGTAAGAATGCGTTTAAAACACAGAAGACCCGCTTCTTACGAACTCATCTGCTGTGTGTTGGTTCCTTTTTGGAAGTTGCATCTATGTTTAGATTCAGCGAGGTAGAAACACGTTTCTTCTAAAAGCTGCGTTTGGACATTGCAGAGTGGATGGGAGAAAAGGCTGTAAAGAGAAATACCTTGCTCTAAAACCAAAACGGAGCTATCTAGCAGAATGGTTGTCAATGTGTGTATTCAACTTCCAGAGTTAAACTGATGTGTGTTTGCAGCAGTTTGGAAACCCTTTCTTTGGAGAATGCAGAAACAGTCATTTACAGCCCTAGAGACGCATATAAGATTTAGCAGTAAGAATGCGTTTAAAACACAGAAGACCCGCTTCTTACGAACTCATCTGCTGTGTGTTGGTTCCTTTCAGGAAGTTGCATCTATGTTTAGATTCAGCGAGGTAGAAACACGTTTCTTCTAAAAGATGCGTTTGGACATTCCAGAGTGGATGGGAGAAAAGGCTGTAAAGAGAAATACCTTGCTCTAAAACCAAAACGGAGCTATGTAGCTGAATGGTTGGCAATGTGTGTATTCAGCTTCCAGAGTTAAACTGATGTGTGTTTGCAGCAGTTCGGAAACCCTTTCTTTGGAGAATGCAGAAACAGTCATTTCCAGCCCTAGAGACGCATATAAGAGTTAGCAGTAAGAATGCATTTAAAACACAGAAGACCCGTTTCTTACGAACTCATCTGCTGTGTGTTGGTTCCTTTTAGGAAGTTGCATCTATGTTTAGATTCAGCGAGGTAGAAACACGTTTCTTCTAAAAGCTGCGTTTGGACATTCCAGAGTGGATGGGAGAAACGGCTGTAAAGAGAAATACCTTGCTCTAAAACCAAAACGGAGCTATCTAGCAGAATGGTTGTCAATGTGTGTATTCAACTTCCAGAGTTAAACTGATGTGTGTTTGCAGCAGTTCGGAAACCCTTTCTTTGGAGAATGCAGAAACAGTCATTTCCAGCCCTAGAGACGGATATAAGAGTTAGCAGTAAGAATGCGTTTAAAACACAGAAGACCCGCTACTTACTAACTCATCTGCTGTGTGTTGGTTCCTTTTAGGAAGTTGCATCTATTTTTAGATTCAGCGAGGTAGAAACACGTTTCTTCTAAAAGCTGCGTTTGGACATTCCAGAGTGGATGGGAGAAAAAACTGTAAGAGAAATACATTGCTCTAAAACCAAAACGGAGCTATGTAGCACAATGGTTGGCAATGTGTGTATTCAACTTCCAGAGTTAAACTGATGTGTGTTTGCCGCAGCTTGGAAACCCTTTCTTTGGAGAATGCAGAAACAGTCATTTCCAGCCCTAGAGACGGATATAAGAGTTAGCAGTAAGAATGCGTTTAAAACACAGAAGACCCGCTTCTTACGAACTCATCTGCTGTGTGTTGGTTCCTTTTAGGAAGTTGCATCTATGTTTAGATTCAGCGAGGTAGAAACACGTTTCTTCTAAAAGATGCGTTTGGACATTGCAGAGTGGATGGGAGAAAAGGCTGTAAAGAGAAATACCTTGCTCTAAAACCAAAACGGAGCTATGTAGCAGAATGGTTGGCAATGTGTGTATTCAGCTTCCAGAGTTAAACTGATGTGTGTTTGCAGCAGTTCGGAAACCCTTTCTTTGGAGAATGCAGAAACAGTCATTTCCAGCCCTAGAGACGCATATAAGAGTTAGCAGTAAGAATGCATTTAAAACACAGAAGACCCGCTTCTTACGAACTCATCTGCTGTGTGTTGGTTCCTTTTAGGAAGTTGCATCTATGTTTAGATTCAGCGAGGTAGAAACACGTTTCTTCTAAAAGATGCGTTTGGACATTCCAGAGTGGATGGGAGAAAAGGCTGTAAAGAGAAATACCTTGCTCTAAAACCAAAACGGAGCTATGTAGCAGAATGGTTGTCAATGTGTGTATTCAACTTCCAGAGTTAAACTGATTTGTGTTTGCAGCAGTTCGGAAACCTTTCTTTGGAGAATGCAGAAACAGTCATTTCCAGCCCTAGAGACGCATATAAGAGTTAGCAGTAAGAATGCGTTTAAAACACAGAAGACCCGCTTCTTACGAACTCATGTGCTGTGCGTTGGTTCCTTTTAGGAAGTTGCATCTACGTTTAGATTCAGCGCGGTAGAAACACGTTTCTTCTAAAAGCTGCGTTTGGACATTCCAGAGTGGATGGGAAAAAAGGCTGTAAAGAGAAATACCTTGCTCTAAAACCAAAACGGAGATCTGTAGCAGAATAGTTGTCAATGTGTGTATTCAACTTCCAGAGTTAAACTGATGTGTGTTTGCAGCAGTTCGGAAACCCTTTCTCTGGAGAATGCAGAAACATTAATTTCCAGCTCTAGAGACGCATATAAGTGTTAGCAGTAAGAATGCGTTTAAAACACAGAAGACCCGCTTCTTACGAACTCATCTGCTGTGTGTTGGTTCCTTTTAGGAAGTTGCATCTATGTTTAGATTCAGCGAGGTAGAAACACGTTTCTTCTAAAAGCTGCGTTTGGACATTGCGGAGTGGATGGGAGAAAAGGCTGTAAAGAGAAATACCTTGCTCTAAAACCAAAACGGAGCTATCTAGCAGAATGGTTGTCAATGTGTGTATTCAACTTCCAGAGTTAAACTGATGTGTGTTTGCAGCAGTTTGGAAACCCTTTCTTTGGAGAATGCAGAAACAGTCATTTCCAGCCCTAGAGACGCATATAAGATTTAGCAGTAAGAATGCGTTTAAAACACAGAAGACCCGCTTCTTACGAACTCATCTGCTGTGTGTTGGTTCCTTTTAGGAAGTTGCATCTATGTTTAGATTCAGCGAGGTAGAAACACGTTTCTTCTAAAAGCTGCGTTTGGACATTCCAGAGTGGATGGGAGAAAAGGCTGTAAGAGAAATACCTTGCTCTAAAACCAAAACGGAGCTATGTAGCAGAATGGTTGGCAATGTGTGTATTCAACTTCCAGAGTTAAACTGATGTGTGTTTGCCGCAGCTTGGAAACCCTTTCTTTGAAGAATGCAGAAACAGTCATTTCCAGCCCTAGAGACGGATATAAGAGTTAGCAGTAAGAATGCGTTTAAAACACAGAAGACCCGCTTCTTACGAACTCATCTGCTGTGTGTTGGTTCTTTTTAGGAAGTTGCATCTATGTTTAGATCAGCGAGGTAGAAACACGTTTCTTCTAAAAGCTGCGTTTGGACATTCCAGAGTGGATGGGAGAAAAGGCTGTAAAGAGAAATACCTTGCTCTAAAACCAAAACGGAGCTATGTAGCAGAATGGTTGGCAATGTGTGTATTCATCTTCCAGAGTTAAACTGATGTGTGTTTGCAGCAGTTAGGAAACCCTTTCTTTGGAGAATGCAGAAACAGTCATTTCCAGCCCTAGAGACTCATATAAGAGTTAGCAGTAAGAATGCGTTTAAAACACAGAAGACCCGCTTCTTACGAACTCATTTGCTGTGTGTTGGTTCCTTTTAGGAAGTTGCATCTATGTTTAGATTCAGCGAGGTAGAAACACGTTTCTTCTAAAAGCTGCGTTTGGACATTCCAGAGTGGATGGGAGAAAAGGCTGTAAAGAGAAATACCTTGCTCTAAAACCAAAACGGAGCTATCTAGCAGAATGGTTGTCAATGTGTGGATTCAACTTCCAGAGTTAAACTGAAGTGTGTTTGCAGCGGTTCGGAAACCCTTTCTTTGGAGAATGCAGAAACAGTCATTTCCAGCCCTAGAGACGGATATAAGAGTTAGCAGTAAGAATGCGTTTAAAACACAGAAGACCCGCTTCTTATGAACTCATCTGCTGTGTGTTGGTTCCTTTTAGGAAGTTGCATCTATGTTTAGATTCAGCGAGGTAGAAACACTTTTCTTCTAAAAGCTGCGTTTGGACATTCCAGAGTGGATGGGAGAAAAGGCTGTAAGAGAAATACCTTGCTCTAAAACCAAAACGGAGCTATGTAGCAGAATGGTTGGCAATGTGTGTATTCAGCTTCCAGAATTAAACTGATGTGTGTTTGCAGCAGTTCGGAAACCCTTTCTTTGGAGAATGCAGAAACAGTCATTTCCAGCCCTAGAGACGCATATAAGAGTTAGCAGTAAGAATGCGTTTAAAACACAGAAGACCCGCTTTTTACGAACTCATCTGCTGTGTGTTGGTTCCTTTTAGGAAGTTGCATCTATGTTTAGATTCAGCGAGGTAGAAACACGTTTCTTCTAAAAGCTGCGTTTGGACATTCCAGAGTGGATGGGAGAAAAGTCTGTAAAGAGAAATACCTTGCTCTAAGACCAAAATGGAGCTATGTAGCAGAATGGTTGTCAATGTGTGTATTCAACTTCCAGAGTTAAACTGATCTGTGTTTGCAGCAGTTCGGAAACCCTTTCTTTGGGGAATGCAGAAACAGTCATTTCCAGCCCTAGAGACGCATATAAGAGTTAGCAGTAAGAATGCGTTTAAAACACAGAAGACCCGCTTCTTACGAACTCATCTGCTGTGTGTTGGTTCCTTTTAGGAAGTTGCATCTATGTTTAGATTCATCGAGGTAGAAACACGTTTCTTCTAAAAGCTGCGTTTGGACATTCCAGAGTGGATGGGAGAAAAGGCAGTAAAGAGAAATACCTTGCTCTAAAACCAAAACGGAGCTATCTAGCAGAATGGTTGTCAATGTGTGTATTCAACTTCCAGAGTTAAACTGATTTGTGTTTGCAGCAGTTTGGAAACCCTTTCTTTGGAGAATGCAGAAACAGTCATTTCCAGCCCTAGAGACGCATATAAGAGTTAGCAGTAAGAATGCGTTTAAAACACAGAAGACCCGCTTATTACGAACTCATCTGCTGTGTGTTGGTTCCTTTTAGGAAGTTGCATCTATGTTTAGATTCAGCGAGGTAGAAACACGTTTCTTCTAAAAGCTGCGTTTGGACATTCCAGAGTGGATGGGAGAAAAGTCTGTAAAGAGAAATACCTTGCTCTAAGACCAAAATGGAGCTATGTAGCAGAATGGTTGTCAATGTGTGTATTCAACTTCCAGAGTTAAACTGATCTGTGTTTGCAGCAGTTCGGAAACCCTTTCTTTGGGGAATGCAGAAACAGTCATTTCCAGCCCTAGAGACGCATATAAGAGTTAGCAGTAAGAATGCGTTTAAAACACAGAAGACCCGCTTCTTACGAACTCATCTGCTGTGTGTTGGTTCCTTTTAGGAAGTTGCATCTATGTTTAGATTCATCGAGGTAGAAACACGTTTCTTCTAAAAGCTGCGTTTGGACATTCCAGAGTGGATGGGAGAAAAGGCTGTAAAGAGAAATACCTTGCTCTAAAACCAAAACGGAGCTATCTAGCAGAATGGTTGTCAATGTGTGTATTCAACTTCCAGAGTTAAACTGATTTGTGTTTGCAGCAGTTTGGAAACCCTTTCTTTGGAGAATGCAGAAACAGTCATTTCCAGCCCTAGAGACGCATATAAGAGTTAGCAGTAAGAATGCGTTTAAAACACAGAAGACCCGCTTATTACGAACTCATCTGCTGTGTGTTGGTTCCTTTTAGGAAGTTGCATCTATGTTTAGATTCAGCGAGGTAGAAACACGTTTCTTCTAAAAGCTGCGTTTGGACATTCCAGAGTGGATGGGAGAAAAGGCTGTAAAGAGAAATACCTTACTCTAAAACCAAAACGGAGCTATCTAGCAGAATGGTTGGCAATGTGTGTATTCAACTTCCAGAGTTAAACTGATGTGTGTTTGCCGCAGCTTGGAAACCCTTTCTTTGGAGAATGCAGAAACAGTCATTTCCAGCCCTAGAGACGCATATAAGAGTTAGCAGTAAGAATGCGTTTAAAACACAGAAGACCCGCTTCTTACGAACTCATCTGCTGTGTGTTGGTTCCTTTTAGGAAGTTGCATCTATGTTTAGATCAGCGAGGTAGAAACACGTTTCTTCTAAAAGCTGCGTTTGGACATTCCAGAGTGGATGGGAGAAAAGGCTGTAAGAGAAATACCTTGCTCTAAAACCAAAACGGAGCTATGTAGCAGAATGGTTGGCAATGTGTGTATTCAACTTCCAGAGTAAAACTGATGTGTGTTTGCCGCAGCTTGGAAACCCTTTCTTTGGAGAATGCAGAAACAGTCATTTCCAGCCCTAGAGACGGATATAAGAGTTAGCAGTAAGAATGCGTTTAAAACACAGAAGACCCGCTTCTTACGAACTCATCTGCTGTGTGTTGGTTCCTTTTAGGAAGTTTCATCTATGTTTAGATTCAGCGATGTAGAAACACGTTTCTTCTAAAAGATGCGTTTGGACATTCCAGAGTGGATGGGAGAAAAGGCTGTAAAGAGAAATACCTTGCTCTAAAACCAAAACGGAGCTATGTAGCAGAATGGTTGGCAATGTGTGTATTCAGCTTCCAGAGTTAAACTGATGTGTGTTTGCAGCAGTTTGGAAACCCTTTCTTTGGAGAATGCAGAAACAGTCATTTCCAGCCCTAGAGACGCATATAAGATTTAGCAGTAAGAATGCGTTTAAAACACAGAAGACCCGCTTCTTACGAACTCATCTGCTGTGTGTTGGTTCCTTTTAGGAAGTTGCATCTATGTTTATATTCAGCGAGGTAGAAACACGTTTCTTCTAAAAGCTGCGTTTGGACATTCCAGAGTGGATGGGAGAAAAGGCTGTAAGAGAAATACCTTGCTCTAAAACCAAAACGGAGCTATGTAGCAGAATGGTTGGCAATGTGTGTATTCAACTTCCAGAGTTAAACTGATGTGTGTTTGCTGCAGCTTGGAAACCCTGTCTTTGGAGAATGCAGAAACAGTCATTTCCAGCCCTAGAGACGGATATAAGAATTAGCAGTAAGAATGCGTTTAAAACACAGAAGACCCGCTTCTTACGAACTCATCTGCTGTGTGTTGGTTCTTTTTAGGAAGTTGCATCTATGTTTAGATCAGCGAGGTAGAAACACGTTTCTTCTAAAAGCTGCGTTTGGACATTCCAGAGTGGATGGGAGAAAAGGCTGTAAAGAGAAATACCTTGCTCTAAAACCAAAACGGAGCTATGTAGCAGAATGGTTGGCAATGTGTGTATTCAACTTCCAGAGTTAAACTGATGTGTGTTTGCAGCAGTTCGTAAACCCTTTCTTTGGAGAATGCAGAAACAGTCATTTCCAGCCCTAGAGACTCATATAAGAGTTAGCAGTAAGAATGCGTTTAAAACACAGAAGACCCGCTTCTTACGAACGCATCCGCTGTGTGTTGGTTCTTTTAGGAAGTTGCATCTATGTTTAGATTCAGCGAGGTAGAAACACGTTTCTTCTAAAAGCTGCGTTTGGACATTCCAGAGTGGATGGGAGAAAAGGCTGTAAAGAGAAATACCTTGCTCTAAAACCAAAACGGAGCTATGTAGCACAATGGTTGGCAATGTGTGTATTCAGCTTCCAGAATTAAACTGATGTGTGTTTGCAGCAGTTCGGAAACCCTTTCTTTGGAGGATGCAGAAACAGTCATTTCCAGCCCTAGAGACGCATATAAGAGTTAGCAGTAAGAATGCGTTTAAAACACAGAAGACCCGCTTCTTACGAACTCATCTGCTGTGTGTTGGTTCCTTTTAGGTAGTTGCATCTATGTTTAGATTCAGCGAGGTAGAAACACGTTTCTTCTAAATGCTGCGTTTGGACATTCCAGAGTGGATGGGAGAAAAGGCTGTAAAGAGAAATACCTTGCTCTAAAACCAAAACGGAGCTATCTAGCAGAATGGTTGTCAATGTGTGTATTCAACTTCCAGAGTTAAACTGATTTGTGTTTGCAGCAGTTCGGAAACCCTTTCTTTGGAGAATGCAGAAACAGTCATTTCCAGCCCTAGAGACGCATATAAGAGATAGCAGTAAGAATGCGTTTAAAACACAGAAGACCCGCTTCTTACGAACTCATGTGCTGTGCGTTGGTTCCTTTTAGGAAGTTGCATCTATGTTTAGATTCAGCGAGGTAGAAACACGTTTCTTCTAAAAGCTGCGTTTGGACATTCCAGAGTGGATGGGAGAAAAGGCTGTAAAGAGAAATACCTTGCTCTAAAACCAAAACGGAGCTATCTACCAGAATGGTTGTCAATGTGTGTATTCAACTTCCAGAGTTAAACTGATGTGTGTTTGCCGCAGCTTGGAAACCCTTTCTTTGGAGAATGCAGAAACAGTCATTTCCAGCCCTAGAGACGGATATAAGAGTTAGCAGTAAGAATGCGTTTAAAACACAGAAGACCCGCTTCTTACGAACTCATCTGCTGTGTGTTGGTTCTTTTTAGGAAGTTGCATCTATGTTTAGATCAGCGAGGTAGAAACACGTTTCTTCTAAAAGCTGCGTTTGGACATTCCAGAGTGGATGGGAGAAAAGGCTGTAAAGAGAAATACCTTGCTCTAAAACCAAAACGGAGCTATCTAGCAGAATGGTTGTCAATGTGTGTATTCAACTTCCAGAATTAAACTGATGTGTGTTTGCAGCAGTTCGGAAACCCTTTCTTTGGAGAATGCAGAAACAGTCATTTCCAGCCCTAGAGACTCATATAAGAGTTAGCAGTAAGAATGCGTTTAAAACACAGAAGACCCGCTTCTTACGAACTCATCTGCTGTGTGTTGGTTCCTTTTAGGAAGTTGCATCTATGTTTAGATTCAGCGAGGTAGAAACACGTTTCTTCGAAAAGCTGCGTTTGGACATTCCAGAGTGGATGGGAGAAAAGGCTGTAAAGAGAAATACCTTGCTCTAAAACCAAAACGGAACTATCTAGCAGAATGGTTGTCAATGTGTGTTTTCAAAGTCCAGAGTTAAACTGATGTGTGTTTGCAGCAGTTCGGAAACCCTTTCTTTGGAGAATGCAGAAACAGTCATTTCCAGTCCTAGAGACGGATATAAGAGTTAGCAGTAAGAATGCGTTTAAAACACAGAAGACCCGCTTCTTATGAACTCATCTGCTGTGTGTTGGTTCCTTTCAGGAAGTTGCATCTATGTTTAGATTCAGCGAGGTAGAAACACGTTTCTTCTAAAAGCTGCGTTTGGACATTCCAGAGTGGATGGGAGAAAAGGCTGTAAGAGAAATACCTTGCTCTAAAACCAAAACGGAGCTATGTAGCAGAATGGTTGTCAATGTGTGTATTCAACTTCCAGAGTTAAACTGATATGTGTTTGCCGCAGCTTGGAAACCCTTTCTTTGGGGAATGCAGAAACAGTCATTTCCAGCCCTAGAGACGGATATAAGAGTTAGCAGTAAGAATGCGTTTAAAACACAGAAGACCCGCTTCTTACGAACTCATCTGCTGTGTGTTTGTTCCTTTTAGGAAGTTGCATCTATATTTAGATCAGCGAGGTAGAAACACGTTTCTTCTAAAAGCTGCGTTTGGACATTCCAGAGTGGATGGGAGAAAAGGCTGTAAGAGAAATACCTTGCTCTAAAACCAAAACGGAGCTATGTAGCAGAATGGTTGGCAATGTGTGTATTCAACTTCCAGAGTTAATCTGATGTGTGTTTGCCGCAGCTTGGAAACCCTTTCTTTGGAGAATGCAGAAACAGTCATTTCCAGCCCTAGAGACGGATATATGAGTTAGCAGTAAGAATGCGTTTAAAACACAGAAGACCCGCTTCTTACGAACTCATCTGCTGTGTATTGGTTCCTTTTAGGAAGTTGCATCGATGTTTAGATTCAGCGAGGTAGAAACACGATACTTCTAAAAGCTGCGTTTGGACATTCCAGAGTGGATGGGAGAAAAGGCTTTAAAGAGAAATACCTTGCTATAAAACCAAAACGGAGCTATGTAGCAGAATGTTTGGCAATGTGTGTATTCAACATCCAGAGTTAAACTGATGTGTGTTTGCAGCAGTTCGGAAACCCTTTCTTTGGAGAATGCAGAAACAGTCATTTCCAGCCCTAGAGACGCATATAAGAGCAGTAAGAATGCGTTTAAAACACAGAAGACCCGCTTCTTACGAACTCATCTGCTGTGTGTTGGTTCCTTTTAGGAAGTTGCATCTATGTTTAGATTCATCGAGGTAGAAACACGTTTCTTCTAAAAGCTGCGTTTGGACATTCCAGAGTGGATGGGAGAAAAGGCTGTAAAGAGAAATACCTTGCTCTAAAACCAAAACGGAGCTATCTAGCAGAATGGTTGTCAATGTGTGTATTCAACTTCCAGAGTTAAACTGATTTGTGTTTGCAGCAGTTTGGAAACCCTTTCTTTGGAGAATGCAGAAACAGTCATTTCCAGCCCTAGAGACGCATATAAGAGTTAGCAGTAAGAATGCGTTTAAAACACAGAAGACCCGCTTCTTACGAACTCATCTGCTGTGTGTTGGTTCCTTTTAGGAAGTTGCATCTATGTTTAGATTCAGCGAGGTAGAAACACGTTTCTTCTAAAAGCTGCGTTTGGACATTCCAGAGTGGATGGGAGAAAAGGCTGTAAAGAGAAATACCTTGCTCTAAAACCAAAACGGAGCTATGTAGCAGAATGGTTGGCAATGTGTGTATTCAACTTCCAGAGTTAAACTGATGTGTGTTTGCTTCAGCTTGGAAACCCTTTCTTTGGAGAATTAAGAAACAGTCATTTCCAGGATTAGAGACGCATATAAGAGTTAGCAGTAAGAATGCGTTTAAAACACAGAAGACCCGCTTCTTACGAACTCATCTGCTGTGTGTTGTTTCCTTTTAGGAAGTTGCATCTATGTTTAGATTCAGCGAGGTAGAAACACGTTTCTTCTAAAAGCTGCGTTTGGACATTCCAGAGTGGAAGGGAGAAAAGGCTGTAAAGAGAAATACCTTGCTCTAAAACCAAAACGGAGCTATGTAGCAGAATGGTTGGCAATATGTGTATTCAGCTTCCAGAGTTAAACTGATGTGTGTTTGCAGCAGTTTGGAAACTCTTTCTTTGGAGAATGCAGAAACAGTCATTTCCAGCCCTAGAGACGCATATAAGAGTTAGCAGTAAGAATGCGTTTAAAACACAGAAGACCCGCTTCTTACGAACTCATTTGCTGTGTGTTGGTTCCTTTTAGGAAGTTGCATCTATGTTTAGATTCAGCGAGGTAGAAACACGTTTCCTCTAAAAGCTGCGTTTGGACATTCCAGAGTGGATGGGAGAAAAGGCTGTAAAGAGAAATACCTTGCTCTAAAACCAAAACGGAGCTATCTAGCAGAATGGTTGTCAATGTGTGTATTCAACTTCCAGAGTTAAACTGATGTGTGTTTGCAGCAGTTCGGAAACCCTTTCTTTGGAGAATGCAGAAACAGTCATTTACAGCCCTAGAGACGGATATAAGAGTTAGCAGTAAGAATGCGTTTAAAACACAGAAGACCCGCTTCTTACGAACTCATCTGCTGTGTGTTGGTTCCTTTTAGGAAGTTGCAACTATGTTTAGATCAGCGAGGTTGAAACACGTTTCTTCTAAAAGCTGCGTTTGGTCATTCCCGAGTGGATGGGAGAAAAGGCTGTAAGAGAAATACCTTGCTCTAAAAAAAAAACGGAGCTATGTAGCACAATGGTTGGCAATGTGTGTATTCAACTTCCAGAGTAAAACTGATGTGTGTTTGCCACAGCTTGGAAACCCTTTCTTTGGAGAATGCATAAACAGTCATTTCCAGCCCTAGAGACGGATATAAGAGTTAGCAGTAAGAATGCGTTTAAAACACAGAAGACCCGCTTCTTACTAACTCATCTGCTGTGTGTTGGTTCCTTTTAGGAAGTTGCATCTATGTTTAGATTCAGCGAGGTAGAAACACGTATCTTCTAAAAGATGCGTTTGGACATTCCAGAGTGGATGGGAGAAAAGGCTGTAAAGAGAAATATCTTGCTCTGAAACCAAAACGGAGCTATGTAGCAGAATGGTTGGCAATGTGTGTATTCAGCTTCCAGAGTTAAACTGATATGTGTTTGCAGCAGTTCGGAAACCCTTTCTTTGGAGAATGCAGAAACAGTCATTTCCAGCCCTAGAGACGCATATAAGAGTTTGCAGTAAGAATGCATTTAAAACACAGAAGACCCGCTTCTTATGAACTCATCTGCTGTGTGTTGGTTCCTTTTAGGAAGTTGCATCTATGTTTAGATTCAGCGAGGTAGAAACACGTTTCTTCTAAAAGATGCGTTTGGACATTGCAGAGTGGATGGGAGAAAAGGCTGTAAAGAGAAATACCTTGCTCTAAAACCAAAACGGAGCTATGTAGCAGAATGGTTGTCAATGTGTGTATTCAACTTCCAGAGTTAAACTGATTTGTGTTTGCAGCAGTTCGGAAACCTTTCTTTGGAGAATGCAGAAACAGTCATTTCCAGCCCTAGAGAGACATATAAGAGTTAGCAGTAAGAATGCGTTTAAAACACAGAAGACCCGCTTCTTACGAACTCATGTGCTGTGCGTTGGTTCCTTTTAGGAAGATGCATCTATGTTTAGATTCAGCGAGGTAGAAACACGTTTCTTCTAAAAGCTGCGTTTCGACATTCCAGAGTGGATGGGAGAAAAGGCTGTAAAGAGAAATACCTTGCTCTAAAACCAAAACGGAGATATGTAGCAGTATAGTTTTCAATGTGTGTATTCAACTTCCAGAGTTAAACTGATGTGTGTTTGCAGCAGTTCGGAAACCCTTTCTTTGGAGAATGCAGAAACACTAATTTCCAGCTCTAGAGACGCATATAAGTGTTAGCAGTAAGAATGCGTTTAAAACACAGAAGACCCGCTTCTTACGAACTCATCTGCTGTGTGTTGGTTCCTTTTTGGAAGTTGCATCTATGTTTAGATTCAGCGAGGTAGAAACACGTTTCTTCTAAAAGCTGCGTTTGGACATTGCAGAGTGGATGGGAGAAAAGGCTGTAAAGAGAAATACCTTGCTCTAAAACCAAAACGGAGCTATCTAGCAGAATGGTTGTCAATGTGTGTATTCAACTTCCAGAGTTAAACTGATGTGTGTTTGCAGCAGTTTGGAAACCCTTTCTTTGGAGAATGCAGAAACAGTCATTTCCAGCCCTAGAGACGCATATAAGATTTAGCAGTAAGAATGCGTTTAAAACACAGAAGACCCGCTTCTTACGAACTCATCTGCTGTGTGTTGGTTCCTTTTAGGAAGTTGCATCTATGTTTAGATTCAGCGAGGTAGAAACACGTTTCTTCTAAAAGCTGCGTTTGGACATTCCAGAGTGGATGGGAGAAAAGGCTGTAAGAGAAATACCTTGCTCTAAAACCAAAACGGAGCTATGTAGCAGAATGGTTGGCAATGTGTGTATTCAACTTCCAGAGTTAAACTGATGTGTGTTTGCCGCAGCTTGGAAACCCTTTCTTTAAAGAATGCAGAAACAGTCATTTCCAGCCCTAGAGACGGATATAAGAGTTAGCAGTAAGAATGCGTTTAAAACACAGAAGACCCGCTTCTTACGAACTCATCTGCTGTGTGTTGGTTCTTTTTAGGAAGTTGCATCTATGTTTAGATCAGCGAGGTAGAAACACGTTTCTTCTAAAAGCTGCGTTTGGACATTCCAGAGTGGATGGGAGAAAAGGCTGTAAAGAGAAATACCTTGCTCTAAAACCAAAACGGAGCTATGTAGCAGAATGGTTGTCAATGTGTGTATTCAACTTCCAGAGTTAAACTGATGTGTGTTTGCAGCAGTTCGGAAACCCTTTCTTTGGAGAATGCAGAAACAGTCATTTCCAGCCCTAGAGACTCATATAAGAGTTAGCAGTAAGAATGCGTTTAAAACACAGAAGACCCGCTTCTTACGAAATCATTTGCTGTGTGTTGGTTCCTTTTAGGAAGTTGCATCTATGTTTAGATTCAGCGAGGTAGAAACACGTTTCTTCTAAAAGCTGCGTTTGGACATTCCAGAGTGGATGGGAGAAAAGGTTGTAAGAGAAATAGCTTGCTCTAAAACCAAAACGGAGCTATGTAGCAGAATGATTGTCAATGTGTGTATTCAACTTTCAGAGTTAAACTGATGTGTGTTTGCCGCAGCTTGGAAACCCTTTCTTTGGAGAATGCAGAAACATTCATTTCCAGCCCTAGAGACGGATATAAGAGTTAGCAGTAAGAATGCGTTTAAAACACAGAAGACCCGCTTCTTACGAACTCATCTGCTGTGTGTTGGTTCCTTTTAGGAAGTTGCATCTATATTTAGATCAGCGAGGTAGAAACACGTTTCTTCTAAAAGCTGCGTTTGGACATTCCAGAGTGGATGGGAGAAAAGGCTGTAAGAGAAATACCTTGCTCTAAACCAAAACGGAGCTATCTAGCAGAATGGTTGGCAATGTGTGTATTCAACTTCCAGAGTTAAACTGATGTGTTTGCCGCAGCTTGGAAACCCTTTCTTTGGAGAATGCAGAAACAGTCATTTCCAGCCCTAGAGACGGATATAAGACTTAGCAGTAAGAATGCGTTTAAAACACAGAAGACCCACTTCTTACGAACTCATCTGCTGTGTGTTGGTTCCTTTTAGGAAGTTGCATCTATGTTTAGATTCAGCGAGGTAGAAACACGTTTCTTCTAAAAGCTGCGTTTGGACATTCCAGAGTGGATGGGAGAAAAGGCTGTAAAGAGAAATACCTTGCTCTAAAACCAAAACGGAGCTATGTAGCAGAATGGTTGGCAATGTGTGTATTCAACTTCCAGAGTTAAACTGATGTGTGTTTGCTTCAGCTTGGAAACCCTTTCTTTGGAGAATTAAGAAACAGTCATTTCCAGGATTAGAGACGCATATAAGAGTTAGCAGTAAGAATGCGTTTAAAACACAGAAGACCCGCTTCTTACGAACTCATCTGCTGTGTGTTGTTTCCTTTTAGGAAGTTGCATCTATGTTTAGATTCAGCGAGGTAGAAACACGTTTCTTCTAAAAGCTGCGTTTGGACATTCCAGAGTGGAAGGGAGAAAAGGCTGTAAAGAGAAATACCTTGCTCTAAAACCAAAACGGAGCTATGTAGCAGAATGGTTGGCAATATGTGTATTCAGCTTCCAGAGTTAAACTGATGTGTGTTTGCAGCAGTTTGGAAACTCTTTCTTTGGAGAATGCAGAAACAGTCATTTCCAGCCCTAGAGACGCATATAAGAGTTAGCAGTAAGAATGCGTTTAAAACACAGAAGACCCGCTTCTTACGAACTCATTTGCTGTGTGTTGGTTCCTTTTAGGAAGTTGCATCTATGTTTAGATTCAGCGAGGTAGAAACACGTTTCCTCTAAAAGCTGCGTTTGGACATTCCAGAGTGGATGGGAGAAAAGGCTGTAAAGAGAAATACCTTGCTCTAAAACCAAAACGGAGCTATCTAGCAGAATGGTTGTCAATGTGTGTATTCAACTTCCAGAGTTAAACTGATGTGTGTTTGCAGCAGTTCGGAAACCCTTTCTTTGGAGAATGCAGAAACAGTCATTTACAGCCCTAGAGACGGATATAAGAGTTAGCAGTAAGAATGCGTTTAAAACACAGAAGACCCGCTTCTTACGAACTCATCTGCTGTGTGTTGGTTCCTTTTAGGAAGTTGCAACTATGTTTAGATCAGCGAGGTTGAAACACGTTTCTTCTAAAAGCTGCGTTTGGTCATTCCCGAGTGGATGGGAGAAAAGGCTGTAAGAGAAATACCTTGCTCTAAAAAAAAAACGGAGCTATGTAGCACAATGGTTGGCAATGTGTGTATTCAACTTCCAGAGTAAAACTGATGTGTGTTTGCCACAGCTTGGAAACCCTTTCTTTGGAGAATGCATAAACAGTCATTTCCAGCCCTAGAGACGGATATAAGAGTTAGCAGTAAGAATGCGTTTAAAACACAGAAGACCCGCTTCTTACTAACTCATCTGCTGTGTGTTGGTTCCTTTTAGGAAGTTGCATCTATGTTTAGATTCAGCGAGGTAGAAACACGTATCTTCTAAAAGATGCGTTTGGACATTCCAGAGTGGATGGGAGAAAAGGCTGTAAAGAGAAATATCTTGCTCTGAAACCAAAACGGAGCTATGTAGCAGAATGGTTGGCAATGTGTGTATTCAGCTTCCAGAGTTAAACTGATATGTGTTTGCAGCAGTTCGGAAACCCTTTCTTTGGAGAATGCAGAAACAGTCATTTCCAGCCCTAGAGACGCATATAAGAGTTTGCAGTAAGAATGCATTTAAAACACAGAAGACCCGCTTCTTATGAACTCATCTGCTGTGTGTTGGTTCCTTTTAGGAAGTTGCATCTATGTTTAGATTCAGCGAGGTAGAAACACGTTTCTTCTAAAAGATGCGTTTGGACATTGCAGAGTGGATGGGAGAAAAGGCTGTAAAGAGAAATACCTTGCTCTAAAACCAAAACGGAGCTATGTAGCAGAATGGTTGTCAATGTGTGTATTCAACTTCCAGAGTTAAACTGATTTGTGTTTGCAGCAGTTCGGAAACCTTTCTTTGGAGAATGCAGAAACAGTCATTTCCAGCCCTAGAGAGACATATAAGAGTTAGCAGTAAGAATGCGTTTAAAACACAGAAGACCCGCTTCTTACGAACTCATGTGCTGTGCGTTGGTTCCTTTTAGGAAGATGCATCTATGTTTAGATTCAGCGAGGTAGAAACACGTTTCTTCTAAAAGCTGCGTTTCGACATTCCAGAGTGGATGGGAGAAAAGGCTGTAAAGAGAAATACCTTGCTCTAAAACCAAAACGGAGATATGTAGCAGTATAGTTTTCAATGTGTGTATTCAACTTCCAGAGTTAAACTGATGTGTGTTTGCAGCAGTTCGGAAACCCTTTCTTTGGAGAATGCAGAAACACTAATTTCCAGCTCTAGAGACGCATATAAGTGTTAGCAGTAAGAATGCGTTTAAAACACAGAAGACCCGCTTCTTACGAACTCATCTGCTGTGTGTTGGTTCCTTTTTGGAAGTTGCATCTATGTTTAGATTCAGCGAGGTAGAAACACGTTTCTTCTAAAAGCTGCGTTTGGACATTGCAGAGTGGATGGGAGAAAAGGCTGTAAAGAGAAATACCTTGCTCTAAAACCAAAACGGAGCTATCTAGCAGAATGGTTGTCAATGTGTGTATTCAACTTCCAGAGTTAAACTGATGTGTGTTTGCAGCAGTTTGGAAACCCTTTCTTTGGAGAATGCAGAAACAGTCATTTCCAGCCCTAGAGACGCATATAAGATTTAGCAGTAAGAATGCGTTTAAAACACAGAAGACCCGCTTCTTACGAACTCATCTGCTGTGTGTTGGTTCCTTTTAGGAAGTTGCATCTATGTTTAGATTCAGCGAGGTAGAAACACGTTTCTTCTAAAAGCTGCGTTTGGACATTCCAGAGTGGATGGGAGAAAAGGCTGTAAGAGAAATACCTTGCTCTAAAACCAAAACGGAGCTATGTAGCAGAATGGTTGGCAATGTGTGTATTCAACTTCCAGAGTTAAACTGATGTGTGTTTGCCGCAGCTTGGAAACCCTTTCTTTAAAGAATGCAGAAACAGTCATTTCCAGCCCTAGAGACGGATATAAGAGTTAGCAGTAAGAATGCGTTTAAAACACAGAAGACCCGCTTCTTACGAACTCATCTGCTGTGTGTTGGTTCTTTTTAGGAAGTTGCATCTATGTTTAGATCAGCGAGGTAGAAACACGTTTCTTCTAAAAGCTGCGTTTGGACATTCCAGAGTGGATGGGAGAAAAGGCTGTAAAGAGAAATACCTTGCTCTAAAACCAAAACGGAGCTATGTAGCAGAATGGTTGTCAATGTGTGTATTCAACTTCCAGAGTTAAACTGATGTGTGTTTGCAGCAGTTCGGAAACCCTTTCTTTGGAGAATGCAGAAACAGTCATTTCCAGCCCTAGAGACTCATATAAGAGTTAGCAGTAAGAATGCGTTTAAAACACAGAAGACCCGCTTCTTACGAAATCATTTGCTGTGTGTTGGTTCCTTTTAGGAAGTTGCATCTATGTTTAGATTCAGCGAGGTAGAAACACGTTTCTTCTAAAAGCTGCGTTTGGACATTCCAGAGTGGATGGGAGAAAAGGTTGTAAGAGAAATAGCTTGCTCTAAAACCAAAACGGAGCTATGTAGCAGAATGATTGTCAATGTGTGTATTCAACTTTCAGAGTTAAACTGATGTGTGTTTGCCGCAGCTTGGAAACCCTTTCTTTGGAGAATGCAGAAACATTCATTTCCAGCCCTAGAGACGGATATAAGAGTTAGCAGTAAGAATGCGTTTAAAACACAGAAGACCCGCTTCTTACTAACTCATCTGCTGTGTGTTGGTTCCTTTTAGGAAGTTGCATCTATATTTAGATCAGCGAGGTAGAAACACGTTTCTTCTAAAAGCTGCGTTTGGACATTCCAGAGTGGATGGGAGAAAAGGCTGTAAGAGAAATACCTTGCTCTAAACCAAAACGGAGCTATCTAGCAGAATGGTTGGCAATGTGTGTATTCAACTTCCAGAGTTAAACTGATGTGTTTGCCGCAGCTTGGAAACCCTTTCTTTGGAGAATGCAGAAACAGTCATTTCCAGCCCTAGAGACGGATATAAGACTTAGCAGTAAGAATGCGTTTAAAACACAGAAGACCCACTTCTTACGAACTCATCTGCTGTGTGTTGGTTCCTTTTAGGAAGTTGCATCTATGTTTAGATTCAGCGAGGTAGAAACACGTTTCTTCTAAAAGCTGCGTTTGGACATTCCAGAGTGGATGGGAGAAAAGGCTGTAAAGAGAAATACCTTGCTCTAAAACCAAAACGGAGCTATCTAGCAGAATGGTTGTCAATGTGTGTATTCAACTTCCAGAGTTAAACTGATGTGTGTTTGCAGCAGTTCGGAAACCCTTTCTTTGGAGAATGCAGAAACAGTCATTTCCAGCCCTAGAGACGGATATAAGAGTTAGCAGTAAGAATGCGTTTAAAACACAGAAGACCCGCTTCTTATGAACTCATCTGCTGTGTGTTGGTTCCTTTTAGGAAGTTGCATCTATGTTTATATTCAGCGAGGTAGAAACACGTTTCTTCTAAAAGCTGCGTTTGGACATTCCAGAGTGGATGGGAGAAAAGGCTGTAAAGAGAAATACCTTGCTCTAAAACCAAAACGGAGCTATCTAGCAGAATGGTTGTCAATGTGTGTATTCAACTTCCAGAGTTAAACTTATGTGTGTTTGCAGCAGTTCGGAGACCCTTTATTTTGAGAATGCAGAAACAGTCATTTCCAGCCCTAGAGACGCATATAAGAGTTAGCAGTAAGAATGCGTTTAAAACACAGAAGACCCGCTTCTTATGAACTCATGTGCTGTGTGTTGGTTCCTTTAAGGAAGTGCATCTATCTTTAGATTCAGCGAGGTAGAAACACGTTTCGTCTAAAAGCTGCGTTTGGACATTCCAGAGTGGATGGGAGAAAAGGCTGTAAGAGAAATACCTTGCTCTAAAACCAAAACGGAGCTATCTAGCAGAATGGTTGTCAATGTGTGTATTCAACTTCCAGAGTTAAACTGATGTGTGTTTGCAGCAGTTCGGAAACCCTTTCTTTGGAGAATGCAGAAACAGTCATTTACAGCCCTAGAGACGGATATAAGAGTTAGCAGTAAGAATGCGTTTAAAACACAGAAGACCCGCTTCTTACGAACTCATCTGCTGTGTGTTGGTTCCTTTTAGGAAGTTGCAACTATGTTTAGATCAGCGAGGTAGAAACACGTTTCTTCTAAAAGCTGCGTTTGGTCATTCCCGAGTGGATGGGAGAAAAGGCTGTAAGAGAAATACCTTGCTCTAAAAAAAAAACGGAGCTATGTACCACAATGGTTGGCAATGTGTGTATTCAACTTCCAGAGTAAAACTGATGTGTGTTTGCCACAGCTTGGAAACCCTTTCTTTGGAGAATGCATAAACAGTCATTTCCAGCCCTAGAGACGGATATAAGGGTTAGCAGTAAGGATGCGTTTAAAACACAGAAGACCCGCTTCTTACGAACTCATCTGCTGTGTGTTGGTTCCTTTTAGGAAGTTGCATCTATGTTTAGATTCAGCGAGGTAGAAACACGTATCTTCTAAAAGATGCGTTTGGACATTCCAGAGTGGATGGGAGAAAAGGCTGTAAAGAGAAATATCTTGCTCTGAAACCAAAACGGAGCTATGTAGCAGAATGGTTGGCAATGTGTGTATTCAGCTTCCAGAGTTAAACTGATATGTGTTTGCAGCAGTTCGGAAACCCTTTCTTTGGAGAATGCAGAAACAGTCATTTCCAGCCCTAGAGACGCATATAAGAGTTTGCAGTAAGAATGCATTTAAAACACAGAAGACCCGCTTCTTATGAACTCATCTGCTGTGTGTTGGTTCCTTTTAGGAAGTTGCATCTATGTTTAGATTCAGCGAGGTAGAAACACGTTTCTTCTAAAAGATGCGTTTGGACATTGCAGAGTGGATGGGAGAAAAGGCTGTAAAGAGAAATACCTTGCTCTAAAACCAAAACGGAGCTATGTAGCAGAATGGTTGTCAATGTGTGTATTCAACTTCCAGAGTTAAACTGATTTGTGTTTGCAGCAGTTCGGAAACCTTTCTTTGGAGAATGCAGAAACAGTCATTTCCAGCCCTAGAGAGGCATATAAGAGTTAGCAGTAAGAATGCGTTTAAAACACAGAAGACCCGCTTCTTACGAACTCATGTGCTGTGCGTTGGTTCCTTTTAGGAAGATGCATCTATGTTTAGATTCAGCGAGGTAGAAACACGTTTCTTCTAAAAGCTGCGTTTGGACATTCCAGAGTGGATGGGAGAAAAGGCTGTAAAGAGAAATACCTTGCTCTAAAACCAAAACGGAGATATGTAGCAGTATAGTTTTCAATGTGTGTATTCAACTTCCAGAGTTAAACTGATGTGTGTTTGCAGCAGTTCGGAAACCCTTTCTTTGGAGAATGCAGAAACACTAATTTCCAGCTCTAGAGACGCATATAAGTGTTAGCAGTAAGAATGCGTTTAAAACACAGAAGACCCGCTTCTTACGAACTCATCTGCTGTGTGTTGGTTCCTTTTTGGAAGTTGCATCTATGTTTAGATTCAGCGAGGTAGAAACACGTTTCTTCTAAAAGCTGCGTTTGGACATTGCAGAGTGGATGGGAGAAAAGGCTGTAAAGAGAAATACCTTGCTCTAAAACCAAAACGGAGCTATCTAGCAGAATGGTTGTCAATGTGTGTATTCAACTTCCAGAGTTAAACTGATGTGTGTTTGCAGCAGTTTGGAAACCCTTTCTTTGGAGAATGCAGAAACAGTCATTTCCAGCCCTAGAGACGCATATAAGATTTAGCAGTAAGAATGCGTTTAAAACACAGAAGACCCGCTTCTTACGAACTCATCTGCTGTGTGTTGGTTCCTTTTAGGAAGTTGCATCTATGTTTAGATTCAGCGAGGTAGAAACACGTTTCTTCTAAAAGCTGCGTTTGGACATTCCAGAGTGGATGGGAGAAAAGGCTGTAAGAGAAATACCTTGCTCTAAAACCAAAACGGAGCTATGTAGCAGAATGGTTGGCAATGTGTGTATTCAACTTCCAGAGTTAAACTGATGTGTGTTTGCCGCAGCTTGGAAACCCTTTCTTTAAAGAATGCAGAAACAGTCATTTCCAGCCCTAGAGACGGATATAAGAGTTAGCAGTAAGAATGCGTTTAAAACACAGAAGACCCGCTTCTTACGAACTCATCTGCTGTGTGTTGGTTCTATTTAGGAAGTTGCATCTATGTTTAGATCAGCGAGGTAGAAACACGTTTCTTCTAAAAGCTGCGTTTGGACATTCCAGAGTGGATGGGAGAAAAGGCTGTAAAGAGAAATACCTTGCTCTAAAACCAAAACGGAGCTATGTAGCAGAATGTTTGTCAATGTGTGTATTCAACTTCCAGAGTTAAACTGATGTGTGTTTGCAGCAGTTCGGAAACCCTTTCTTTGGAGAATGCAGAAACAGTCATTTCCAGCACTAGAGACTCATATAAGAGTTAGCAGTAAGAATGCGTTTAAAACACAGAAGACCCGCTTCTTACGAACTCATTTGCTGTGTGTTGGTTCCTTTTAGGAAGTTGCATCTATGTTTAGATTCAGCGAGGTAGAAACACGTTTCTTCTAAAAGCTGCGTTTGGACATTCCAGAGTGGATGGGAGGAAAGGTTGTAAGAGAAATAGCTTGCTCTAAAACCAAAACGGAGCTATGTAGCAGAATGATTGTCAATGTGTGTATTCAACTTTCAGAGTTAAACTGATGTGTGTTTGCCGCAGCTTGGAAACCCTTTCTTTGGAGAATGCAGAAACAGTCATTTCCAGCCCTAGAGACGGATATAAGAGTTAGCAGTAAGAATGCGTTTAAAACACAGAAGACCCACTTCTTACGAACTCATTTGCTGTGTGTTGGTTCCTTTTAGGAAGTTGCATCTATGTTTAGATTCAGCGAGGTAGAAATACGTTTCTTCTAAAAGCTGCGTTTGGACATTCCAGAGTAGATGGGAGAAAAGGCTGTAAGAGAAATACCTTGCTCTAAAACCAAAATGGAGCTATGTAGCAGAATGGTTGGCAATGTGTGTATTCAACTTCCAGAGTTAAACTGATGTGTGTTTGCCGCAGCTTGAAAACCCTTTCTTTGGAGAATGCAGAAACAGTCATTTCCAGCCCTAGAGACGGATATAAGAGTTAGCAGTAAGAATGCGTTTAAAACACAGAAGACCCGCTTCTTACGAACTCATCTGCTGTGTGTTGGTTCCTTTTAGGAAGTTGCATCTATGTTTAGATTCAGCGAGGTAGAAACACGTTTCTTCTAAAAGATGCGTTTGGACATTCCAGAGTGGATGGGAGAAAAGGCTGCAAAGAGAAATTCCTTGCTCTAAAACCAAAACGGAGCTATGTAGCCAAATGGTTGGCAATGTGTGTATTCAGCTTCCAAGGTTAAACTGATGTGTGTTTGCAGCAGTTCGGAAACCCTTTCTTTGGAGAATGCAGAAACAGTCATTTCCAGCCCTAGAGACGCATATAAGAGTTTGCAGTAAGAATGCATTTAAAACACAGAAGACCCGCTTCTTATGAACTCATCTGCTGTGTGTTGGTTCCTTTTAGGAAGTTGCATCTATGTTTAGATTCAGCGAGGTAGAAACACGTTTCTTCTAAAAGATGCGTTTGGACATTGCAGAGTGGATGGGAGAAAAGGCTGTAAAGAGAAATACCTTGCTCTAAAACCAAAACGGAGCTATGTAGCAGAATGGTTGTCAATGTGTGTATTCAACTTCCAGAGTTAAACTGATTTGTGTTTGCAGCAGTTCGGAAACCTTTCTTTGGAGAATGCAGAAACAGTCATTTCCAGCCCTAGAGAGGCATATAAGAGTTAGCAGTAAGAATGCGTTTAAAACACAGAAGACCCGCTTCTTACGAACTCATGTGCTGTGCGTTGGTTCCTTTTAGGAAGATGCATCTATGTTTAGATTCAGCGAGGTAGAAACACGTTTCTTCTAAAAGCTGCGTTTCGACATTCCAGAGTGGATGGGAGAAAAGGCTGTAAAGAGAAATACCTTGCTCTAAAACCAAAACGGAGATATGTAGCAGTATAGTTTTCAATGTGTGTATTCAACTTCCAGAGTTAAACTGATGTGTGTTTGCAGCAGTTCGGAAACCCTTTCTTTGGAGAATGCAGAAACACTAATTTCCAGCTCTAGAGACGCATATAAGTGTTAGCAGTAAGAATGCGTTTAAAACACAGAAGACCCGCTTCTTACGAACTCATCTGCTGTGTGTTGGTTCCTTTTTGGAAGTTGCATCTATGTTTAGATTCAGCGAGGTAGAAACACGTTTCTTCTAAAAGCTGCGTTTGGACATTGCAGAGTGGATGGAAGAAAAGGCTGTAAAGAGAAATACCTTGCTCTAAAACCAAAACGGAGCTATCTAGCAGAATGGTTGTCAATGTGTGTATTCAACTTCCAGAGTTAAACTGATGTGTGTTTGCAGCAGTTTGGAAACCCTTTCTTTGGAGAATGCGGAAACAGTCATTTCCAGCCCTAGAGACGCATATAAGATTTAGCAGTAAGAATGCGTTTAAAACACAGAAGACCCGCTTCTTACGAACTCATCTGCTGTGTGTTGGTTCCTTTTAGGAAGTTGCATCTATGTTTAGATTCAGCGAGGTAGAAACACGTTTCTTCTAAAAGCTGCGTTTGGACATTCCAGAGTGGATGGGAGAAAAGGCTGTAAGAGAAATACCTTGCTCTAAAACCAAAACGGAGCTATGTAGCAGAATGGTTGGCAATGTGTGTATTCAACTTCCAGAGTTAAACTGATGTGTGTTTGCCGCAGCTTGGAAACCCTTTCTTTAAAGAATGCAGAAACAGTCATTTCCAGCCCTAGAGACGGATATAAGAGTTAGCAGTAAGAATGCGTTTAAAACACAGAAGACCCGCTTCTTACGAACTCATCTGCTGTGTGTTGGTTCTATTTAGGAAGTTGCATCTATGTTTAGATCAGCGAGGTAGAAACACGTTTCTTCTAAAAGCTGCGTTTGGACATTCCAGAGTGGATGGGAGAAAAGGCTGTAAAGAGAAATACCTTGCTCTAAAACCAAAACGGAGCTATGTAGCAGAATGTTTGTCAATGTGTGTATTCAACTTCCAGAGTTAAACTGATGTGTGTTTGCAGCAGTTCGGAAACCCTTTCTTTGGAGAATGCAGAAACAGTCATTTCCAGCACTAGAGACTCATATAAGAGTTAGCAGTAAGAATGCGTTTAAAACACAGAAGACCCGCTTCTTACGAACTCATTTGCTGTGTGTTGGTTCCTTTTAGGAAGTTGCATCTATGTTTAGATTCAGCGAGGTAGAAACACGTTTCTTCTAAAAGCTGCGTTTGGACATTCCAGAGTGGATGGGAGGAAAGGTTGTAAGAGAAATAGCTTGCTCTAAAACCAAAACGGAGCTATGTAGCAGAATGATTGTCAATGTGTGTATTCAACTTTCAGAGTTAAACTGATGTGTGTTTGCCGCAGCTTGGAAACCCTTTCTTTGGAGAATGCAGAAACAGTCATTTCCAGCCCTAGAGACGGATATAAGAGTTAGCAGTAAGAATGCGTTTAAAACACAGAAGACCCACTTCTTACGAACTCATTTGCTGTGTGTTGGTTCCTTTTAGGAAGTTGCATCTATGTTTAGATTCAGCGAGGTAGAAATACGTTTCTTCTAAAAGCTGCGTTTGGACATTCCAGAGTAGATGGGAGAAAAGGCTGTAAGAGAAATACCTTGCTCTAAAACCAAAATGGAGCTATGTAGCAGAATGGTTGGCAATGTGTGTATTCAACTTCCAGAGTTAAACTGATGTGTGTTTGCCGCAGCTTGAAAACCCTTTCTTTGGAGAATGCAGAAACAGTCATTTCCAGCCCTAGAGACGGATATAAGAGTTAGCAGTAAGAATGCGTTTAAAACACAGAAGACCCGCTTCTTACGAACTCATCTGCTGTGTGTTGGTTCCTTTTAGGAAGTTGCATCTATGTTTAGATTCAGCGAGGTAGAAACACGTTTCTTCTAAAAGATGCGTTTGGACATTCCAGAGTGGATGGGAGAAAAGGCTGCAAAGAGAAATTCCTTGCTCTAAAACCAAAACGGAGCTATGTAGCCAAATGGTTGGCAATGTGTGTATTCAGCTTCCAAGGTTAAACTGATGTGTGTTTGCAGCAGTTCGGAAACCCTTTCTTTGGAGAATGCAGAAACAGTCATTTCCAGCCCTAGAGACGCATATAAGAGTTTGCAGTAAGAATGCATTTAAAACACAGAAGACCCGCTTCTTATGAACTCATCTGCTGTGTGTTGGTTCCTTTTAGGAAGTTGCATCTATGTTTAGATTCAGCGAGGTAGAAACACGTTTCTTCTAAAAGATGCGTTTGGACATTGCAGAGTGGATGGGAGAAAAGGCTGTAAAGAGAAATACCTTGCTCTAAAACCAAAACGGAGCTATGTAGCAGAATGGTTGTCAATGTGTGTATTCAACTTCCAGAGTTAAACTGATTTGTGTTTGCAGCAGTTCGGAAACCTTTCTTTGGAGAATGCAGAAACAGTCATTTCCAGCCCTAGAGAGGCATATAAGAGTTAGCAGTAAGAATGCGTTTAAAACACAGAAGACCCGCTTCTTACGAACTCATGTGCTGTGCGTTGGTTCCTTTTAGGAAGATGCATCTATGTTTAGATTCAGCGAGGTAGAAACACGTTTCTTCTAAAAGCTGCGTTTCGACATTCCAGAGTGGATGGGAGAAAAGGCTGTAAAGAGAAATACCTTGCTCTAAAACCAAAACGGAGATATGTAGCAGTATAGTTTTCAATGTGTGTATTCAACTTCCAGAGTTAAACTGATGTGTGTTTGCAGCAGTTCGGAAACCCTTTCTTTGGAGAATGCAGAAACACTAATTTCCAGCTCTAGAGACGCATATAAGTGTTAGCAGTAAGAATGCGTTTAAAACACAGAAGACCCGCTTCTTACGAACTCATCTGCTGTGTGTTGGTTCCTTTTTGGAAGTTGCATCTATGTTTAGATTCAGCGAGGTAGAAACACGTTTCTTCTAAAAGCTGCGTTTGGACATTGCAGAGTGGATGGGAGAAAAGGCTGTAAAGAGAAATACCTTGCTCTAAAACCAAAACGGAGCTATCTAGCAGAATGGTTGTCAATGTGTGTATTCAACTTCCAGAGTTAAACTGATGTGTGTTTGCAGCAGTTTGGAAACCCTTTCTTTGGAGAATGCAGAGACAGTCATTTCCAGCCCTAGAGACGCATATAAGATTTAGCAGTAAGAATGCGTTTAAAACACAGAAGACCCGCTTCTTACGAACTCATCTGCTGTGTGTTGGTTCCTTTTAGGAAGTTGCATCTATGTTTAGATTCAGCGAGGTAGAAACACGTTTCTTCTAAAAGCTGCGTTTGGACATTCCAGAGTGGATGGGAGAAAAGGCTGTAAGAGAAATACCTTGCTCTAAAACCAAAACGGAGCTATGTAGCAGAATGGTTGGCAATGTGTGTATTCAACTTCCAGAGTTAAACTGATGTGTGTTTGCCGCAGCTTGGAAACCCTTTCTTTAAAGAATGCAGAAACAGTCATTTCCAGCCCTAGAGACGGATATAAGAGTTAGCAGTAAGAATGCGTTTAAAACACAGAAGACCCGCTTCTTACGAACTCATCTGCTGTGTGTTGGTTCTTTTTAGGAAGTTGCATCTATGTTTAGGTCAGCGAGGTACAAACACGTTTCTTCTAAAAGCTGCGTTTGGACATTCCAGAGTGGATGGGAGAAAAGGCTGTAAAGAGAAATACCTTGCTCTAAAACCAAAACGGAGCTATGTAGCAGAATGGTTGTCAATGTGTGTATTCAACTTCCAGAGTTAAACTGATGTGTGTTTGCAGCAGTTCGGAAACCCTTTCTTTGGAGAATGCAGAAACGGTCATTTCCAGCCCTAGAGACTCATATAAGAGTTAGCAGTAAGAATGCGTTTAAAACACAGAAGACCCGCTTCTTACGAACTCATTTGCTGTGTGTTGGTTCCTTTTAGGAAGTTGCATCTATGTTTAGATTCAGCGAGGTCGAAACACGTTTCTTCTAAAAGCTGCGTTTGGACATTCCAGAGTGGATGGGAGAAAAGGTTGTAAGAGAAATAGCTTGCTCTAAAACCAAAACGGAGCTATGTAGCAGAATGATTGTCAATGTGTGTATTCAACTTTCAGAGTTAAACTGATGTGTGTTTGCCGCAGCTTGGAAACCCTTTCTTTGGAGAATGCAGAAACATTCATTTCCAGCCCTAGAGACGGATATAAGAGTTAGCAGTAAGAATGCGTTTAAAACACAGAAGACCCGCTTCTTACGAACTCATCTGCTGTGTGTTGGTTCCTTTTAGGAAGTTGCATCTATATTTAGATCAGCGAGGTAGAAACACGTTTCTTCTAAAAGCTGCGTTTGGACATTCCAGAGTGGATGGGAGAAAAGGCTGTAAGAGAAATACCTTGCTCTAAACCAAAACGGAGCTATGTAGCAGAATGGTTGGCAATGTGTGTATTCAACTTCCAGAGTTAAACTGATGTGTTTGCCGCAGCTTGGAAACCCTTTCTTTGGATAATGCAGAAACAGTCATTTCCAGCCCTAGAGACGGATATAAGACTTAGCAGTAAGAATGCGTTTAAAACACAGAAGACCCACTTCTTACGAACTCATCTGCTGTGTGTTGGTTCTTTTTAGGAAGTTGCATCTATATTTAGATCAGCGAGGTGGAAACACGTTTCTTCTAAAAGCTGCGTTTGGACATTCCAGAGTGGATGGGAGAAAAGGCTGTAAGAGAAATACCTTGCTCTAAAACCAAAACGGAGCTATGTAGCAGAATGGTTGTCAATGTGTGTATTCAACTTCCAGAGTTAAACTGATGTGTGTTTGCCGCAGCTTGGAAACCCTTTCTTTGGAGAATGCAGAAACAGTCATTTCCAGCCCTAGAGACGGATATAAGAGTTAGCAGTAAGAATGCGTTTAAAACACAGAAGACCCGCTTCTTACGAACTCATCTGCTGTGCGTTGGTTCCTTTTAGGAAGTTGCATCTATGTTTAGATTCAGCGAGGTAGAAACACGTTTCTTCTAAAAGCTGCGTTTGGAAATTCCAGAGTGGATGGGAGAAAAGGCTGTAAAGAGAAATACCTTGCTCTAAAACCAAAACGGAGCTATGTAGCAGAATGGTTGGCAATGTGTGTATTCAGCTTCCAGAATTAAACTGATGTGTGTTTGCAGCAGTTCGGAAACCCTTTCTTTGGAGAATGCAGAAACAGTCATTTCCAGCCCTAGAGACGCATATAAGAGTTAGCAGTAAGAATGCGTTTAAAACACAGAAGACCCGCTTCTTACGAACTCATCTGCTGTGTATTGGTTCCTTTTAGGAAGTTGCATCGATGTTTAGATTCAGCGAGGTAGAAACACGATTCTTCTAAAAGCTGCGTTTGGACATTCCAGAGTGGATGGGAGAAAAGGCTGTAAAGAGAATTACCTTGCTATAAAACCAAAACAAAGCTATGTAGCAGAATGGTTGGCAATGTGTGTATTCAACATCCAGAGTTAAACTGATGTGTGTTTGCAGCAGTTCGGAAACCCTTTCTTTGGAGAATGCAGAAACAGTCATTTCCAGCCCTAGACACGCATATAAGAGCAGTAAGAATGCGTTTAAAACACAGAAGACCCGCTTCTTACGAACTCATCTGCTGTGTGTTGGTTCCTTTTAGGAAGTTGCATCTATGTTTAGATTCATCGAGGTAGAAACACGTTTCTTCTAAAAGCTGCGTTTGGACATTGCAGAGTGGATGGGAGAAAAGGCTGTAAAGAGAAATACCTTGCTCTAAAACCAAAACGGAGCTATCTAGCAGAATGGTTGTCAATGTGTGTATTCAACTTCCAGAGTTAAACTGATGTGTGTTTGCAGCAGTTTGGAAACCCTTTCTTTGGAGAATGCAGAAACAGTCATTTCCAGCCCTAGAGACGCATATAAGAGTTAGCAGTAAGAATGCGTTTAAAACACAGAAGACCCGCTTCTTACGAACTCATCTGCTGTGTGTTGGTTCCTTTTAGGAAGTTGCATCTATGTTTAGATTCAGCGAGGTAGAAACACGTTTCTTCTAAAAGCTGCATTGGGACATTCCAGAGTGGATGGGAGAAAAGGCTGTAAAGAGAAATACCTTGCTCTAAAACCAAAACGGAACTATGTAGCAGAATGGTTGGCAATGTGTGTATTCAGCTTCAAGAATTAAACTGATGTGTGTTTGCAGCAGTTCGGAAACCCTTTCTTTGGAGAATGCAGAAACAGTCATTTCCAGCCCTAGAGACGCATATAAGAGTTAGCAGTAAGAATGCGTTTAAAACACAGAAGACCCGCTTCTTACGAACTCATCTGCTGTGTGTTGGTTCCTTTTAGGAAGTTGCATCTATGTTTAGATTCAGCGAGGTAGAAACACGTTTCTTCTAAAAGCTGCGTTTGGACATTCCAGAGTGGATGGGAGAAAAGGCTGTAAAGAGAAATACCTTGCTCTAAAAATAAAACGGAGCTATCTAGCAGAATGGTTGTCAATGTGTGTATTCAACTTCCAGAGTTAAACTGATTTGTGTTTGCAGCAGTTCGGAAACCCTTTCTTTGGAGAATGCAGAAACAGTCATTTCCAGCCCTAGAGACGCATATAAGAGATGGCAGTAAGAATGCGTTTAAAACACAGAAGACCCGCTTCTTACGAACTCATGTGCTGTGCGTTGGTTCCTTTTAGGAAGTTGCATCTATGTTTAGATTCAGCGAGGTAGAAACACGTTTCTTCTAAAAGCTGCGTTTGGACATTCCAGAGTGGATGGGAGAAAAGGCTGTAAAGAGAAATACCTTGCTCTAAAACCAAAACGGAGCTATCTAGCAGAATGGTTGACAATGTGTGTATTCAACTTCCAGAGTTAAACTGATGTGTGTTTGCAGCAGTTCGGAAACCCTTTCTTTGGAGAATGCAGAAACAGTCATTTCCAGCCCTAGAGACGCATATAAGAGTTAGCAGTAAGAATGCGTTTAAAACACAGAAGACCCGCTTCTTACGAACTCATCTGCTGTGTGTTGGTTCCTTTTAGGAAGTTGCATCTATGTTTAGATTCAGCGAGGTAGAAACACGTTTCTTCTAATAGCGGCGTTTGGACATTCCAGAGTGGATGGGAGAAAAGGCTGTAAGAGAAATACCTTTCTCTAAAACCAAAACTGAGCTATGTAGCACAATGGTTGGCAATGTGTGTATTCAACTTCCAGAGTAAAACTGATGTGTGTTTGCCGCAGCTTGGAAACCCTTTCTTTGGAGAATGCAGAAACAGTCATTTCCAGCCCTAGAGACGGATATAAGAGTTAGCAGTAAGAATGCGTTTAAAACACAGAAGACCCGCTTCTTACGAACTCATCTGCTGTGTGTTGGTTCCTTTTAGGAAGTTGCATCTATGTTTAGATTCAGCTAGGTAGAAACACGTATCTTCTAAAAGATGCGTTTGGACATTCCAGAATGGATGGGAGAAAAGGCTGTAAAGAGAAATACCTTGCTCTAAAACAAAAACGGAGCTATGTAGCAGAATGGTTGGCAATGTGTGTATTCAGCTTCCAGAGTTAAACTGATGTGTGTTTGCAGCAGTTCGGAAACCCTTTCTTTGGAGAATGCAGAAACAGTCATTTCCAGCCCTAGAGACGCATATAAGAGTTAGCAGTAAGAATGCATTTAAAACACAGAAGACCCGCTTCTTACGAACTCATCTGCTGTGTGTTGGTTCCTTTTAGGAAGTTGCATCTATGTTTAGATTCAGCGAGGTAGAAACACGTTTCTTCTAAAAGATGCGTTTGGACATTCCAGAGTGGATGGGAGAAAAGGCTGTAAAGAGAAATACCTTGCTCTAAAACCAAAACGGAGATATTTAGCAGAATGGTTGGCAATGTGTGTATTCAACTTCCAGAGTTAAACTGATTTGTGTTTGCAGCAGTTCGGAAACCTTTCTTTGGAGAATGCAGAAACAGTCATTTCCAGCCCTAGAGACGCATATAAGAGTTAGCAGTAAGAATGCGTTTAAAACACAGAAGACCCGCTTCTTACGAACTCATGTGCAGTGCGTTGGTTCCTTTTAGGAAGTTTCATCTATGTTTAGATTCAGCGAGGTAGAAACACGTTTCTTCTAAAAGCTGCGTTTGGACATTCCAGAGTGGATGGGAGAAAAGGCTGTAAAGAGAAATACCTTGCTCTAAAACCAAAACGGAGATATGTAGCAGAATAGTTGACAATGTGTGTATTCAACTTCCAGAGTTAAACTGATGTGTGTTTGCAGCAGTTCGGAAACCCTTTCTTTGGAGAATGCAGAAACACTAATTTCCAGCTCTAGAGACGCATATAACTGTTAGCAGTAAGAATGCGTTTAAAACACAGAAGACCCGCTTCTTACGAACTCATCTGCTGTGTGTTGGTTCCTTTTTGGAAGTTGCATCTATGTTTAGATTCAGCGTGGTAGAAACACGTTTCTTCTAAAAGCTGCGTTTGGACATTGCAGAGTGGATGGGAGAAAAGGCTGTAAAGAGAAATACCTTGCTCTAAAACCAAAACGGAGCTATGTAGCAGAATGGTTGTCAATGTGTGTATTCAACTTCCAGAGTTAAACTGATGTGTGTTTGCCGCAGCTTGGAAACCCTTTCTTAGGAGAATGCAGAAACAGTAATTTCCAGCCCTAGAGACGGATATAAGAGTTAGCAGTAAGAATGCGTTTAAAACACAGAAGACCCGCTTCTTACGAACTCATCTGCTGTGTGTTGGTTCCTTTTAGGAAGTTGCATCTATGTTTAGATTCAGCGAGGTAGAAACACGTTTCTTCTAAAAGCTGCGTTTGGACATTCCAGAGTGGATGGGAGAAAAGGCTGTAAGAGAAATACCTTTCTCTAAAACCAAAACGGAGCTATGTAGCAGAATGGTTGGCAATGTGTGTATTCAACTTCCAGAGTTAAACTGATGTGTGTTTGCCGCAGCTTGGAAACCCTTTCTTTAAAGAATGCAGAAACAGTCATTTCCAGCCCTAGAGACGAATATAAGAGTTAGCAGTAAGAATGCGTTTAAAACACAGAAGACCCGCTTCTTACGAACTCATCTGCTGTGTGTTGGTTCTTTTTAGGAAGTTGCATCTATGTTTAGATCAGCGAGGTAGAAACATGTTTCTTCTAAAAGCTGCGTTTGGACATTCCAGAGTGGATGGGAGAAAAGGCTGTAAAGAGAAATACCTTGCTCTAAAACCAAAACGGAGCTATGTAGCAGAATGGTTGTCAATGTGTGTATTCAACTTCCAGAGTTAAACTGATGTGTGTTTGCAGCAGTTCGGAAACCCTTTCTTTGGAGAATGCAGAAACAGTCATTTCCAGCCCTAGAGACTCATATAAGAGTTAGCAGTAAGAATGCGTTTAAAACACAGAAGACCCGCTTCTTACGAACTCATTTGCTGTGTGTTGGTTCCTTTTAGGAAGTTGCATCTATGTTTAGATTCAGCGAGGTAGAAACACGTTTCTTCTAAAAGCTGCGTTTGGACATTCCAGAGTGGATGGGAGAAAAGGCTGTAAGAGAAATACCTTGCTCTAAAACCAAAACGGAGCTATGTAGCAGAATGATTGTCAATGTGTGTATTCAACTTTCAGAGTTAAACTGATGTGTGTTTGCCGCAGCTTGGAAACCCTTTCTTTGGAGAATGCAGAAACAGTCATTTCCAGCCCTAGAGACGGATATAAGAGTTAGCAGTAAGAATGCGTTTAAAACACAGAAGACCCGCTTCTTACGAACTCATCTGCTGTGTGTTGGTTCCTTTTAGGAAGTTGCATCTATATTTAGATCAGCGAGGTAGAAACACGTTTCTTCTAAAAGCTGCGTTTGGACATTCCAGAGTGGATGGGAGAAAAGGCTGTAAGAGAAATACCTTGCTCTAAACCAAAACGGAGCTATGTAGCAGAATGGTTGGCAATGTGTGTATTCAATTTCCAGAGTTAAACTGATGTGTTTGCCGCAGCTTGGAAACCCTTTCTTTGGAGAATGCAGAAACAGTCATTTCCAGCCCTAGAGACGGATATAAGACTTAGCAGTAAGAATGCGTTTAAAACACAGAAGACCCACTTCTTACGAACTCATCTGCTGTGTGTTGGTTCCTTTTAGGAAGTTGCATCTATGTTTAGATTCAGCGAGGTAGAAACACGTTTCTTCTAAAAGCTGCGTTTGGACATTCCAGAGTGGATGGGAGAAAAGGCTGTAAAGAGAAATACCTTGCTCTAAAACCAAAACGGAGCTATGTAGCAGAATGGTTGGCAATGTGTGTATTCAGCTTCCAGAATTAAACTGACGTGTGTTTGCATCAGTTCGGAAACCCTTTCTTTGGAGAATGCAGAAACAGTCATTTCCAGCCCTAGAGACGCATATAAGAGTTAGCAGTAAGAATGCGTTTAAAACACAGAAGACCCGCTAATTACGAACTCATCTGCTGTGTGTTGGTTCCTTTTAGGTAGTTGCATCCATGTTTAGATTCAGCGAGGTAGAAACACGTTTCTTCTAAAAGCTGCGTTTGGACATTCCAGAGTGGATGGGAGAAAAGGCTGTAAAGAGAAATACCTTGCTCTAAAACCAAAACGGAGCTATCTAGCAGAATGGTTGTCAATGTGTGTATTCAACTTCCAGAGTTAAACTGATTTGTGTTTGCAGCAGTTCAGAAACCCTTTCTTTGGAGAATGCAGAAACAGTCATTTCCAGCCCTAGAGACGCATATAAGAGATAGCAGTAAGAATCCATTTAAAACACATAAGACCCGCTTCTTACGAACTCATGTGCTGTGCGTTGGTTCCTTTTAGGAAGTTGCATCTATGTTTAGATTCAGCGAGGTAGAAACAGGTTTCTTCTAAAAGCTGCGTTTGGACATTCCAGAGTGGATGGGAGAAAAGGCTGTAAAGAGAAATACCTTGCTCTAAAACCAAAACGGAGCTATCTAGCAGAATGGTTGTCAATGTGTGTATTCAACTTCCAGAGTTAAACTGATGTGTGTTTGCCGCAGCTTGGAAACCCTTTCTTTGGAGAATGCAGAAACAGTCATTTCCAGCCCTAGAGACGGATATAAGAGTTAGCAGTAAGAATGCGTATAAAACACAGAAGACCCGCTTCTTACGAACTCATCTGCTGTGTGTTGGTTCTTTTTAGGAAGTTGCATCTATATTTAGATCAGCAAGGTAGAAACACGTTTCTTCTAAAAGCTGCGTTTGGACATTCCAGAGTGGATGGGAGAAAAGGCTGTAAGAGAAATACCTTGCTCTAAAACCAAAACGGAGCTATGTAGCAGAATGGTTGTCAATGTGTGTATTCAACTTCCAGAGTTAAACTGATGTGTGTTTGCCGCAGCTTGGAAACCCTTTCTTTGGAGAATGCAGAAACAGTCATTTCCAGCCCTAGAGACGGATATAAGAGTTAGCAGTAAGAATGCGTTTAAAACACAGAAGACCCGCTTCTTACGAACTCATCTGCTGTGCGTTGGTTCCTTTTAGGAAGTTGCATCTATGTTTAGATTCAGCGAGGTAGAAACACGTTTCTTCTAAAAGCTGCGTTTGGAAATTCCAGAGTGGATGGGAGAAAAGGCTGTAAAGAGAAATACCTTGCTCTAAAACCAAAACGGAGCTATGTAGCAGAATGGTTGGCAATGTGTGTATTCAGCTTCCAGAATTAAACTGATGTGTGTTTGCAGCAGTTCGGAAACCCTTTCTTTGGAGAATGCAGAAACAGTCATTTCCAGCCCTAGAGACGCATATAAGAGTTAGCAGTAAGAATGCGTTTAAAACACAGAAGACCCGCTTCTTACGAACTCATCTGCTGTGTATTGGTTCCTTTTAGGAAGTTGCATCGATGTTTAGATTCAGCGAGGTAGAAACACGATTCTTCTAAAAGCTGCGTTTGGACATTCCAGAGTGGATGGGAGAAAAGGCTGTAAAGAGAATTACCTTGCTATAAAACCAAAACAAAGCTATGTAGCAGAATGGTTGGCAATGTGTGTATTCAACATCCAGAGTTAAACTGATGTGTGTTTGCAGCAGTTCGGAAACCCTTTCTTTGGAGAATGCAGAAACAGTCATTTCCAGCCCTAGAGACGCATATAAGAGCAGTAAGAATGCGTTTAAAACACAGAAGACCCGCTTCTTACGAACTCATCTGCTGTGTGTTGGTTCCTTTTAGGAAGTTGCATCTATGTTTAGATTCATCGAGGTAGAAACACGTTTCTTCTAAAAGCTGCGTTTGGACATTGCAGAGTGGATGGGAGAAAAGGCTGTAAAGAGAAATACCTTGCTCTAAAACCAAAACGGAGCTATCAAGCAGAATGGTTGTCAATGTGTGTATTCAACTTCCAGAGTTAAACTGATGTGTGTTTGCAGCAGTTTGGAAACCCTTTCTTTGGAGAATGCAGAAACAGTCATTTCCAGCCCTAGAGACGCATATAAGGGTTAGCAGTAAGAATGCGTTTAAAACACAGAAGACCCGCTTCTTACGAACTCATCTGCTGTGTGTTGGTTCCTTTTAGGAAGTTGCATCTATGTTTAGATTCAGCGAGGTAGAAACACGTTTCTTCTAAAAGCTGCGTTGGGACATTCCAGAGTGGATGGGAGAAAAGGCTGTAAAGAGAAATACCTTGCTCTAAAACCAAAACGGAGCTATGTAGCAGAATGGTTGGCAATGTGTGTATTCAGCTTCAAGAATTAAACTGATGTGTGTTTGCAGCAGTTCGGAAACCCTTTCTTTGGAGAATGCAGAAACAGTCATTTCCAGCCCTAGAGACGCATATAAGAGTTAGCAGTAAGAATGCGTTTAAAACACAGAAGACCCGCTTCTTACGAACTCATCTGCTGTGTGTTGGTTCCTTTTAGGAAGTTGCATCTATGTTTAGATTCAGCGAGGTAGAAACACGTTTCTTCTAAAAGCTGCGTTTGGACATTCCAGAGTGGATGGGAGAAAAGGCTGTAAAGAGAAATACCTTGCTCTAAAAATAAAACGGAGCTATCTAGCAGAATGGTTGTCAATGTGTGTATTCAACTTCCAGAGTTAAACTGATTTGTGTTTGCAGCAGTTCGGAAACCCTTTCTTTGGAGAATGCAGAAACAGTCATTTCCAGCCCTAGAGACGCATATAAGAGATGGCAGTAAGAATGCGTTTAAAACACAGAAGACCCGCTTCTTACGAACTCATGTGCTGTGCGTTGGTTCCTTTTAGGAAGTTGCTTCTATGTTTAGATTCAGCGAGGTAGAAACACGTTTCTTCTAAAAGCTGCGTTTGGACATTCCAGAGTGGATGGGAGAAAAGGCTGTAAAGAGAAATACCTTGCTCTAAAACCAAAATGGAGCTATCTAGCAGAATGGTTGACAATGTGTGTATTCAACTTCCAGAGTAAAACTGATGTGTGTTTGCCGCAGCTTGGAAACCCTTTCTTTGGAGAATGCAGAAACAGTCATTTCCAGCCCTTGAGACGGATATAAGAGTTAGCAGTAAGAATGCGTTTAAAACACAGAAGACCCGCTTCTTACGAACTCATCTGCTGTGTGTTGGTTCCTTTTAGGAAGTTGCATCTATGTTTAGATTCAGCTAGGTAGAAACACGTATCTTCTAAAAGATGCGTTTGGACATTCCAGAATGGATGGGAGAAAAGGCTGTAAAGAGAAATACCTTGCTCTAAAACAAAAACGGAGCTATGTAGCAGAATGGTTGGCAATGTGTGTATTCAGCTTCCAGAGTTAAACTGATGTGTGTTTGCAGCAATTCGGAAACCCTTTCTTTGGAGAATGCAGAAACAGTCATTTCCAGCCCTAGAGACGCATGTAAGAGTTAGCAGTAAGAATGCATTTAAAACACAGAAGACCCGCTTCTTACGAACTCATCTGCTGTGTGTTGGTTCCTTTTAGGAAGTTGCATCTATGTTTAGATTCAGCGAGGTAGAAACACGTTTCTTCTAAAAGATGCGTCTGGACATTCCAGAGTGGATGGGAGAAAAGGCTGTAAAGAGAAATACCTTGCTCTAAAACCAAAACGGAGATATTTAGCAGAATGGTTGGCAATGTGTGTATTCAACTTCCAGAGTTAAACTGATTTGTGTTTGCAGCAGTTCGGAAACCTTTCTTTGGAGAATGCAGAAACAGTCATTTCCAGCCCTAGAGACGCATATAAGAGTTAGCAGTAAGAATGCGTTTAAAACACAGAAGACCCGCTTCTTACGAACTCATGTGCAGTGCGTTGGTTCCTTTTAGGAAGTTTCATCTATGTTTAGATTCAGCGAGGTAGAAACACGTTTCTTCTAAAAGCTGCGTTTGGACATTCCAGAGTGGATGGGAGAAAAGGCTGTAAAGAGAAATAACTTGCTCTAAAACCAAAACGGAGATATGTAGCAGAATAGTTGACAATGTGTGTATTCAACTTCCAGAGTTAAACTGATGTGTGTTTGCAGCAGTTCGGAAACCCTTTCTTTGGAGAATGCAGAAACACTAATTTCCAGCTCTAGAGACGCATATAAGTGTTAGCAGTAAGAATGCGTTTAAAACACAGAAGACCCGCTTCTTACGAACTCATCTGCTGTGTGTTGGTTCCTTTTTGGAAGTTGCATCTATGTTTAGATTCAGCGAGGTAGAAACACGTTTCTTCTAAAAGCTGCGTTTGGACATTGCAGAGTGGATGGGAGAAAAGGCTGTAAAGAGAAATACCTTGCTCTAAAACCAAAACGGAGCTATGTAGCAGAATGGTTGTCAATGTGTGTATTCAACTTCCAGAGTTAAACTGATGTGTGTTTGCCGCAGCTTGGAAACCCTTTCTTAGGAGAATGCAGAAACAGTCATTTCCAGCCCTAGAGACGGATATAAGAGTTAGCAGTAAGAATGCGTTTAAACACAGAAGACCCGCTTCTTACGAACTCATCTGCTGTGTGTTGGTTCTTTTTAGGAAGTTGCATCTATGTTTAGATTCAGCGAGGTAGAAACACGTTTCTTCTAAAAGCTGCGTTTGGACATTCCAGAGTGGATGGGAGAAAAGCCTGTAAAGAGAAATACCTTTCTCTAAAACCAAAACGGAGCTATCTAGCAGAATGGTTGTCAATGTGTGTATTCAACTTCCAGAGTTAAACTGATGTGTGTTTGCAGCAGTTCGGAAACCCTTTCTTTGGAGAATGCAGAAACAGTCATTTCCAGCCCTAGAGACGGATATAAGAGTTAGCAGTAAGAATGCGTTTAAAACACAGAAGACCCGCTTCTTATGAACTCATCTGCTGTGTGTTGGTTCCTTTTAGGAAGTTGCATCTATGTTTAGATTCAGCGAGGTAGAAACACGTTTCTTCTAAAAGCTGCGTTTGGACATTCCAGAGTGGATGGGAGAAAAGGCTGTAAGAGAAATACCTTGCTCTAAAACCAAAACGGAGCTATGTAGCAGAATGGTTGTCAATGTGTGTATTCAACTTTCAGAGTTAAACTGATGTTTGTTTGCCGCAGCTTGGAAACCCTTTCTTTGGAGAATGCAGAAACAGTCATTTCCAGCCCTAGAGACGGATATAAGAGTTAGCAGTAAGAATGCGTTGAAAACACAGAAGACCCGCTTCTTACGAACTCATCTGCTGTGTGTTGGTTCTTTTTAGGAAGTTGCATCTATGTTTAGATCAGCGAAGTAGAAACACGTTTCTTCTAAAAGCTGCGTTTGGACATTCCAGAGTGGATGGGAGAAAAGGCTGTAAAGAGAAATACCTTGCTCTAAAACCAAAACGGAGCTATGTAGCAGAATGGTTGGGAATGTGTGTATTCAACTTCCAGAGTTAAACTGATGTGTGTTTGCAGCAGTTCGGAAACCCTTTCTTTGGAGAATGCAGAAACAGTCATTTCCAGCCCTAGAGACTCATATAAGAGTTAGCAGTAAGAATGCGTTCAAAACACAGAAGACCCGCTTCTTACGAACTCATTTGCTGTGTGTTGGTTCCTTTTAGGAAGTTGCATCTATGTTTAGATTCAGCGAGGTAGAAACACGTTTCTTCTAAAAGCTGCGTTTGGACATTCCAGAGTGGATGGGAGAAAAGGCTGTAAAGAAAAATACCTTGCTCTAAAACCAAAACGGAGCTATCTAGCAGAATGGTTGTCAATGTGTGTATTCAACTTCCAGAGTTAAACTGATGTGTGTTTGCAGCAGTTCGGAAACCCTTTCTTTGGAGAATGCAGAAACAGTCATTTCCAGCCCTAGAGACGGATATAAGAGTTAGCAGTAAGAATGCGTTTAAAACACAGAAGACCCGCTTTTTATGAACTCATCTGCTGTGTGTTGGTTCCTTTTAGGAAGTTGCATCTATGTTTAGATTCAGCGAGGTAGAAACACGTTTCTTCTAAAAGCTGCGTTTGGACATTCCAGAGTGGATGGGAGAAAAGGCTGTAAAGAGAAATACCTTGCTCTAAAACCAAAACGGAGCTATGTAGCAGAATGGTTGGCAATGTGTGTATTCAGCTTCCAGAAGTAAACTGATGTGTGTTTGCAGCAGTTCGGAAACCCTTTCTTTGGAGAATGCAGAAACAGTCATTTCCAGCCCTAGAGACTCATATAAGAGTTAGCAGTAAGAATGCGTTTAAAACACAGAACACCCGCTTCTTACGAACTCATTTGCTGTGTGTTGGTTCCTTTTAGGAAGTTGCATCTATGTTTAGATTCAGCGAGGTAGAAACACGTTTCTTCTAAAAGCTGCGTTTGGACATTCCAGAGTGGATGGTAGAAAAGGCTGTAAAGAGAAATACCTTGCTCTAAAACCAAAACGGAGCTATCTAGCAGAATGGTTGTCAATGTGTGTATTCAACTTCCAGAGTTAAACTGATGTGTGTTTGCAGCAGTTCGGAAACCCTTTCTTTGGAGAATGCAGAAACAGTCATTTCCAGCCCTAGAGACGGATATAAGAGTTAGCAGTAAGAATGCGTTTAAAACACAGAAGACCCGCTTCTTATGAACTCATCTGCTGTGTGTTGGTTCCTTTTAGGAAGTTGCATCTATGTTTAGATTCAGCGAGGTAGAAACACGTTTCTTCTAAAAGCTGCGTTTGGACATTCCAGAGTGGATGGGAGAAAAGGCTGTAAGAGAAATACCTTGCTCTAAAACCAAAACGGAGCTATGTAGCAGAATGGTTGTCAATGTGTGTATTCAACTTTCAGAGTTAAACTAATGTGTGTTTGCCGCAGCTTGGAAACCCTTTCTTTGGAGAATGCAGAAACAGTCATTTCCAGCCCTAGAGACGGATATAAGAGTTAGCAGAAAGAATGCGTTGAAAACACAGAAGACCCGCTTCTTACGAACTCATCTGCTGTGTGTTGGTTCTTTTTACGAAGTTGCATCTATGCTTAGATCAGCGAGGTAGAAACACGTTTCTTCTAAAAGCTGCGTTTGGACATTCCAGAGTGGATGGGAGAAAAGGCTGTAAAGAGAAATACCTTGCTCTAAAACCAAAACGGAGCTATGAAGCAGAATGGTTGTCAATGTGTGTATTCAACTTCCAGAGTTAAACTGATGTGTGTTTGCAGCAGTTCGGAAACCCTTTCTTTGGAGAATGCAGAAACAGTCATTTCCAGCCCTAGAGACTCATATAAGAGTTAGCAGTAAGAATGCGTTCAAAACACAGAAGACCCGCTTCTTACGAACTCATTTGCTGTGTGTTGGTTCCTTTTAGGAAGTTGCATCTATGTTTAGATTCAGCGAGGTAGAAACACGTTTCTTCTAAAAGCTGCGTTTGGACATTCCAGAGTGGATGGGAGAAAAGGCTGTAAAGAGAAATACCTTGCTCTAAAACCAAAACGGAGCTATCTAGCAGAATGGTTGTCAGTGTGTGTATTCAACTTCCAGAGTTAAACTGATGTGTGTTTGCGGCAGCTTGGAAACCCTTTCTTTGGAGAATGCAGAAACAGTCATTTCCAGCCCTAGAGACGGATATAAGTGTTAGCAGTAAGAATGCGTTTAAAACACAGAAGACCCGCTTCTTACGAACTCATCTGCTGTGTGTTGGTTCCTTTTAGGAAGTTGCATCTATGTTTAGATTCAGCGAGGTAGAAACACGTTTCTTCTAAAAGCTGCGTTTGGACATTCCAGAGTGGATGGGAGAAAAGGCTGTAAAGAGAAATACCTTGCTCTAAAACCAAAACGGAGCTATGTAGCAGAATGGTTGGCAATGTGTGTATTCAGCTTCCAGAAGTAAACTGATGTGTGTTTGCAGCAGTTCGGAAACCCTTTCTTTGGAGAATGCAGAAACAGTCATTTCCAGCCCTAGAGACTCATATAAGAGTTAGCAGTAAGAATGCGTTTAAAACACAGAACACCCGCTTCTTACGAACTCATTTGCTGTGTGTTGGTTCCTTTTAGGAAGTTGCATCTATGTTTAGATTCAGCGAGGTAGAAACACGTTTCTTCTAAAAGCTGCGTTTGGACATTCCAGAGTGGATGGTAGAAAAGGCTGTAAAGAGAAATACCTTGCTCTAAAACCAAAACGGAGCTATCTAGCAGAATGGTTGTCAATGTGTGTATTCAACTTCCAGAGTTAAACTGATGTGTGTTTGCAGCAGTTCGGAAACCCTTTCTTTGGAGAATGCAGAAACAGTCATTTCCAGCCCTAGAGACGGATATAAGAGTTAGCAGTAAGAATGCGTTTAAAACACAGAAGACCCGCTTCTTATGAACTCATCTGCTGTGTGTTGGTTCCTTTTAGGAAGTTGCATCTATGTTTAGATTCAGCGAGGTAGAAACACGTTTCTTCTAAAAGCTGCGTTTGGACATTCCAGAGTGGATGGGAGAAAAGGCTGTAAGAGAAATACCTTGCTCTAAAACCAAAACGGAGCTATGTAGCAGAATGGTTGTCAATGTGTGTATTCAACTTTCAGAGTTAAACTAATGTGTGTTTGCCGCAGCTTGGAAACCCTTTCTTTGGAGAATGCAGAAACAGTCATTTCCAGCCCTAGAGACGGATATAAGAGTTAGCAGAAAGAATGCGTTGAAAACACAGAAGACCCGCTTCTTACGAACTCATCTGCTGTGTGTTGGTTCTTTTTACGAAGTTGCATCTATGCTTAGATCAGCGAGGTAGAAACACGTTTCTTCTAAAAGCTGCGTTTGGACATTCCAGAGTGGATGGGAGAAAAGGCTGTAAAGAGAAATACCTTGCTCTAAAACCAAAACGGAGCTATGTAGCAGAATGGTTGTCAATGTGTGTATTCAACTTCCAGAGTTAAACTGATGTGTGTTTGCAGCAGTTCGGAAACCCTTTCTTTGGAGAATGCAGAAACAGTCATTTCCAGCCCTAGAGACTCATATAAGAGTTAGCAGTAAGAATGCGTTCAAAACACAGAAGACCCGCTTCTTACGAACTCATTTGCTGTGTGTTGGTTCCTTTTAGGAAGTTGCATCTATGTTTAGATTCAGCGAGGTAGAAACACGTTTCTTCTAAAAGCTGCGTTTGGACATTCCAGAGTGGATGGGAGAAAAGGCTTTAAAGAGAAATACCTTGCTCTAAAACCAAAACGGAGCTATGTAGCAGAATGGTTGGCAATGTGTGTATTCAGCTTCCAGAAGTAAACTGATGTGTGTTTGCAGCAGTTCGGAAACCCTTTCTTTGGAGAATGCAGAAACAGTCATTTCCAGCCCTAGAGACGCATATTAGAGTTAGCAGTAAGAATGCGTTTAAAACACAGAAGACCCGCTTCTTACGAACTCATCTGCTGTGTGTTGGTTCCTTTTAGGAAGTTGCATCTATGTTTAGATTCAGCGAGGTAGAAAAACGTTTCTTCTAAAAGCTGCGTTTGGACATTCCAGAGTGGATGGGAGAAAAGGCTGTAAAGAGAAATACCTTGCTCTAAAACCAAAACGGAGCTATCTAGCAGAATGGTTGTCAATGTGTGTATTCACCTTCCAGAGTTAAACTGATTTGTGTTTGCAGCAGTTCGGAAACCCTTTCTTTGGAGAATGCAGAAACAGTCATTTCCAGCCCTAGAGACGCATATAAGAGATAGCAGTAAGAATGCGTTTAAAACACAGAAGACCCGCTTCTTACGAACTCATGTGCTGTGCGTTGGTTCCTTTTAGGAAGTTGCATCTATGTTTAGATTCAGCGAGGTAGAAACACGTTCCTTCTAAAAGCTGCGTTTGGACATTCCAGAGTGGATGGGAGAAAAGGCTGTAAAGAGAAATACCTTGCTCTAAAACCAAAACGGAGCTATGTAGCAGAATGGTTGTCAATGTGTGTATTCAACTTCCAGAGTTAAACTGACGTGTGTTTGCAGCAGTTTGGAAACCATTTCTTTGGAGAATGCAGAAACAGTCATTTCCAGCCCTAGAGACGCATATAAGAGTTAGCAGTAAGAATGCGTTTAAAACACAGAAGACCCGCTTCTTACGAACTCATCTGCTGTGTGTTGGTTCCTTTTAGGAAGTTGCATCTATGTTTAGATTCAGCTAGTTAGAAACACGTCTCTTCTAAAAGCTGCGTTTGGACATTCCAGAGTGGATGGGAGAAAAGGCTGTAAGAGAAATACCTTGCTCTAAAACCAAAACGGAGCTATGTAGCAGAATGGTTGGCAATGTGTGTATTCAACTTCCAGAGTTAAACTGATGTGTGTTTGCCGCAGCTTGGAAACCCTTTCTTTGGAGAATGCAGAAACAGTCATTTCCAGCCCTAGAGACGGATATAAGAGTCAGCAGTAAGAATGCGTTTAAAACACAGAAGACCCGCTTCTTACGAACTCATGTGCTGTGCGTTGGTTCCTTTTAGGAAGTTGCATCTATGTTTAGATACAGCGAGGTCGAAACACGTTTCTTCTAAAAGCTGCGTTTGGACATTCCAGAGTGGATGGGAGAAAAGGCTGTAAAGAGAAATACCTTGCTCTAAAACCAAAACGGAGCTATGTAGCAGAATGGTTGGCAATGTGTGTATTCAGCTTCCAAGGTTAAACTGACATGTGTTTGCAGCAGTTCGGAAACCCTTTCTTTGGAGAATGTAGAAACAGTCATTTCCAGCCCTAGAGACGGATATAAGAGTTAGCAGTAAGAATGCGTTTAAAACACAGAAGACCCGCTTCTTACGAACTCATCTGCTGTGTATTGGTTCCTTTTAGGAAGTTGCATCGATGTTTAGATTCAGCGAGGTAGAAACACGATTCTTCTAAAAGCTGCGTTTGGACATTCCAGAGTGGATGGGAGAAAAGGCTGTAAAGAGAAATACCTTGCTATAAAACCAAAACGGAGCTATGTAGCAGAATGTTTGGCAATGTGTGTATTCAACTTCCAGAGTTAAAATGATGTGTGTTTGCAGCAGTTCGGAAACCCTTTCTTTGGAGAATGCAGAAACAGTCATTTCCAGCCCTAGAGACGCATATAAGAGTTAGCAGTAAGAATGCGTTTAAAACACAGAAGACCCGCTTCTTACGAACTCATCTGCTGTGTGTTGGTTCCTTTTAGGAAGTTGCATCTATGTTTAGATTCAGCGAGGTAGAAACACGTTTCTTCTAAAAGCTGCGTTTGGACATTCCAGAGTGGATGGGAGAAAAGGCTGTAAAGAGAAATACCTTGCTCTAAACCCAAAACGGAGCTATGTAGCAGAATGGTTGGCAATGTGTGTATTCAACTTCCAGAGTTAAACTGATGTGTGTTTGCTGCAGCTTGGAAACCCTTTCTTTGGAGAATGCAGAAACAGTCATTTCCAGCCCTAGAGACGCATATAAGAGTTAGCAGTAAGAATGCGTTTAAAACACAGAAGACCCGCTTCTTACGAACTCATCTGCTGTGTGTTGGTTCCTTTTAGGAAGTTGCATCTATGTTTAGATTCAGCGAGGTAGAAACACGTTTCTTCTAAAAGCGGCGTTTGGACATTCCAGAGTGGATGGGAGAAAAGGCTGTAAAGAGAAATACCTTGCTCTAAAACCAAAACGGAGCTATCTAGCAGAATGGTTGGCAATATGTGTATTCAGCTTCCAGAGGTAAACTGATGTGTGTTTGCAGCAGTTTGGAAACCCTTTCTTTGGAGAATGCAGAAACAGTCATTTCCAGCCCTAGAGACGCATATAAGAGTTAGCAGTAAGAATGCGTTTAAAACACAGAAGACCCGCTTCTTACGAACTCATTTGCTGTGTGTTGGTTCCTTTTAGGAAGTTGCATCTATGTTTAGATTCAGCGAGGTAGAAACACGTTTCTTCTAAAAGCTGCGTTTGGACATTCCAGAGTGGATGGGAGAAAAGGCTGTAAAGAGAAATACCTTGCTCTAAAACCAAAACGGAGCTATCTAGCAGAATGGTTGTCAATGTGTGTATTCAACTTCCAGAGTTAAACTGATGTGTGTTTGCAGCAGTTCGGAAACCCTTTCTTTGGAGAATGCAGAAACAGTCATTTCCAGCCCTAGAGACGCATATAAGAGTTAGCAGTAAGAATGCGTTTAAAACACAGAAGACCCGCTACTTACTAACTCATCTGCTGTGTGTTGGTTCCTTTTAGGAAGTTGCATCTATGTTTAGATTCAGCGAGGTAGAAACACGTTTCTTCTAAAAGCTGCGTTTGGACATTCCAGAGTGGATGGGAGAAAAGGCTGTAAGAGAAATACCTTGCTCTAAAACCAAAACGGAGCTATGTAGCAGAATGGTTGTCAATGTGTGTATTCAACTTCCAGAGTTAAACTGATGTGTGTTTGCCGCAGCTTGGAAACCCTTTCTTTGGAGAATGCAGAAACAGTCATTTCCAGCCCTAGAGACGGATATAAGAGTTAGCAGTAAGAATGCGTTTAAAACACAGAAGACCCGCTTCTTACGAACTCATTTGCTGTGTGTTGGTTCCTTTTAGGAAGTTGCATCTATGTTTTGATTCAGCGAGGTAGAAACACGTTTCTTCTAAAAGCTGCGTTTGGACATTCCAGAGTGGATGGGAGAAAAGGCTGTAAAGAGAAATACCTTGCTCTAAAACCAAAACGGAGCTATGTAGCAGAATGGTTGGCAATGTGTGTATTCAACTTCCAGAGTTAAACTGATGTGTGTTTGCTGCAGCTTGGAAACCATTTCTTTGGAGAATTCAGAAACAGTCATTTCCAGCCCTAGAGACGCATATAAGAGTTAGCAGTAAGAATGCGTTTAAAACACAGAAGACCCGCTTCTTACGAACTCATCTGCTGTGTGTTGGTTCCTTTTAGGAAGTTGCATCTATGTTTAGATTCAGCGAGGTAGAAACACGTTTCTTCTAAAAGCGGCGTTTGGACATTCCAGAGTGGATGGGAGAAAAGGCTGTAAAGAGAAATACCTTGCTCTAAAACCAAAACGGAGCTATGTAGCAGAATGGTTGGCAATATGTGTATTCAGCTTCCAGAGTTAAACTGATATGTGTTTGCAGCAGTTTGGAAACCCTTTCTTTGCAGAATGCAGAAACAGTCATTTCCAGCCCTAGAGACGCATATAAGAGTTAGCAGTAAGAATGCGTTTAAAACACAGAAGACCCGCTTCTTACGAACTCATTTGCTGTGTGTTGGTTCCTTTTAGGAAGTTGCATCTATGTTTAGATTCAGCGAGGTAGAAACACGTTTCCTCTAAAAGCTGCGTTTGGACATTCCAGAGTGGATGGTAGAAAAGGCTGTAAAGAGAAATACCTTGCTCTAAAACCAAAACGGAGCTATCTAGCAGAATGGTTGTCAATGTGTGTATTCAGCTTCCAGAGTTAAACTGATATGTGTTTCCAGCAGTTCGGAAACCCTTTCTTTGGAGAATGCAGAAACAATCATTTCCAGCCCTAGAGACGCATATAAGAGTTAGCAGTAAGAATGCATTTAAAACACAGAAGACCCGCTTCTTATGAACTCATCTGCTGTGTGTTGGTTCCTTTTAGGAAGTTGCATCTATGTTTAGATTCAGCGAGGTAGAAACACGTTTCTTCTAAAAGATGCGTTTGGACATTCCAGAGTGTATGGGAGAAAAGGCTGTAAAGAGAAATACCTTGCTCTATAACCAAAACGGAGCTATGTAGCAGAATGGTAGTCATTGTGTGTATTCAACTTCCAGAGTTAAACTGATTTCTGTTTGCAGCAGTTCGGAAACCTTTCTTTGGAAAATGCAGAAACAGTCATTTCCAGCCCTAGAGACGCATATAAGAGTTAGCAGTAAGAATGCGTTTAAAACACAGAAGACCCGCTTCTTACGAACTCATGTGCTGTGCGTTGGTTCCTTTTAGGAAGTTACATCTATGTTTAGATTCAGCGAGGTAGAAACACGTTTCTTCTAAAAGCTGCGTTTGTACATTCCAGAGTGGATGGGAGAAAAGGCTGTAAAGAGAAATACCTTGCTCTAAAACCAAAACGGAGATATGTAGCAGAATAGTTTTCAATGCGTGTATTCAACTTCCAGAGTTAAACTGATGTGTGTTTGCAGCAGTTCGGAAACCCTTTCTTTGGAGAATGCAGAAACACTAATTTCCAGCTCTAGAGACGCATATAAGTGTTAGCAGTAAGAATGCGTTTAAAACACAGAAGACCCGCTTCTTACGAACTCATCTGCTGTGTGTTGGTTCCTTTTTGGAAGTTGCATCTATGTTTAGATTCAGCGAGGTAGAAACACGTTTCTTCTAAAAGCTGCGTTTGGACATTGCAGATTGGATGGGAGAAAAGGCTGTAAAGAGAAATACCTTGCTCTATAACCAAAACGGAGCTATCTAGCAGAATGGTTGTCAATGTGTGTATTCAACTTCCAGAGTTAAACTGATGTGTGTTTGCCGCAGCTTGGAAACCCTTTCTTTGGAGAATGCAGAAACAGTCATTTCCAGCCCTAGAGACGGATATAAGAGTTAGCAGTAAGAATGCGTTTAAAACACAGAAGACCCGCTTCTTACGAACTCATCTGCTGTGTGTTGGTTCTTTTTAGGAAGTTGCATCTATGTTTAGATCAGCGAGGTAGAAACACGTTTCTTCTAAAAGCTGCGTTTGGACATTCCAGAGTGGATGGGAGAAAAGGCTGTAAAGAGAAATACCTTGCTCTAAAACCAAAACGGAGCTATATAGCAGAATGGTTGTCAATGTGTGTATTCAACTTCCAGAGTTAAACTGATGTGTGTTTGCTGCAGTTCGGTAACCCTTTCTTTGGAGAATGCAGAAACAGTCATTTCCAGCCATAGAGACGGATATAAGAGTTAGCAGTAAGAATGCGTTTAAAACACAGAAGACCCACTTCTTATGAACTCATCTGCTGTGTGTTGTTCCTTTTAGGAAGTTGCATCTATGTTTAGATTCAGCGAGGTAGAAACACGTTTCTTCTAAAAGCTGCGTTTGGACATTCCAGAGTGGATGGGAGAAAAGGCTGTAAGAGAAATACCTTGCTCTAAAACAAAAACGGAGCTATGTAGCAGAATGGTTGTCAATGTGTGTATTCAACTTCCAGAGTTAAACTGATGTGTGTTTGCCGCAGCTTGGAAACCCTTTATTTGGAGAATGCAGAAACAGTCATTTCCAGCCCTAGAGACGGATATAAGAGTTAGCAGTAAGAATGCGTTTAAAACACAGAAGACCCGCTTCTTACGAACTCATCTGCTGTGTGTTGGTTCCTTTTAGGAAGTTGCATCTATATTTAGATCAGCGAGGTAGAAACACGTTTCTTCTAAAAGCTGCGTTTGGACATTCCAGAGTGGATGGGAGAAAAGGCTGTAAGAGAAATACCTTGCTCTAAAACCAAAACGGAGCTATGTAGCAGAATGGTTGGCAATGTGTGTATTCAACTTCCAGAGTTAAACTGATGTGTGTTTGCCGCAGCTTGGAAACCCTTTCTTTGGAGAATGCAGAAACAGTCATTTCCAGCCCTAGAGACGGATATAAGAGTTAGCAGTAAGAATGCGTTTAAAACACAGAAGACCCGCTTCTTACGAACTCATCTGCTGTGCGTTGGTTCCTTTTAGGAAGTTGCATCTATGTTTAGATTCAGCGAGGTAGAAACACGTTTCTTCTAAAAGCTGCGTTTGGACATTCCAGAGTGGATGGGAGAAAAGGCTGTAAAGAGAAATACCTTGCTCTAAAACCAAAACGGAGCTATGTAGCAGAATGGTTGGCAATGTGTGTATTCAGCTTCCAGAATTAAACTGATGTGTGTTTGCAGCAGTTCGGAAACCCTTTCTTTGGAGAATGCAGAAACAGTCATTTCCAGCCCTAGAGACGGATATAAGAGTTAGCAGTAAGAATGCGTTTAAAACACAGAAGACCCGCTTCTTACGAACTCATCTGCTGTGTGTTGGTTCCTTTTAGGAAGTTGCATCTATGTTTAGATTCAGCGAGGTAGAAACACGTACTTTCTAAAAGATGCGTTTGGACATTCCAGAGTGGATGGAAGAAAAGGCTGTAAAGAGAAATACCTTGCTCTAAAACCAAAACGGAGCTATGTAGCAGAATGGTTGGCAATGTGTGTATTCAGCTTCCAGAGTTAAACTGATGTGTGTTTGCAGCAGTTCGGAAACCCTTTCTTTGGAGAATGCAGAAACAGTCATTTCCAGCCCTAGAGACGCATATAAGAGTTAGCAGTAAGTATGCATTTAAAACACAGAAGACCCGCTTCTTACGAACTCATCTGCTGTGTGTTGTTTCCTTTTAGGAAGTTGCATCTATGTTTAGATTCAGCGAGGTAGAAACACGTTTCTTCTAAAAGATGCGTTTGGACATTCCAGAGAAGATGGGAGAAAAGGCTGTAAAGAGAAATACCTTGCTCTAAAACCAAAACGGAGCTATGTAGCAGAATGGTTGGCAATGTGTGTATTCAACTTCCAGAGTTAAAATGATGTGTGTTTGCAGCAGTTCGGAAACCCTTTCTTTGGAGAATGCAGAAACAGTCATTTCCAGCCCTAGAGACGCATATAAGAGTTAGCAGTAAGAATGCGTTTAAAACACAGAAGACCCGCTTCTTACGAACTCATCTGCTGTGTGTTGGTTCCTTTTAGGAAGTTGCATCTATATTTAGATTCAGCGAGGTAGATACACGTTTCTTCTAAAAGCTGCGTTTGGACATTCCAGAGTGGATGGGAGAAAAGGCTGTAAAGAGAAATACCTTGCTATAAAACCAAAACGGAGCTATGTAGCAGAATGGTTGGCAATGTGTGTATTCAACTTCCAGAGTTAAACTGATGTGTGTTTGCTGCAGCTTGGAAACCCTTTCTTTGGAGAATGCAGAAACAGTCATTTCCAGCCCTAGAGACGCATATAAGAGTTAGCAGTAAGAATGCGTTTAAAACACAGAAGACCCGCTTCTTACGAACTCATCTGCTGTGTGTTGGTTCCTTTTAGGAAGTTGCATCTATGTTTAGATTCAGCGAGGTAGAAACACGTTTCTTCTAAAAGCTGCGTTTGGACATTCCAGAGTGGATGGGAGAAAAGGCTGTAAAGAGAAATACCTTGCTCTAAAACCAAAACGGAGCTATGTAGCAGAATGGTTGGCAATATGTGTATTCAGCTTCCAGAGGTAAACTGATGTGTGTTTGCAGCAGTTTGGAAACCCTTTCTTTGGAGAATGCAGAAACAGTCATTTCCAGCCCTAGAGACGCATATAAGAGTTAGCAGTAAGAATGCGTTTAAAACACAGAAGACCCGCTTCTTACGAACTCATTTGCTGTGTGTTGGTTCCTTTTAGGAAGTTGCATCTATGTTTAGATTCAGCGAGGTAGAAACACGTTTCTTCTAAAAGCTGCGTTTGGACATTCCAGAGTGGATGGGAGAAAAGGCTGTAAAGAGAAATACCTTGCTCTAAAACCAAAACGGAGCTATCTAGCAGAATGGTTGTCAATGTGTGTATTCAACTTCCAGAGTTAAACTGATGTGTGTTTGCAGCAGTTCGGAAACCCTTTCTTTGGAGAATGCAGAAACAGTCATTTCCAGCCCTAGAGACGGATATAAGAGTTAGCAGTAAGAATGCGTTTAAAACACAGAAGACCCGCTACTTACTAACTCATCTGCTGTGTGTTGGTTCCTTTTAGGAAGTTGCATCTATGTTTAGATTCAGCGAGGTAGAAACACGTTTCTTCTAAAAGCTGCGTTTGGACATTCCAGAGTGGATGGGAGAAAAGGCTGTAAGAGAAATACCTTGCTCTAAAACCAAAACGGAGCTATGTAGCAGAATGGTTGGCAATGTGTGTATTCAACTTCCAGAGTTAAACTGATGTGTGTTTGCCGCACCTTGGAAACCCTTTCTTTGGAGAATGCAGAAACAGTCATTTCCAGCCCTAGAGACGGATATCAGAGTTAGCAGTAAGAATGCGTTTAAAACACAGAAGACCCGCTTCTAACGAACTCATCTGCTGTGTGTTGGATCCTTTTAGGAAGTTGCATCTATGTTTAGATTCAGCGAGGTAGAAACACGTTTCTTCTAAAAGCTGCGTTTGGACATTCCAGAGTGGATGGGAGAAAAGGCTGTAAAGAGAAATACCTTGCTCTAAAACCAAAACGGAGCTATCTAGCAGAATGGTTGTCAATGTGTGTATTCAAGTTCCAGAGTTAAACTGATGTGTGCTTGCAGCAGTTCGGAAACCCTTTCTTTGGAGAATGCAGAAACAGTCATTTCCAGCCCTAGAGACGGATATAAGAGTTAGCAGTAAGAATGCGTTTAAAACACAGAAGACCCGCTTCTTACGAACTCATCTGCTGTGTGTTGGTTCTTTTTAGGAAGTTGCATCTATGTTTAGATCAGCGAGGTAGAAACACGTTTCTTCTAAAAGCTGCGTTTGGACATTCCAGAGTGGATGGGAGAAAAGGCTGTAAAGAGAAATACCTTGCTCTAAAACCAAAACGGAGCTATGTAGCAGAATGGTTGTCAATGTGTGTATTCAACTTCCAGAGTTAAACTGATGTGTGTTTGCAGCAGTTCGGTAACCCTTTCTTTGGAGAATGCAGAAACAGTCATTTCCAGCCATAGAGACGGATATAAGAGTTAGCAGTAAGAATGCGTTTAAAACACAGAAGACCCACTTCTTATGAACTCATCTGCTGTGTGTTGGTTCCTTTTAGGAAGTTGCATCTATGTTTAGATTCAGCGAGGTAGAAACACGTTTCTTCTAAAAGCTGCGTTTGGACATTCCAGAGTGGATGGGAGAAAAGGCTGTAAGAGAAATACCTTGCTCTAAAACAAAAACGGAGCTATGTAGCAGAATGGTTGTCAATGTGTGTATTCAACTTCCAGAGTTAAACTGATGTGTGTTTGCCGCAGCTTGGAAACCCTTTCTTTGGAGAATGCAGAAACAGTCATTTCCAGCCCTAGAGACGGATATAAGAGTTAGCAGTAAGAATGCGTTTAAAACACAGAAGACCCGCTTCTTACGAACTCATCTGCTGTGTGTTGGTTCCTTTTAGGAAGTTGCATCTATATTTAGATCAGCGAGGTAGAAACACGTTTCTTCTAAAAGCTGCGTTTGGACATTCCAGAGTGGATGGGAGAAAAGGCTGTAAGAGAAATACCTTGCTCTAAAACCAAAACGGAGCTATGTAGCAGAATGGTTGGCAATGTCTGTATTCAACTTCCAGAGTTAAACTGATGTGTGTTTGCCGCAGCTTGGAAACCCTTTCTTTGAAGAATGCAGAAACAGTCATTTCCAGCCCTAGAGACGGATATAAGAGTTAGCAGTAAGAATGCGTTTAAAACACAGAAGACCCGCTTCTAACGAACTCATCTGCTGTGTGTTGGTTCCTTTTAGGAAGTTGCATCTATGTTTAGATTCAGCGAGGTAGAAACACGTTTCTTCTAAAAGCTGCGTTTGGACATTCCAGAGTGGATGGGAGAAAAGGCTGTAAAGAGAAATACCTTGCTCTAAAACCAAAACGGAGCTATGTAGCAGAATGGTTGGCCATGTGTGTATTCAGCTTCCAGAATTAAACTGATGTGTGTTTGCAGCAGTTCGGAAACCGTTTCTTTGGAGAATGCAGAAACAGTCATTTCCAGCCCTAGAGACGCATATAAGAGTTAGCAGTAAGAATGCGTTTAAAACACAGAAGACCCGCTTCTTACGAACTCATCTGCTGTGTGTTGGTTCCTTTTAGGAAGTTGCATCTATGTTTAGATTCAGCGAGGTAGAAACACGTTTCTTCTAAAAGCTGCGTTTGGACATTCCAGAGTGGATGGGAGAAAAGGCTGTAAAGAGAAATACCTTGCTCTAAAACCAAAACGGAGTTATCCAGCAGAATGGTTGTCAATGTGTGTATTCAACTTCCAGAGTTAAACTGATTTGTGTTTGCAGCAGTTCGGAAACCCTTTCTTTGGAGAATGCAGAAACAGTCATTTCCAGCCCTAGAGACGCATATAAGAGATAGCAGAAAGAATGCGTTTAAAACACAGAAGACCCGCTTCTTACGAACTCATGTGCTGTGCGTTGGTTCCTTTTAGGAAGTTGCATCTATGTTTAGATTCAGCGAGGTAGAAACACGTTTCTTCTAAAAGCTGCGTTTGGACATTCCAGAGTGGATGGGAGAAAAGGCTGTAAAGAGAAATACCTTGCTCTAAAACCAAAACGGAGCTATCTAGCAGAATGTTTGTCAATGTGTGTATTCAACTTCCAGAGTTAAACTGATGTGTGTTTGCCGCAGCTTGGAAACCCTTTCTTTGGAGAATGCAGAAACAGTCATTTCCAGCCCTAGAGACAAATATAAGAGTTAGCAGTAAGAATCCGTTTAAAACAGAGAAGACCCGCTTTTTGCGAACTCATCTGCTGTGTGTTGGTTCCTTTTAGGAAGTTGCATCTATGTTTAGATTCAGCGAGGTAGAAACACGTATCATCTAAAAGATGCGTTTGGACATTCCAGAGTGGATGGGAGAAAAGGCTGTAAAGAGAAATAACTTGCTCTAAAACCAAAACGGAGCTATGTAGCAGAATGGTTGGCAATGTGTGTATTCAGCTTCCAGAGTTAAACTGATGTGTGTTTGCAGCAGTTCGGAAACCCTTTCTTTGGAGAATGCAGAAACAGTCGTTTCCAGCCCTAGAGACGCATATAAGAGTTAGCAGTAAGAATGCATTTAAAACACAGAAGACCCGCTTCTTACGAACTCATCTGCTGTGTGTTGGTTCCTTTTAGGAAGTTGCATCTATGTTTAGATTCAGCGAGGTAGAAACACTTTTCTTCTAAAAGATGCGTTTGGACATTCCAGAGTGGATGGGAGAAAAGGCTGTAAAGAGAAATACCTTGCTCAAAAACCAAAACGGAGCTATGTAGCAGAATGGTTGTCAATGTGTGTATTCAACTTCCAGAGTTAAACTGATTTGTGTTTGCAGCAGTTCGGAAACCTTTCTTTGGAGAATGCAGAAACAGTCATTTCCAGCTCTAGAGACGCATATAAGTGTTAGCAGTAAGAATGCGTTTAAAACACAGAAGACCCGCTTCTTACGAATTCATTTGCTGTGTGTTGGTTCCTTTTTGGAAGTTGCATCTATGTTTAGATTCAGCGAGGTAGAAACACGTTTCTTCTAAAAGCTGCGTTTGGACATTGCAGAGTGGATGGGAGAAAAGGCTGTAAAGAGAAATACCTTGCTCTAAAACCAAAACGGAGCTATCTAGCAGAATGGTTGTCAACGTGTGTATTCAACTTCCAGAGTTAAACTGATGTGTGTTTGCAGCAGTTTGGAAACAATTTCTTTGGAGAATGCAGAAACAGTCATTTCCAGCCCTAGAGACGCATATAAGATTTAGCAGTAAGAATGCGTTTAAAACACAGAAGACCCGCTTCTTACGAACTCATCTGCTGTGTGTTGGTTCCTTTTAGGAAGTTGCATCTATGTTTAGACTCAGCGAGGTAGAAACACGTTTCTTCTAAAAGCTGCGTTTGGACATTCCAGAGTGGATGGGAGAAAAGGCTGTAAGAGAAATACCTTGCTCTAAAACCAAAACGGAGCTATGTAGCAGAATGGTTGGCAATGTGTGTATTCAACTTCCAGAGTTAAACTGATGTGTGTTTGCCGCAGCTTGGAACCCCTTTCTTTGGAGAATGCAGAAACAGTCATTTCCAGCCCTAGAGACGGATATAACAGTTAGCAGTAAGAATGCGTTTAAAACACAGAAGACCCGCTTCTTACGAACTCATTTGCTGTGTGTTGGTTCTTTTTAGGAAGTTGCATCTATGTTTAGATCAGCGAGGTAGAAACACGTTTCTTCTAAAAGCTGCGTTTGGACATTCCAGAGTGGATGGGAGAAAAGGCTGTAAAGAGAAATACCTTGCTCTAAAACCAAAACGGAGCTATGTAGCAGAATGGTTGTCAATGTGTGTATTCAACTTCCAGAGTTAAACTGATGTGTGTTTGCAGCAGTTCGGAAACCCTTTCTTTGGAGAATGCAGAAACAGTCATTTCCAGCCCTAGAGACTCATATAAGAGTTAGCAGTAAGAATGCGTTTAAAACACAGAAGACCCGCTTCTTACGAACTCATTTGCTGTGTGTTGGTTCCTTTTAGGAAGTTGCATCTATGTTTAGATTCAGCGAGGTAGAAACACGTTTCTTCTAAAAGCTGCGTTTGGACATTCCAGAGTGGATGGGAGAAAAGGCTGTAAAGAGAAATACCTTGCTCTAAAACCAAAACGGAGCTATCTAGCAGAATGGTTGTCAATGTGTGTATTCAACTTCCAGAGTTAAACTGATGTGTGTTTGCAGCAGTTCGGAAACCCTTTCTTTGGAGAATGCAGAAACAGTCATTTCCAGCCCTAGAGACGGATATAAGAGTTAGCAGTAAGAATGCGTTTAAAACACAGAAGACCCGCTACTTACTAACTCATCTGCTGTGTGTTGGTTCCTTTTAGGAAGTTGCATCTATGTTTAGATTCAGCGAGGTAGAAACACGTTTCTTCTAAAAGCTGCGTTTGGACATTCCAGAGTGGATGGGAGAAAAGGCTGTAAGAGAAATACCTTGCTCTAAAACCAAAACGAAGCTATGTAGCACAATGGTTGGCAATGTGTGTATTCAACTTCCAGAGTTAAACTGATGTGTGTTTGCCGCAGCTTGGAAACCCTTTCTTTGGAGAATGCAGAAACAGTCATTTCCAGCCCTAGAGACGGATATAAGAGTTAGCAGTAAGAATGCGTTTAAAACACAGAAGACCCGCTTCTTACGAACTCATCTGCTGTGTGTTGGTTCCTTTTAGGACGTTGCATCTATGTTTAGATCAGCGAGGTAGAAACACGTTTCTTCCAAAAGCTGCGTTTGGTCATTCCAGAGTGGATGGGAGAAAAGGCTGTAAGAGAAATACCTTGCTCTAAAAAAAAAAAGGAGCTATGTAGCACAATGGTTGGAAATGTGTGTATTCAACTTCCAGAGTAAAACTGATGTGTGTTTGCCGCAGCTTGGAAACCCTTTCTTTGGAGATTGCAGAAACAGTCATTTCCAGCCCTAGAGACGGATATAAGAGTTAGCAGTAAGAATGCGTTTAAAACACAGAAGACCCGCTTCTTACGAACTCATCTGCTGTGTGTTGGTTCCTTTTAGGAAGTTGCATCTATGTTTAGATTTAGCGAGGTAGAAACACGTATCTTCTAAAAGCTGCGTTTGGACATTCCAGAGTGGATGGGAGAAAAGGCTGTAAAGAGAAATACCTTGCTCTAAAACCAAAATGGAGCTATGTAGCAGAATGGTTGGCAATGTGTGTATTCAGCTTCCAGAGTTAAACTGATGTGTGTTTGCAGCAGTTCGGAAACCCTTTCTTTGGAGAATGCAGAAACAGTCATTTCCAGCCCTAGAGACGCATATAAGAGTTAGCAGTAAGAATGCATTTAAAACACAGAAGACCCGCTTCTTACGAACTCATCTGCTGTGTGTTGGTTCCTTTTAGGAAGTTGCATCTATGTTTAGATTCAGCGAGGTAGAAACACGTTTCTTCTAAAAGATGCGTTTGGACATTCCAGAGTGGATGGGAGAAAAGGCTGTAAAGAGAAATACCTTGCTCTAAAACCAAAACGGAGCTATGTAGCAGAATGGTTGTCAATGTGTGTATTCAACTTCCAGAGTTAAACTGATTTGTGTTTGCAGCAGTTCGGAAACATTTCTTTGGAGAATGCAGAAACAGTCATTTCCAGCCCTAGAGACGAATATAAGAGTTAGCAGTAAGAATGCGTTTAAAACACAGAAGACCCGCTTCTTACGAACTCATGTGCTGTGCGTTGGTTCCTTTTAGGAAGTTGCATCTATGTTTAGATTCATCGAGGTAGAAACACGTTTCTTCTAAAAGCTGCGTTTGGACATTCCAGAGTGGATGGGAGAAAAGGCTGTAAAGAGAAATACCTTGCTCTAAAACCAAAACGGAGATATGTAGCAGAATAGTTGTCAATGTGTGTATTCAACTTCCAGAGTTAAACTGATGTGTGTTTGCAGCAGTTCGGAAACCCTTTCTTTGGAGAATGCAGAAACACTAATTTCCAGCTCTAGAGACGCATATAAGTGTTAGCAGTAAGAATGCGTTTAAAACACAGAAGACCCGCTTCTTACGAACTCATCTGCTGTGTGTTGGTTCCTTTTTGGAAGTTGCATCTATGTTTAGATTCAGCGAGGTAGAAACACGTTTCTTCTAAAAGCTGCGTTTGGACATTGCAGAGTGGATGGGAGAAAGGCTGTAAAGAGAAATACCTTGCTCTAAAACCAAAACGGAGCTATGTAGCAGAATGGTTGTCAATGTGTGTATTCAACTTCCAGAGTTAAACTGATGTGTGTTTGCCGCAGTTCGGAAACCCGTTCTTTGGAGAATGCAGAAACAGTCATTTCCAGCCCTAGAGACTCATATAAGAGTTAGCAGTAAGAATGCGTTTAAAACACAGAAGACCCGCTTCTTACGAACTCATTTGCTGTGTGTTGGTTCCTTTTAGGAAGTTGCATCTATGTTTAGATTCAGCGAGGTAGAAACACGTTTCTTCTAAAAGCTGCGTTTGGACATTCCAGAGTGGATGGGAGAAAAGGCTGTAAAGAGAAATACCTTGCTCTAAAACCAAAACGGAGCTATCTAGCAGAATGGTTGTCAATGTGTGTATTCAACTTCCAGAGTTAAACTGATGTGTGTTTGCAGCAGTTCGGAAACCCTTTCTTTGGAGAATGCAGAAACAGTCATTTCCAGCCCTAGAGACGGATATAAGAGTTAGCAGTAAGAATGCGTTTAAAACACAGAAGACCCGCTTCTTATGAACTCATCTGCTGTGTGTTGGTTCCTTTTAGGAAGTTGCATCTATGTTTAGATTCAGCGAGGTAGAAACACGTTTCTTCTAAAAGCTGCGTTTGGACATTCCAGAGTGGATGGGAGAAAAGGCTGTAAGAGAAATACCTTGTTCTAAAACCAAAACGGCGCTATGTAGCATAATGGTTGTCAATGTGTGTATTCAACTTTCAGAGTTAAACTGATGTGTGTTTGCCGCAGCTTGGAAACCCTTTCTTTGGAGAATGCAGAAACAGTCATTTCCAGCCCTAGAGACGGATATAAGAGTTAGCAGTAAGAATGCGTTTAAAACACAGAAGACCCGCTTCTTACGAACTCATCTGCTGTGTGTTGGTTTTTTTTAGGAAGTTGCATCTATATTTAGATCAGCGAGGTAGAAACACGTTTCTTCTAAAAGCTGCGTTTGGACATTCCAGAGTGGATGGGAGAAAAGGCTGTAAGAGAAATACCTTGCTCTAAAACCAAAACGGAGCTATGTAGCAGAATGGTTGGCAATGTGTGTATTCAACTTCCAGAGTTAAACTGATGTGTGTTTGCCGCAGCTTGGAAACCCTTTCTTTGGAGAATGCAGAAACAGTCATTTCCAGCCCTAGAGACGGATATAAGAGTTAGCAGTAAGAATGCGTTTAAAACACAGAAGACCCGCTTCTAACGAACTCATCTGCTGTGTGTTGGTTCCTTTTAGGAAGTTGCATCTATGTTTAGATTCAGCGAGGTAGAAACACGTTTCTTCTAAAAGCTGCGTTTGGACATTCCAGAGTGGATGGGAGAAAAGGCTGTAAAGAGAAATACCTTGCTCTAAAAACAAAACGGAGCTATGTAGCAGAATGGTTGGCAATGTGTGTATTCAGCTTCCAGAATTAAACTGATGTGTGTTTGCAGCAGTTCGGAAACCCTTTCTTTGGAGAATGCAGAAACAGGCATTTCCAGCCCTAGAGACGCATATAAGAGTTAGCAGTAAGAATGCGTTTAAAACACAGAAGACCCGCTTCTTACGAACTCATCTGCTGTGTGTTGGTTCCTTTTAGGAAGTTGCATCTATGTTTAGATTCAGCGAGGTAGAAACACGTTTCTTCTAAGAGCTGCGTTTGGACATTCCAGAGTGGATGGGAGAAAAGGCTGTAAAGAGAAATACCTTGCTCTAAAACCAAAACGGAGCTATCTAGCAGAATGGTTGTCAATGTGTGTATTCAACTTCCAGAGTTAAACTGATTTTTGTTTGCAGCAGTTCGGAAACCCTTTCTTTGGAGAATGCAGAAACAGTCATTTCCAGCCCTAGAGACGCATATAAGAGATAGCAGTAAGAATGCGTTTAAAACACAGAAGACCCGCTTCTTACGAACTCATGTGCTGTGCGTTGGTTCCTTTTAGGAAGTTGCATCTATGTTTAGATTCAGCGAGGTAGAAACACGTTTCTTCTAAAAGCTGCGTTTGGACATTCCAGAGTGGATGGGAGAAAAGGCTGTAAAGAGAAATACCTTGCTCTAAAACCAAAACGGAGCTATCTAGCAGAATGGTTGTCAATGTGTGTATTCAACTTCCAGAGTTAAACTGATGTGTGTTTGCCGCAGCTTGGAAACCCTTTCTTTGGAGAATGCAGAAACAGTCATTTCCAGCCCTAGAGACGGATATAAGAGTTAGCAGTAGGAATGCGTTTAAAACACAGAAGACCCGCTACTTACGAACTCATCTACTGTGTGTTGGTTCTTTTTAGGAAGTTGCATCTATGTTTAGATCAGCGAGGTAGAAACACGTTTCTTCTAAAAGCTGCGTTTGGACATTCCAGAGTGGATGGGAGAAAAGGCTGTAAAGAGAAATAGCTTGCTCTAAAACCAAAACGGAGCTATGTAGCAGAATGGTTGTCAATGTGTGTATTCAACTTCCAGAGTTAAACTGATGTGTGTTTGCAGCAGTTCGGAAACCCTTTCTTTGGAGAATGCAGAAACAGTCATTTCCAGCCCTAGAGACGCATATAAGATTTAGCAGTAAGAATGCGTTTAAAACACAGAAGACCCGCTTCTTACGAACTCATCTGCTGTGTGTTGGTTCCTTTTAGGAAGTTGCATCTATGTTTAGATTCAGCGAGGTAGAAACACGTTTCTTCTAAAAGCTGCGTTTGGACATTCCAGAGTGGATGGGAGAAAAGGCTGTAAGAGAAATACCTTGCTCTAAAACCAAAACGGAGCTATGTAGCAGAATGGTTGGCAATGTGTGTATTCAACTTCCAGAGTAAAACTGATGTGTGTTTGCCGCAGCTTGGAAACCCTTTCTTTGGAGAATGCAGAAACAGTCATTTCCAGCCCTAGAGACGGATATAAGTGTTAGCAGTAAGAATGCGTTTAAAACACAGAAGACCCGCTTCTTGCGAACTCATCTGCTGTGTGTTGGTTCCTTTTAGGAAGTTGCATCTATGTTTAGATTCAGCGAGGTAGAAACACGTATCTTCTAAAAGATGCGTTTGGACATTCCAGAGTGGATGGGAGAAAAGGCTGTAAAGAGAAATACCTTGCTCTAAAACCAAAACGGAGCTATGTAGCAGAATGGTTGGCAATGTGTGTATTCAGCTTCCCGAGTTAAACTGATGTGTGTTTGCAGCAGTTCGGAAACCCTTTCTTTGGAGAATGCAGAAACAGTCGTTTCCAGCCCTAGAGACGCATATAAGAGTTAGCAGTAAGAATGCATTTAAAACACAGAAGACCCGCTTCTTACGAACTCATCTGCTGTGTGTTGGTTCCTTTTAGGAAGTTGCATCTATGTTTAGATTCAGCGAGGTAGAAACACGTTTCTTCTAAAAGATGCGTTTGGACATTCCAGAGTGGATGGGAGAAAAGGCTGTAAAGAGAAATACCTTGCTCTAAAACCAAAACGGAGCTATGTAGCAGAATGGTTGTCAATGTGTGTATTCAACTTCCAGAGTTAAACTGATTTGTGTTTGCAGCAGTTCGGAAACCTTTCTTTGGAGAATGCAGAAACAGTCATTTCCAGCCCTAGAGACGCATATAAGAGTTGGCAGTAAGAATGCGTTTAAAACACAGAAGACCCGCTTCTTACGAACTCATGTGCTGTGCGTTGGTTCCTTTTAGGAAGTTGCATCTATGTTTAGATTCAGCGAGGTAGAAACACGTTTCTTCTAAAAGCTGCGTTTGGACATTCCAGAGTGGATGGGAGAAAAGGCTGTAAAGAGAAATACCTTGCTCTAAAACCAAAACGGAGATATGTAGCAGAATAGTTGTCAATGTGTGTATTCAACCTCCAGAGTTAAACTGATGTGTGTTTGCAGCAGTTCGGAAACCCTTTCTTTGGAGAATGCAGAAACACTAATTTCCAGCTCTAGAGACGCATATAAGTGTTAGCAGTAAGAATGCGTTTAAAACACAGAAGACCCGCTTCTTACGAACTCATCTGCTGTGTGTTGGTTCCTTTTAGGAAGTTGCATCTATGTTTAGATTCAGCGAGGTAGAAACACGTTTCTTCTAAAAGCTGCGTTTGGACATTGCAGAGTGGATGGGAGAAAAGGCTGTAAAGAGAAATACCTTGCTCTAAAACCGAAACGGAGCTATCTAGCAGAATGGTTGTCAATGTGTGTATTCAACTTCCAGAGTTAAACTGATGTGTGTTTGCAGCAGTTTGGAAACCCTTTCTTTGGAGAATGCAGAAACAGTCATTTCCAGCCCTAGAGACGCATATAAGATTTAGCAGTAAGAATGCGTTTAAAACACAGAAGACCCGCTTCTTACGAACTCATCTGCCTTGTGTTGGTTCCTTTTAGGAAGTTGCATCTATATTTAGATCAGCGAGGTAGAAACACGTTTCTTCTAAAAGCTGCGTTTGGACATTCCAGAGTGGATGGGAGAAAAGGCTGTAAGAGAAATACCTTGCTCTAAAACCAAAACGGAGCTATGTAGCAGAATGGTTGGCAATGTGTGTATTCAACTTCCAGAGTTAAACTGATGTGTGTTTGCCGCAGCTTGGAAACCCTTTCTTTGGAGAATGCAGAAACAGTCATTTCCAGCCCTAGAGACGGATATAAGAGTTAGCAGTAAGAATGCGTTTAAAACACAGAAGACCCGCTTCTAACGAACTCATCTGCTGTGTGTTGGTTCCTTTTAGGAAGTTGCATCTATGTTTAGATTCAGCGAGGTAGAAACACGTTTCTTCTAAAAGCTGCGTTTGGACATTCCAGAGTGGATGGGAGAAAAGGCTGTAAAGAGAAATACCTTGCTCTAAAACCAAAACGGAGCTATGTAGCAGAATGGTTGGCAATGTGTGTATTCAGCTTCCAGAATTAAACTGATGTGTGTTTGCAGCAGTTCGGAAACCCTTTCTTTGGAGAATGCAGAAACAGTCATTTCCAGCCCTAGAGACGCATATAAGAGTTAGCAGTAAGAATGCGTTTAAAACACAGAAGACCCGCTTCTTACGAACTCATCTGCTGTGTGTTGGTTCCTTTTAGGAAGTTGCATCTATGTTTAGATTCAGCGAGGTAGAAACACGTTTCTTCTAAAAGCTGCGTTTGGACATTCCAGAGTGGATGGGAGAAAAGGCTGTAAAGAGAAATACCTTGCTCTAAAACCAAAACGGAGCTATCTAGCAGAATGGTTGTCAATGTGTGTATTCAACTTCCAGAGTTAAACTGATTTGTGTTTGCAGCAGTTCGGAAACCCTTTCTTTGGAGAATGCAGAAACAGTCATTTCCAGCCCTAGAGACGCATATAAGAGATAGCAGTAAGAATGCGTTTAAAACACAGAAGACCCGCTTCTTACGAACTCATGTGCTGTGCGTTGGTTCCTTTTAGGAAGTTGCATCTATGTTTAGATTCAGCGAGGTAGAAACACGTTTCTTCTAAAAGCTGCGTTTGGACATTCCAGAGTGGATGGGAGAAAAGGCTGTAAAGAGAAATACCTTGCTCTAAAACCAAAACGGAGCTATCTAGCAGAATGGTTGTCAATGTGTGTATTCAACTTCCAGAGTTAAACTGATGTGTGTTTGCCGCAGCTTGGAAACCCTTTCTTTGGAGAATGCAGAAACAGTCATTTCCAGCCCTAGAGACCGATATAAGAGTTAGCAGTAAGAATGCGTTTAAAACACAGAAGACCCGCTTCTTACGAACTCATCTGCTATGTGTTGGTTCTTTTTAGGAAGTTGCATCTATGTTTAGATCAGCGAGGTAGAAACACGTTTCTTCTAAAAGCTGCGTTTGGACATTCCAGAGTGGATGGGAGAAAAGGCTGTAAAGAGAAATACCTTGCTCTAAAACCAAAACGGAGCTATGTAGCAGAATGGTTGTCAATGTGTGTATTCAACTTCCAGAGTTAAACTGATTTGTGTTTGCAGCAGTTCGGAAACCTTTCTTTGGAGAATGCAGAAACAGTCATTTCCAGCCCTAGAGACGCATATAAGAGTTAGCAGTAAGAATGCGTTTAAAACACAGAAGACCCGCTTCTTACGAACTCATGTGCTGTGCGTTGGTTCCTTTTAGGAAGTTGCATCTATGTTTAGATTCAGCGAGGTAGAAACACGTTTCTTCTAAAAGCTGCGTTTGGACATTCCAGAGTGGATGGGAGAAAAGGCTGTAAGAGAAATACCTTGCTCTAAAACCAAAACGGAGCTATGTAGCAGAATGGTTGGCAATGTGTGTATTCAACTTCCAAAGTTAAACTGATGTGTGTTTGCCGCAGCTTGGAAACCCTTTCTTTGGAGAAAGCAGAAACAGTCATTTCCAGCCCTAGAGACGGATATAAGAGTTAGCAGTAAGAATGCGTTTAAAACACAGAAGACCCGCTTCTTACGAACTCATCTGCTGTGTGTTGGTTCCTTTTAGGAAGTTGCATCTATATTTAGATCAGCGAGGTAGAAACACGTTTCTTCTAAAAGCTGCGTTTGGACATTCCAGAGTGGATGGGAGAAAAGGGTGTAAGAGAAATACCTTGCTCTAAAACCAAAACGGAGCTGTCTAGCAGAATGGTTGTCAATGTGTGTATTCAACTTCCAGAGTTAAACTTATGTGTGTTTGCAGCAGTTCGGAAACCGTTTCTTTTGAGAATGCAGAAACAGTCATTTCCAGCCCTTGAGACGCATATAAGAGTTAGCAGTAAGAATGCGTTTAAAACACAGAAAACCCGCTTCTTACGAACTCATGTGCTGTGTGTTGGTTCCTTTTAGGAAGTTGCATCTATGTTTAGATTCAGCGAGGTAGAAACACGTTTCTTCTAAAAGCTGCGTTTGGACATTCCAGAGTGGATGGGAGAAAAGGCTGTAAAGAGAAATACCTTGCTCTAAAACCAAAACGGAGCTATCTAGCAGAATGGTTGTCAATGTGTGTATTCAACTTCCAAAGTTAAACTGATGTGTGTTTGCAGCAGTTCGGAAACCCTTTCTTTGGAGAATGCAGAAACAGTCATTTCCAGCCCTAGAGACGGATATAAGAGTTAGCAGTAAGAATGCGTTTAAAACACAGAAGACCCGCTTCTTATGAACTAATCTGCTGTGTGTTGGTTCCTTTTAGGAAGTTGCATCTATGTTTAGATTCAACGAGGTAGAAACACGTTTCTTCTAAAAGCTGCGTTTGGACATTCCAGAGTGGATGGGAGAAAAGGCTGTAAAGAGAAATACCTTGCTCTAAAACCAAAACGGAGCTATGTAGCAGAATGGTTGTCAGTGTGTGTATTCAACTTTCAGAGTTAAACTGATGTGTGTTTGCCGCAGCTTGGAAACCCTTTCTTTGGAGAATGCATAAACAGTCATTTCCAGCCCTAGAGACGGATATAAGAGTTAGCAGTAAGAATGCGTTTAAAACACAGAAGACCCGCTTCTTACGAAATCATCTGCTGTGTGTTGGTTCCTTTTAGGAAGTTGCATCTATATTTAGATCAGCGAGGTAGAAACACGTTTCTTCTAAAAGCTGCGTTTGGACATTCCAGAGTGGATGGGAGAAAAGGCTGTAAGAGAAATACCTTGCTCTAAAACCAAAACGGAGCTATGTAGCAGAATGGTTGGCAATGTGTGTATTCAACTTCCAGAGTTAAACTGATGTGTGTTTGCCGCAGCTTGGAAACCCTTTCTTTGGAGAATGCAGAAACAGTCATTTCCAGCCCTAGAGACGGATATAAGAGTTAGCAGTAAGAATGCGTTTAAAACACAGAAGACCCGCTTCTAACGAACTCATCTGCTGTGTGTTGGTTCCTTTTAGGAACTTGCATCTATGTTTAGATTCAGCGAGGTAGAAACACGTTTCTTCTAAACGCTGCGTTTGGACATTCCAGAGTGAATGGGAGAAAAGGCTGTGAAGAGAAATACCTTGCTCTAAAACCAAAACGGAGCTATGTAGCAGAATGGTTGTCAATGTGTGTATTCAACTTCCAGAGTTAAACTGATTTGTGTTTGCAGCAGTTCGGAAACCTGTCTTTGGAGAATGCAGAAACAGTCATTTCCAGCCCTAGAGACGCATATAAGAGTTAGCAGTAAGAATGCGTTTAAAACACAGAAGACCCGCTTCTTACGAACTCATGTGCTGTGCGTTGGTTCCTTTTAGGAAGTTGCATCTATGTTTAGATTCAGCGAGGTAGAAACACGTTTCTTCTAAAAGCTGCGTTTTTACATTCCAGAGTGGATGGGAGAAAAGGCTGTAAAGAGAAATACCTTGCTCTAAAACCAAAACGGAGATATGTAGCAGAATAGTTGTCAATGTGTGTATTCAACTTCCAGAGTTAAACTGATGTGTGTTTGCAGCAGTTCGGAAACCCTTTCTTTGGAGAATGCAGAAACACTAATTTCCAGCTCTAGAGACGCATATAAGTGTGAGCAGTAAGAATGCGTTTAAAACACAGAAGACCCGCTTCTTACGAACTCATCTGCTGTGTGTTGGTTCCTTTTTGGAAGTTGCATCTATGTTTAGATTCAGCGAGGTAGAAACACGTTTCTTCTAAAAGCTGCGTTTGGACATTGCAGAGTGGATGGGAGAAAAGGCTGTAAAGAGAAATACCTTGCTCTAAAACCAAAACGGAGCTATCTAGCAGAATGGTTGTCAATGTGTGTATTCAACTTCCAGAGTTAAACTGATGTGTGTTTGCAGCAGTTTGGAAACCCTTTCTTTGGAGAATGCAGAAACAGTCATTTCCAGCCCTACAGACGCATATAAGATTTAGCAGTAAGAATGCGTTTAAAACACAGAAGACACGCTTCTTACGAACTCATCTGCTGTGTGTTGGTTCCTTTTAGGAAGTTTCATCTATGTTTAGATTCAGCGAGGTAGAAACACGTTTCTTCTTAAAGCTGCGTTTGGACATTCCAGAGTGGATGGGAGAAAAGGCTGTAAGAGAAATACCTTGCTCTAAAACCAAAACGGAGCTATGTAGCAGAATGGTTGGCAATGTGTGTATTCAACTTCCAGAGTTAACCTGATGTGTGTTTGCCGCAGCTTGGAAACCCTTTCTTTGGAGAATGCAGAAACAGTCATTTCCAGCCCTAGAGACGGATATAAGAGTTAGCAGTAAGAATGCGTTTAAAACACAGAAGACCCGCTTCTTACGAACTCATCTGCTGTGTGTTGGTTCTTTTTAGGAAGTTGCATCTATGTTTAGATCAGCGAGGTAGAAACACGTTTCTTCTAAAAGCTGCGTTTGGACATTCCAGAGTGGATGGGAGAAAAGGCTTTAAAGAGAAATAGCTTGCTCTAAAACCAAAACGGAGCTATATAGCAGAATGGTTGTCAATGTGTGTATTCAACTTCCAGAGTTAAACTGATGTGTGTTTGCAGCAGTTCGGAAACCCATTCTTTGGAGAATGCAGAAACAGTCATTTCCAGCCCTAGAGACTCATATAAGAGTTAGCAGTAAGAATGCGTTTAAAACACAGAAGACCCGCTTCTTACGAACTCATTTGCTGTGTGTTGGTTCCTTTTAGGAAGTTGCATCTATGTTTAGATTCAGCGAGGTAGAAACACGTTTCTTCTAAAAGCTGCGTTTGGACATTCCAGAGTGGATGGGAGAAAAGGCTGTAAAGAGAAATACCTTTCTCTAAAACCAAAACGGAGCTATCTAGCAGAATGGTTGTCAATGTGTGTATTCAACTTCCAGAGTTAAACTGATGTGTGTTTGCAGCAGTTCGGAAACCCTTTCTTTGGAGAATGCAGAAACAGTCATTTCCAGCCCTAGAGACGCATATAAGAGTTAGCAGTAAGAATGCGTTTAAAACACAGAAGACCCGCTTCTTATGAACTCATCTGCTGTGTGTTGGTTACTTTTAGGAAGTTGCATCTATGTTTAGATTCAGCGAGGTAGAAACACGTTTCTTCTAAAAGCTGCGTTTGGACATTCCAGAGTGGATGGGAGAAAAGGCTGTAAGAGAAATACCTTGCTCTAAAACCAAAACGGAGCTATGTAGCAGAATGGTTGTCAATGTGTGTATTCAACTTTCAGAGTTAAACTGATGTGTGTTTGCCGCAGCTTGGAAACCCTTTCTTTGGAGAATGCAGAAACAGTCATTTCCAGCCCTAGAGACGGATATAAGAGTTAGCAGTAAGAATGCGTTTAAAACACAGAAGACCCGCTTCTTACGAACTCATCTGCTGTGTGTTGGTTCCTTTTAGGAAGTTGCATCTATATTTAGATCAGCGAGGTAGAAACACGTTTCTTCTAAAAGCTGCGTTTGGACATTCCAGAGTGGATGGGAGAAAAGGCTGTAAGAGAAATACCTTGCTCTAAAACCAAAACGGAGCTATGTAGCAGAATGGTTGGCAATGTGTGTATTCAACTTCCAGAGTTAAACTGATGTGTGTTTGCCGCAGCTTGGAAACCCTTTCTTTGGAGAATGCAGAAACAGTCATTTCCAGCCCTAGAGACGGATATAAGAGTTAGCAGTAAGAATGCGTTTAAAACACAGAAGACCCGCTTCTAACGAACTCATCTGCTGTGTGTTGGTTCCTTTTAGGAAGTTGCATCTATGTTTAGATTCAGCGAGGTAGAAACACGTTTCTCCTAAAAGCTGCGTTTGGACATTCCAGAGTGGATGGGAGAAAAGGCTGTAAAGAGAAATACCTTGCTCTAAAACCAAAACGGAGCTATGTAGCAGAATGGTTGGCAATGTGTGTATTCAGCTTCCAGAATTAAACTGATGTGTGTTTGCAGCAGTTCGGAAACCCTTTCTTTGGAGAATGCAGAAACAGTCATTTCCAGCCCTAGAGACGCATATAAGAGTTAGCAGTAAGAATGCGTTTAAAACACAGAAGACCCGCTTCTTACGAACTCATCTGCTGTGTGTTGGTTCCTTTTAGGAAGTTGCATCTATGTTTAGATTCATCGAGGTAGAAACACGTTTCTTCTAAAAGCTGCGTTTGGACATTCCAGAGTGGATGGGAGAAAAGGCTGTAAAGAGAAATACCTTGCTCTAAAACCAAAACGGAGCTATCTAGCAGAATGGTTGTCAATGTGTGTATTCAACTTCCAGAGTTAAACTGATTTGTGTTTGCAGCAGTTCGGAAACCTGTCTTTGGAGAATGCAGAAACAGTCATTTCCAGCCCTAGAGACGCATATAAGAGTTAGCAGTAAGAATGCGTTTAAAACACAGAAGACCCGCTTCTTACGAACTCATGTGCTGTGCGTTGGTTCCTTTTAGGTAGTTGCATCTATGTTTAGATTCAGCGAGGTAGAAACACGTTTCTTCTAAAAGCTGCGTTTTTACATTCCAGAGTGGATGGGAGAAAAGGCTGTAAAGAGAAATACCTTGCTCTAAAACCAAAACGGAGATATGTAGCAGAATAGTTGTCAATGTGTGTATTCAACTTCCAGAGTTAAACTGATGTGTGTTTGCAGCAGTTCGGAAACCCTTTCTTTGGAGAATGCAGAAACACTAATTTCCAGCTCTAGAGACGCATATAAGTGTTAGCAGTAAGAATGCGTTTAAAACACAGAAGACCCGCTTCTTACGAACTCATCTGCTGTGTGTTGGTTCCTTTTTGGAAGTTGCATCTATGTTTAGATTCAGCGAGGTAGAAACACGTTTCTTCTAAATGCTGCGTTTGGACATTGCAGAGTGGATGGGAGAAAAGGCTGTAAAGAGAAATACCTTGCTCTAAAACAAAAACGGAGCTATCTAGCAGAATGGTTGTCAATGTGTGTATTCAACTTCCAGAGTTAAACTGATGTGTGTTTGCAGCAGTTTGGAAACCCTTTCTTTGGAGAATGCAGAAACAGTCATTTCCAGCCCTAGAGACGCATATAAGATTTAGCAGTAAGAATGCGTTTAAAACACAGAAGACCCGCTTCTTACGAACTCATCTGCTGTGTGTTGGTTCCTTTTAGGAAGTTGCATCTATGTTTAGATTCAGCGAGGTAGAAACACGTTTCTTCTAAAAGCTGCGTTTCGACATTCCAGAGTGGATGGGAGAAAAGGCTGTAAGAGAAATACCTTGCTCTAAAACCAAAACGGAGCTATGTAGCAGAATGGTTGGCAATGTGTGTATTCAACTTCCAGAGTTAAACTGATGTGTGTTTGCCGCAGCTTGGAAACCCTTTCTTTGGAGAATGCAGAAACAGTCATTTCCAGCCCTAGAGACGGATATAAGAGTTAGCAGTAAGAATGCGTTTAAAACACAGAAGACCCGCTTCTTACGAACTCATCTGCTGTGTGTTGGTTCTTTTTAGGAAGTTGCATCTATGTTTAGATCAGCGAGGTAGAAACACGTTTCTTCTAAAAGCTGCGTTTGGACATTCCAGAGTGGATGGGAGAAAAGGCTGTAAAGAGAAATACCTTGCTCTAAAACCAAAACGGAGATATGTAGCAGAATAGTTGTCAATGTGTGTATTCAACTTCCAGAGTTAAACTGATGGGTGTTTGCAGCAGTTCGGAAACCCTTTCTTTGGAGAATGCAGAAACACTAATTTCCAGCTCTAGAGACGCATATAAGTGTTAGCAGTAAGAATGCGTTTAAAACACAGAAGACCCGCTTCTTACGAACTCATCAGCTGTGTGTTGGTTCCTTTTTGGAAGTTGCATCTATGTTTAGATTCAGCGAGGTAGAAACACGTTTCTTCTAAAAGCTGCGTTTGGACATTGCAGAGTGGATGGGAGAAAAGGCTGTAAAGAGAAATACCTTGCTCTAAAACCAAAACGGAGCTATCTAGCAGAATGGTTGTCAATGTGTGTATTCAACTTCCAGAGTTAAACTGAGGTGTGTTTGCAGCAGTTCGGAAACCCTTTCTTTGGAGAATGCAGAAACAGTCATTTCCAGCCCTAGAGACGGATATAAGAGTTAGCAGTAAGAATGCGTTTAAAACACAGAAGACCCGCTTCTTATGAACTCATCTGCTGTGTGTTGGTTACTTTTAGGAAGTTGCATCTATGTTTAGATTCAGCGAGGTAGAAACACGTTTCTTCTAAAAGCTGCGTTTGGACATTCCAGAGTGGATGGGAGGAAAGGCTGTAAGAGAAATACCTTGCTCTAAAACCAAAACGGAGCTATGTAGCAGAATGGTTGGCAATGTGTGTATTCAACTTTCAGAGTTAAACTGATGTGTGTTTGCCGCAGCTTGGAAACCCTTTCTTTGGAGAATGCAGAAACAGTCATTTCCAGCCCTAGAGACGGATATAAGAGTTAGCAGTAAGAATGCGTTTAAAACACAGAAGACCCGCTTCTTACGAACTCATCTGCTGTGTGTTGGTTCCTTTTAGGAAGTTGCATCTATATTTAGATCAGCGAGGTAGAAACACGTTTCTTCTAAAAGCTGCGTTTGGACATTCCAGAGTGGATGGGAGAAAAGGCTGTAAGAGAAATACCTTGCTCTAAAACCAAAACGGAGCTATGTAGCAGAATGGTTGTCAATGTGTGTATTCAACTTCCAGAGTTAAACTGATGTGTGTTTGCTGCAGCTTGGAAACCCTTTCTTTGGAGAATGCAGAAACAGTCATTTCCAGCCCTAGAGACGGATATAAGAGTTAGCAGTAAGAATGCGTTTAAAACACAGAAGACCCGCTTCTTACGAACTCATCTGCTGTGTGTTGGTTCCTTTTTGGAAGTTGCATCTATGTTTAGATTCAGCGAGGTAGAAACACGTTTCTTCTAAAAGCTGCGTTTGGACATTCCAGAGTGGATGGGAGAAAAGGCTGTAAAGAGAAATAGCTTGCTCTAAAACCAAAACGGAGCTATGTAGCAGAATGGTTGTCAATGTGTGTATTCAACTTCCAGAGTTAAACTGATGTGTGTTTGCAGCAGTTCGGAAACCCATTCTTTGGAGAATGCAGAAACAGTCATTTCCAGCCCTAGAGACTCATATAAGAGTTAGCAGTAAGAATGCGTTTAAAACACAGAAGACCCGCTTCTTACGAACTCATTTGCTGTGTGTTGGTTCCTTTTAGGAAGTTGCATCTATGTTTAGATTCAGCGAGGTAGAAACACGTTTCTTCTAAAAGCTGCGTTTGGACATTCCAGAGTGGATGGGAGAAAAGGCTGTAAAGAGAAATACCTTTCTCTAAAACCAAAACGGAGCTATCTAGCAGAATGGTTGTCAATGTGTGTATTCAACTTCCAGAGTTAAACTGATGTGTGTTTGCAGCAGTTCGGAAACCCTTTCTTTGGAGAATGCAGAAACAGTCATTTCCAGCCCTAGAGACGCATATAAGAGTTAGCAGTAAGAATGCGTTTAAAACACAGAAGACCCGCTTCTTATGAACTCATCTGCTGTGTGTTGGTTACTTTTAGGAAGTTGCATCTATGTTTAGATTCAGCGAGGTAGAAACACGTTTCTTCTAAAAGCTGCGTTTGGACATTCCAGAGTGGATGGGAGAAAAGGCTGTAAGAGAAATACCTTGCTCTAAAACCAAAACGGAGCTATGTAGCAGAATGGTTGTCAATGTGTGTATTCAACTTTCAGAGTTAAACTGATGTGTGTTTGCCGCAGCTTGGAAACCCTTTCTTTGGAGAATGCAGAAACAGTCATTTCCAGCCCTAGAGACGGATATAAGAGTTAGCAGTAAGAATGCGTTTAAAACAAAGAAGACCCGCTTCTTACGAACTCATCTGCTGTGTGTTGGTTCCTTTTAGGAAGTTGCATCTATATTTAGATCAGCGAGGTAGAAACACGTTTCTTCTAAAAGCTGCGTTTGGACATTCCAGAGTGGATGGGAGAAAAGGCTGTAAGAGAAATACCTTGCTCTAAAACCAAAACGGAGCTATGTAACAGAATGGTTGGCAATGTGTGTATTCAACTTCCAGAGTTAAACTGATGTGTGTTTGCCGCAGCTTGGAAACCCTTTCTTTGGAGAATGCAGAAACAGTCATTTCCAGCCCTAGAGACGGATATAAGAGTTAGCAGTAAGAATGCGTTTAAAACACAGAAGACCCGCTTCTAACGAACTCATCTGCTGTGTGTTGGTTCCTTTTAGGAAGTTGCATCTATGTTTAGATTCAGCGAGGTAGAAACACGTTTCTCCTAAAAGCTGCGTTTGGACATTCCAGAGTGGATGGGAGAAAAGGCTGTAAAGAGAAATACCTTGCTCTAAAACCAAAACGGAGCTATGTAGCAGAATGGTTGGCAATGTGTGTATTCAGCTTCCAGAATTAAACTGATGTGTGTTTGCAGCAGTTCGGAAACCCTTTCTTTGGAGAATGCAGAAACAGTCATTTCCAGCCCTAGAGACGCATATAAGAGTTAGCAGTAAGAATGCGTTTAAAACACAGAAGACCCGCTTCTTACGAACTCATCTGCTGTGTGTTGGTTCCTTTTAGGAAGTTGCATCTATGTTTAGATTCATCGAGGTAGAAACACGTTTCTTCTAAAAGCTGCGTTTGGACATTCCAGAGTGGATGGGAGAAAAGGCTGTAAAGAGAAATACCTTGCTCTAAAACCAAAACGGAGCTATCTAGCAGAATGGTTGTCAATGTGTGTATTCAACTTCCAGAGTTAAACTGATTTGTGTTTGCAGCAGTTCGGAAACCTGTCTTTGCAGAATGCAGAAACAGTCATTTCCAGCCCTAGAGACGCATATAAGAGTTAGCAGTAAGAATGCGTTTAAAACACAGAAGACCCGCTTCTTACGAACTCATGTGCTGTGCGTTGGTTCCTTTTAGGAAGTTGCATCTATGTTTAGATTCAGCGAGGTAGAAACACGTTTCTTCTAAAAGCTGCGTTTTTACATTCCAGAGTGGATGGGAGAAAAGGCTGTAAAGAGAAATACCTTGCTCTAAAACCAAAACGGAGATATGTAGCAGAATAGTTGTCAATGTGTGTATTCAACTTCCAGAGTTAAACTGATGTGTGTTTGCAGCAGTTCGGAAACCCTTTCTTTGGAGAATGCAGAAACACTAATTTCCAGCTCTAGAGACGCATATAAGTGTTAGCAGTAAGAATGCGTTTAAAACACAGAAGACCCGCTTCTTACGAACTCATCTGCTGTGTGTTGGTTCCTTTTTGGAAGTTGCATCTATGTTTAGATTCAGCGAGGTAGAAACACGTTTCTTCTAAATGCTGCGTTTGGACATTGCAGAGTGGATGGGAGAAAAGGCTGTAAAGAGAAATACCTTGCTCTAAAACAAAAACGGAGCTATCTAGCAGAATGGTTGTCAATGTGTGTATTCAACTTCCAGAGTTAAACTGATGTGTGTTTGCAGCAGTTTGGAAACCCTTTCTTTGGAGAATGCAGAAACAGTCATTTCCAGCCCTAGAGACGCATATAAGATTTAGCAGTAAGAATGCGTTTAAAACACAGAAGACCCGCTTCTTACGAACTCATCTGCTGTGTGTTGGTTCCTTTTAGGAAGTTGCATCTATGTTTAGATTCAGCGAGGTAGAAACACGTTTCTTCTAAAAGCTGCGTTTCGACATTCCAGAGTGGATGGGAGAAAAGGCTGTAAGAGAAATACCTTGCTCTAAAACCAAAACGGAGCTATGTAGCAGAATGGTTGGCAATGTGTGTATTCAACTTCCAGAGTTAAACTGATGTGTGTTTGCCGCAGCTTGGAAACCCTTTCTTTGGAGAATGCAGAAACAGTCATTTCCAGCCCTAGAGACGGATATAAGAGTTAGCAGTAAGAATGCGTTTAAAACACAGAAGACCCGCTTCTTACGAACTCATCTGCTGTGTGTTGGTTCTTTTTAGGAAGTTGCATCTATGTTTAGATCAGCGAGGTAGAAACACGTTTCTTCTAAAAGCTGCGTTTGGACATTCCAGAGTGGATGGGAGAAAAGGCTGTAAAGAGAAATACCTTGCTCTAAAACCAAAACGGAGATATGTAGCAGAATAGTTGTCAATGTGTGTATTCAACTTCCAGAGTTAAACTGATGGGTGTTTGCAGCAGTTCGGAAACCCTTTCTTTGGAGAATGCAGAAACACTAATTTCCAGCTCTAGAGACGCATATAAGTGTTAGCAGTAAGAATGCGTTTAAAACACAGAAGACCCGCTTCTTACGAACTCATCAGCTGTGTGTTGGTTCCTTTTTGGAAGTTGCATCTATGTTTAGATTCAGCGAGGTAGAAACACGTTTCTTCTAAAAGCTGCGTTTGGACATTGCAGAGTGGATGGGAGAAAAGGCTGTAAAGAGAAATACCTTGCTCTAAAACCAAAACGGAGCTATCTAGCAGAATGGTTGTCAATGTGTGTATTCAACTTCCAGAGTTAAACTGAGGTGTGTTTGCAGCAGTTCGGAAACCCTTTCTTTGGAGAATGCAGAAACAGTCATTTCCAGCCCTAGAGACGGATATAAGAGTTAGCAGTAAGAATGCGTTTAAAACACAGAAGACCCGCTTCTTATGAACTCATCTGCTGTGTGTTGGTTACTTTTAGGAAGTTGCATCTATGTTTAGATTCAGCGAGGTAGAAACACGTTTCTTCTAAAAGCTGCGTTTGGACATTCCAGAGTGGATGGGAGGAAAGGCTGTAAGAGAAATACCTTGCTCTAAAACCAAAACGGAGCTATGTAGCAGAATGGTTGGCAATGTGTGTATTCAACTTTCAGAGTTAAACTGATGTGTGTTTGCCGCAGCTTGGAAACCCTTTCTTTGGAGAATGCAGAAACAGTCATTTCCAGCCCTAGAGACGGATATAAGAGTTAGCAGTAAGAATGCGTTTAAAACACAGAAGACCCGCTTCTTACGAACTCATCTGCTGTGTGTTGGTTCCTTTTAGGAAGTTGCATCTATATTTAGATCAGCGAGGTAGAAACACGTTTCTTCTAAAAGCTGCGTTTGGACATTCCAGAGTGGATGGGAGAAAAGGCTGTAAGAGAAATACCTTGCTCTAAAACCAAAACGGAGCTATGTAGCAGAATGGTTGTCAATGTGTGTATTCAACTTCCAGAGTTAAACTGATGTGTGTTTGCTGCAGCTTGGAAACCCTTTCTTTGGAGAATGCAGAAACAGTCATTTCCAGCCCTAGAGACGGATATAAGAGTTAGCAGTAAGAATGCGTTTAAAACACAGAAGACCCGCTTCTTACGAACTCATCTGCTGTGTGTTGGTTCCTTTTTGGAAGTTGCATCTATGTTTAGATTCAGTGAGGTAGAAACACGTTTCTTCTAAAAGCTGCGTTTGGACATTCCAGAGTGGATGGGAGAAAAGGCTGTAAAGAGAAATAGCTTGCTCTAAAACCAAAACGGAGCTATGTAGCAGAATGGTTGTCAATGTGTGTATTCAACTTCCAGAGTTAAACTGATGTGTGTTTGCAGCAGTTCGGAAACCCATTCTTTGGAGAATGCAGAAACAGTCATTTCCAGCCCTAGAGACTCATATAAGAGTTAGCAGTAAGAATGCGTTTAAAACACAGAAGACCCGCTTCTTACGAACTCATTTGCTGTGTGTTGGTTCCTTTTAGGAAGTTGCATCGATGTTTAGATTCAGCGAGGTAGAAACACGTTTCTTCTAAAAGCTGCGTTTGGACATTCCAGAGTGGATGGGAGAAAAGGCTGTAAAGAGAAATACCTTTCTCTAAAACCAAAACGGAGCTATCTAGCAGAATGGTTGTCAATGTGTGTATTCAACTTCCAGAGTTAAACTGATGTGTGTTTGCAGCAGTTCGGAAACCCTTTCTTTGGAGAATGCAGAAACAGTCATTTCCAGCCCTAGAGACGCATATAAGAGTTAGCAGTAAGAATGCGTTTAAAACACAGAAGACCCGCTTCTTATGAACTCATCTGCTGTGTGTTGGTTACTTTTAGGAAGTTGCATCTATGTTTAGATTCAGCGAGGTAGAAACACGTTTCTTCTAAAAGCTGCGTTTGGACATTCCAGAGTGGATGGGAGAAAAGGCTGTAAGAGAAATACCTTGCTCTAAAACCAAAACGGAGCTATGTAGCAGAATGGTTGTCAATGTGTGTATTCAACTTTCAGAGTTAAACTGATGTGTGTTTGCCGCAGCTTGGAAACCCTTTCTTTGGAGAATGCAGAAACAGTCATTTCCAGCCCTAGAGACGGATATAAGAGTTAGCAGTAAGAATGCGTTTAAAACAAAGAAGACCCGCTTCTTACGAACTCATCTGCTGTGTGTTGGTTCCTTTTAGGAAGTTGCATCTATATTTAGATCAGCGAGGTAGAAACACGTTTCTTCTAAAAGCTGCGTTTGGACATTCCAGAGTGGATGGGAGAAAAGGCTGTAAGAGAAATACCTTGCTCTAAAACCAAAACGGAGCTATGTAGCAGAATGGTTGGCAATGTGTGTATTCAACTTCCAGAGTTAAACTGATGTGTGTTTGCCGCAGCTTGGAAACCCTTTCTTTGGAGAATGCAGAAACAGTCATTTCCAGCCCTAGAGACGGATATAAGAGTTAGCAGTAAGAATGCGTTTAAAACACAGAAGACCCGCTTCTAACGAACTCATCTGCTGTGTGTTGGTTCCTTTTAGGAAGTTGCATCTATGTTTAGATTCAGCGAGGTAGAAACACGTTTCTCCTAAAAGCTGCGTTTGGACATTCCAGAGTGGATGGGAGAAAAGGCTGTAAAGAGAAATACCTTGCTCTAAAACCAAAACGGAGCTATGTAGCAGAATGGTTGGCAATGTGTGTATTCAGCTTCCAGAATTAAACTGATGTGTGTTTGCAGCAGTTCGGAAACCCTTTCTTTGGAGAATGCAGAAACAGTCATTTCCAGCCCTAGAGACGCATATAAGAGTTAGCAGTAAGAATGCGTTTAAAACACAGAAGACCCGCTTCTTACGAACTCATCTGCTGTGTGTTGGTTCCTTTTAGGAAGTTGCATCTATGTTTAGATTCATCGAGGTAGAAACACGTTTCTTCTAAAAGCTGCGTTTGGACATTCCAGAGTGGATGGGAGAAAAGGCTGTAAAGAGAAATACCTTGCTCTAAAACCAAAACGGAGCTATCTAGCAGAATGGTTGTCAATGTGTGTATTCAACTTCCAGAGTTAAACTGATGTGTGTTTGCAGCAGTTCGGAAACCTGTCTTTGCAGAATGCAGAAACAGTCATTTCCAGCCCTAGAGACGCATATAAGAGTTAGCAGTAAGAATGCGTTTAAAACACAGAAGACCCGCTTCTTACGAACTCATGTGCTGTGGGTTGGTTCCTTTTAGGAAGTTGCATCTATGTTTAGATTCATCGAGGTAGAAACACGTTTCTTCTAAAAGCTGCGTTTGGACATTCCAGAGTGGATGGGAGAAAAGGCTGTAAGAGAAATACCTTGCTCTAAAACCAAAACGGAGCTATGTAGCAGAATGGTTGGCAATGTGTGTATTCAACTTCCAGAGTTAAACTGATGTGTGTTTGCCGCAGCTTGGAAACCCTTTCTTTGGAGAATGCAGAAACAGTCATTTCCAGCCCTAGAGACGGATATAAGAGTTAGCAGTAAGAATGCGTTTAAAACACAGAAGACCCGCTTCTTACGAACTCATCTGCTGTGTGTTGGTTCTTTTTAGGAAGTTGCATCTATGTTTAGATCAGCGAGGTAGAAACACGTTTCTTCTAAAAGCTGCGTTTGGACATTCCAGAGTGGATGGGAGAAAAGGCTGTAAAGAGAAATACCTTGCTCTAAAACCAAAACGGAGATATGTAGCAGAATAGTTGTCAATGTGTGTATTCAACTTCCAGAGTTAAACTGATGGGTGTTTGCAGCAGTTCGGAAACCCTTTCTTTGGAGAATGCAGAAACACTAATTTCCAGCTCTAGAGACGCATATAAGTGTTAGCAGTAAGAATGCGTTTAAAACACAGAAGACCCGATTCTTACGAACTCATCAGCTGTGTGTTCGTTCCTTTTTGGAAGTTGCATCTATGTTTAGATTCAGCGAGGTAGAAACACGTTTCTTCTAAAAGCTGCGTTTGGACATTGCAGAGTGGATGGGAGAAAAGGCTGTAAAGAGAAATACCTTGCTCTAAAACCAAAACGGAGCTATCTAGCAGAATGGTTGTCAATGTGTGTATTCAACTTCCAGAGTTAAACTGAGGTGTGTTTGCAGCAGTTCGGAAACCCTTTCTTTGGAGAATGCAGAAACAGTCATTTCCAGCCCTAGAGACGGATATAAGAGTTAGCAGTAAGAATGCGTTTAAAACACAGAAGACCCGCTTCTTATGAACTCATCTGCTGTGTGTTGGTTACTTTTAGGAAGTTGCATCTATGTTTAGATTCAGCGAGGTAGAAACACGTTTCTTCTAAAAGCTGCGTTTGGACATTCCAGAGTGGATGGGAGGAAAGGCTGTAAGAGAAATACCTTGCTCTAAAACCAAAACGGAGCTATGTAGCAGAATGGTTGGCAATGTGTGTATTCAACTTTCAGAGTTAAACTGATGTGTGTTTGCCGCAGCTTGGAAACCCTTTCTTTGGAGAATGCAGAAACAGTCATTTCCAGCCCTAGAGACGGATATAAGAGTTAGCAGTAAGAATGCGTTTAAAACACAGAAGACCCGCTTCTTACGAACTCATCTGCTGTGTGTTGGTTCCTTTTAGGAAGTTGCATCTATATTTAGATCAGCGAGGTAGAAACACGTTTCTTCTAAAAGCTGCGTTTGGACATTCCAGAGTGGATGGGAGAAAAGGCTGTAAGAGAAATACCTTGCTCTAAAACCAAAACGGAGCTATGTAGCAGAATGGTTGTCAATGTGTGTATTCAACTTCCAGAGTTAAACTGATGTGTGTTTGCTGCAGCTTGGAAACCCTTTCTTTGGAGAATGCAGAAACAGTCATTTCCAGCCCTAGAGACGGATATAAGAGTTAGCAGTAAGAATGCGTTTAAAACACAGAAGACCCGCTTCTTACGAACTCATCTGCTGTGTGTTGGTTCCTTTTTGGAAGTTGCATCTATGTTTAGATTCAGCGAGGTAGAAACACGTTTCTTCTAAAAGCTGCGTTTGGACATTCCAGAGTGGATGGGAGAAAAGGCTGTAAAGAGAAATAGCTTGCTCTAAAACCAAAACGGAGCTATGTAGCAGAATGGTTGTCAATGTGTGTATTCAACTTCCAGAGTTAAACTGATGGGTGTTTCCAGCAGTTCGGAAACCCTTTCTTTGGAGAATGCAGAAACAGTCATTTCCAGCCCTAGAGACTCATATAAGAGTTAGCAGTAAGAATGCGTTTAAAACACAGAAGACCCGCTTCTTACGAACTCATTTGCTGTGTGTTGGTTCCTTTTAGGAAGTTGCATCTATGTTTAGATTCAGCGAGGTAGAAACACGTTTCTTCTAAAAGCTGCGTTTGGACATTCCAGAGTGGATGGGAGAAAAGGCTGTAAAGAGAAATACCTTTCTCTAAAACCAAAACGGAGCTATCTAGCAGAATGGTTGTCAATGTGTGTATTCAACTTCCAGAGTTAAACTGATGTGTGTTTGCAGCAGTTCGGAAACCCTTTCTTTGGAGAATGCAGAAACAGTCATTTCCAGCCCTAGAGACGCATATAAGAGTTAGCAGTAAGAATGCGTTTAAAACACAGAAGACCCGCTTCTTATGAACTCATCTGCTGTGTGTTGGTTACTTTTAGGAAGTTGCATCTATGTTTAGATTCAGCGAGGTAGAAACACGTTTCTTCTAAAAGCTGCGTTTGGACATTCCAGAGTGGATGGGAGAAAAGGCTGTAAGAGAAATACCTTGCTCTAAAACCAAAACGGAGCTATGTAGCAGAATGGTTGTCAATGTGTGTATTCAACTTTCAGAGTTAAACTGATGTGTGTTTGCCGCAGCTTGGAAACCCTTTCTTTGGAGAATGCAGAAACAGTCATTTCCAGCCCTAGAGACGAATATAAGAGTTAGCAGTAAGAATGCGTTTAAAACACAGAAGACCCGCTTCTTACGAACTCATCTGCTGTGTGTTGGTTCCTTTTAGGAAGTTGCATCTATATTTAGATCAGCGAGGTAGAAACACGTTTCTTCTAAAAGCTGCGTTTGGACATTCCAGAGTGGATGGGAGAAAAGGCTGTAAGAGAAATACCTTGCTCTAAAACCAAAACGGAGCTATGTAGCAGAATGGTTGTCAATGTGTGTATTCAACTTTCAGAGTTAAACTGATGTGTTTTTGCCGCAGCTTGGAAACCCTTTCTTTGGAGAATGCAGAAACAGTCATTTCCAGCCCTAGAGACGGATATAAGAGTTAGCAGTAAGAATGCGTTTAAAACACAGAAGACCCGCTTCTTACGAACTCATCTGCTGTGTGTTGGTTCCTTTTAGGAAGTTGCATCTATATTTAGATCAGCGAGGTAGAAACACGTTTCTTCTAAAAGCTGCGTTTGGACATTCCAGAGTGGATGGGAGAAAAGGCTGTAAGAGAAATACCTTGCTCTAAAACCAAAACGGAGCTATGTAGCAGAATGGTTGTCAATGTGTGTATTCAACTTCCAGAGTTAAACTGATGTGTGTTTGCTGCAGCTTGGAAACCCTTTCTTTGGAGAATGCAGAAACAGTCATTTCCAGCCCTAGAGACGGATATAAGAGTTAGCAGTAAGAATGCGTTTAAAACACAGAAGACCCGCTTCTTACGAACTCATCTGCTGTGTGTTGGTTCCTTTTTGGAAGTTGCATCTATGTTTAGATTCAGCGAGGTAGAAACACGTTTCTTCTAAAAGCTGCGTTTGGACATTCCAGAGTGGATGGGAGAAAAGGCTGTAAAGAGAAATAGCTTGCTCTAAAACCAAAACGGAGCTATGTAGCAGAATGGTTGTCAATGTGTGTATTCAACTTCCAGAGTTAAACTGATGTGTGTTTGCAGCAGTTCGGAAACCCTTTCTTTGGAGAATGCAGAAACAGTCATTTCCAGCCCTAGAGACTCATATAAGAGTTAGCAGTAAGAATGCGTTTAAAACACAGAAGACCCGCTTCTTACGAACTCATCTGCTGTGTGTTGGTTCCTTTTAGGAAGTTGCATCTATGTTTAGATTCAGCGAGGTAGAAACACGTTTCTTCTAAAAGCTGCGTTTGGACATTCCAGAGTGGATGGGAGAAAAGGCTGTAAAGAGAAATACCTTTCTCTAAAACCAAAACGGAGCTATCTAGCAGAATGGTTGTCAATGTGTGTATTCAACTTCCAGAGTTAAACTGATGTGTGTTTGCAGCAGTTCGGAAACCCTTTCTTTGGAGAATGCAGAAACAGTCATTTCCAGCCCTAGAGACGCATATAAGAGTTAGCAGTAAGAATGCGTTTAAAACACAGAAGACCCGCTTCTTATGAACTCATCTGCTGTGTGTTGGTTACTTTTAGGAAGTTGCATCTATGTTTAGATTCAGCGAGGTAGAAACACGTTTCTTCTAAAAGCTGCGTTTGGACATTCCAGAGTGGATGGGAGAAAAGGCTGTAAGAGAAATACCTTGCTCTAAAACCAAAACGGAGCTATGTAGCAGAATGGTTGTCAATGTGTGTATTCAACTTTCAGAGTTAAACTGATGTGTGTTTGCCGCAGCTTGGAAACCCTTTCTTTGGAGAATGCAGAAACAGTCATTTCCAGCCCTAGAGACGGATATAAGAGTTAGCAGTAAGAATGCGTTTAAAACACAGAAGACCCGCTTCTTACGAACTCATCTGCTGTGTGTTGGTTCCTTTTAGGAAGTTGCATCTATATTTAGATCAGCGAGGTAGAAACACGTTTCTTCTAAAAGCTGCGTTTGGACATTCCAGAGTGGATGGGAGAAAAGGCTGTAAGAGAAATACCTTGCTCTAAAACCAAAACGGAGCTATGTAGCAGAATGGTTGGCAATGTGTGTATTCAACTTCCAGAGTTAAACTGATGTGTGTTTGCCGCAGCTTGGAAACCCTTTCTTTGGAGAATGCAGAAACAGTCATTTCCAGCCCTAGAGACGGATATAAGAGTTAGCAGTAAGAATGCGTTTAAAACACAGAAGACCCGCTTCTAACGAACTCATCTGCTGTGTGTTGGTTCCTTTTAGGAAGTTGCATCTATGTTTAGATTCAGCGAGGTAGAAACACGTTTCTCCTAAAAGCTGCGTTTGGACATTCCAGAGTGGATGGGAGAAAAGGCTGTAAAGAGAAATACCTTGCTCTAAAACCAAAACGGAGCTATGTAGCAGAATGGTTGGCAATGTGTGTATTCAGCTTCCAGAATTAAACTGATGTGTGTTTGCAGCAGTTCGGAAACCCTTTCTTTGGAGAATGCAGAAACAGTCATTTCCAGCCCTAGAGACGCATGTAAGAGTTAGCAGTAAGAATGCGTTTAAAACACAGAAGACCCGCTTCTTACGAACTCATCTGCTGTGTGTTGGTTCCTTTTAGGAAGTTGCATCTATGTTTAGATTCATCGAGGTAGAAACACGTTTCTTCTAAAAGCTGCGTTTGGACATTCCAGAGTGGATGGGAGAAAAGGCTGTAAAGAGAAATACCTTGCTCTAAAACCAAAACGGAGCTATCTAGCAGAATGGTTGTCAATGTGTGTATTCAACTTCCAGAGTTAAACTGATTTGTGTTTGCAGCAGTTCGGAAACCTGTCTTTGGAGAATGCAGAAACAGTCATTTCCAGCCCTAGAGACGCATATAAGAGTTAGCAGTAAGAATGCGTTTAAAACACAGAAGACCCGCTTCTTACGAACTCATGTGCTGTGCGTTGGTTCCTTTTAGGAAGTTGCATCTATGTTTAGATTCAGCGAGGTAGAAACACGTTTCTTCTAAAAGCTGCGTTTTTACATTCCAGAGTGGATGGGAGAAAAGGCTGTAAAGAGAAATACCTTGCTCTAAAACCAAAACGGAGATATGTAGCAGAATAGTTGTCAATGTGTGTATTCAACTTCCAGAGTTAAACTGATGTGTGTTTGCAGCAGTTCGGAAACCCTTTCTTTGGAGAATGCAGAAACACTAATTTCCAGCTCTAGAGACGCATATAAGTGTTAGCAGTAAGAATGCGTTTAAAACACAGAAGACCCGCTTCTTACGAACTCATCTGCTGTGTGTTGGTTCCTTTTTGGAAGTTGCATCTATGTTTAGATTCAGCGAGGTAGAAACACGTTTCTTCTAAATGCTGCGTTCGGACATTGCAGAGTGGATGGGAGAAAAGGCTGTAAAGAGAAATACCTTGCTCTAAAACATAAACGGAGCTATCTAGCAGAATGGTTGTCAATGTGTGTATTCAACTTCCAGAGTTAAACTTATGTGTGTTTGCAGCAGTTTGGAAACCCTTTCTTTGGAGAATGCAGAAACAGTCATTTCCAGCCCTAGAGACGCATATAAGATTTAGCAGTAAGAATGCGTTTAAAACACAGAAGACCCGCTTCTTACGAACTCATCTGCTGTGTGTTGGTTCCTTTTAGGAAGTTGCATCTATGTTTAGATTCAGCGAGGTAGAAACACGTTTCTTCTAAAAGCTGCGTTTGGACATTCCAGAGTGGATGGGAGAAAAGGCTGTAAGAGAAATACCTTGCTCTAAAACCAAAACGGAGCTATGTAGCAGAATGGTTGGCAATGTGTGTATTCAACTTCCAGAGTTAAACTGATGTGTGTTTGCCGCAGCTTGGAAACCCTTTCTTTGGAGAATGCAGAAACAGTCATTTCCAGCCCTAGAGACGGATATAAGAGTTAGCAGTAAGAATGCGTTTAAAACACAGAAGACCCGCTTCTTACGAACTCATCTGCTGTGTGTTGGTTCTTTTTAGGAAGTTGCATCTATGTTTAGATCAGCGAGGTAGAAACACGTTTCTTCTAAAAGCTGCGTTTGGACATTCCAGAGTGGATGGGAGAAAAGGCTGTAAAGAGAAATACCTTGCTCTAAAACCAAAACGGAGATATGTAGCAGAATAGTTGTCAATGTGTGTATTCAACTTCCAGAGTTAAACTGATGGGTGTTTGCAGCAGTTCGGAAACCCTTTCTTTGGAGAATGCAGAAACACTAATTTCCAGCTCTAGAGACGCATATATGTGTTAGCAGTAAGAATGCGTTTAAAACACAGAAGACCCGCTTCTTACGAACTCATCAGCTGTGTGTTGGTTCCTTTTTGGAAGTTGCATCTATGTTTAGATTCAGCGAGGTAGAAACACGTTTCTTCTAAAAGCTGCGTTTGGACATTGCAGAGTGGATGGGAGAAAAGGCTGTAAAGAGAAATACCTTGCTCTAAAACCAAAACGGAGCTATCTAGCAGAATGGTTGTCAATGTGTGTATTCAACTTCCAGAGTTAAACTGAGGTGTGTTTGCAGCAGTTCGGAAACCCTTTCTTTGGAGAATGCAGAAACAGTCATTTCCAGCCCTAGAGACGGATATAAGAGTTAGCAGTAAGAATGCGTTTAAAACACAGAAGACCCGCTTCTTATGAACTCATCTGCTGTGTGTTGGTTACTTTTAGGAAGTTGCATCTATGTTTAGATTCAGCGAGGTAGAAACACGTTTCTTCTAAAAGCTGCGTTTGGACATTCCAGAGTGGATGGGAGGAAAGGCTGTAAGAGAAATACCTTGCTCTAAAACCAAAACGGAGCTATGTAGCAGAATGGTTGGCAATGTGTGTATTCAACTTTCAGAGTTAAACTGATGTGTGTTTGCCGCAGTTTGGAAACCCTTTCTTTGGAAAATGCAGAAACAGTCATTTCCAGCCCTAGAGACGCATATAAGATTTAGCAGTAAGAATGCGTTTAAAACACAGAAGACCCGCTTCTTACGAACTCATCTGCTGTGTTTTGGTTCCTTTTAGGAAGTTGCATCTATGTTTAGATCAGCGAGGTAGAAACACGTTTCTTCTAAAAGCTGCGTTTGGACATTCCAGAGTGGATGGGAGAAAAGGCTGTAAAGAGAAATACCTTGCTCTAAAACCAAAACGGAGATATGTAGCAGAATAGTTGTCAATGTGTGTATTCAACTTCCAGAGTTAAACTGATGGGTGTTTGCAGCAGTTCGGAAACCCTTTCTTTCGAGAATGCAGAAACACTAATTTCCAGCTCTAGAGACGCATATAAGTGTTAGCAGTAAGAATGCGTTTAAAACACAGAAGACCCGCTTCTTACGAACTCATCAGCTGTGTGTTGGTTCCTTTTTGGAAGTTGCATCTATGTTTAGATTCAGCGAGGTAGAAACACGTTTCTTCTAAAAGCTGCGTTTGGACATTGCAGAGTGGATGGGAGAAAAGGCTGTAAAGAGAAATACCTTGCTCTAAAACCAAAACGGAGCTATCTAGCAGAATGGTTGTCAATGTGTGTATTCAACTTCCAGAGTTAAACTGAGGTGTGTTTGCAGCAGTTCGGAAACCCTTTCTTTGGAGAATGCAGAAACAGTCATTTCCAGCCCTAGAGACGGATATAAGAGTTAGCAGTAAGAATGCGTTTAAAACACAGAAGACCCGCTTCTTATGAACTCATCTGCTGTGTGTTGGTTACTTTTAGGAAGTTGCATCTATGTTTAGATTCAGCGAGGTAGAAACACGTTTCTTCTAAAAGCTGCGTTTGGACATTCCAGAGTGGATGGGAGGAAAGGCTGTAAGAGAAATACCTTGCTCTAAAACCAAAACGGAGCTATGTAGCAGAATGGTTGGCAATGTGTGTATTCAACTTTCAGAGTTAAACTGATGTGTGTTTGCCGCAGCTTGGAAACCCTTTCTTTGGAGAATGCAGAAACAGTCATTTCCAGCCCTAGAGACGGATATAAGAGTTAGCAGTAAGAATGCGTTTAAAACACAGAAGACCCGCTTCTTACGAACTCATCTGCTGTGTGTTGGTTCCTTTTAGGAAGTTGCATCTATATTTAGATCAGCGAGGTAGAAACACGTTTCTTCTAAAAGCTGCGTTTGGACATTCCAGAGTGGATGGGAGAAAAGGCTGTAAGAGAAATACCTTGCTCTAAAACCAAAACGGAGCTATGTAGCAGAATGGTTGTCAATGTGTGTATTCAACTTCCAGAGTTAAACTGATGTGTGTTTGCTGCAGCTTGGAAACCCTTTCTTTGGAGAATGCAGAAACAGTCATTTCCAGCCCTAGAGACGGATATAAGAGTTAGCAGTAAGAATGCGTTTAAAACACAGAAGACCCGCTTCTTACGAACTCATCTGCTGTGTGTTGGTTCCTTTTTGGAAGTTGCATCTATGTTTAGATTCAGCGAGGTAGAAACACGTTTCTTCTAAAAGCTGCGTTTGGACATTCCAGAGTGGATGGGAGAAAAGGCTGTAAAGAGAAATACCTTGCTCTAAAACCAAAACGGAGCTATCTAGCAGAATGGTTGTCAATGTGTGTATTCAACTTCCAGAGTTAAACTGATGTGTGTTTGCAGCAGTTTGGAAACCATTTCTTTCGAGAATGCAGAAACAGTCATTTCCAACCCTAGAGACGCATATAAGATATAGCAGTAAGAATGCGTTTAAAACACAGAAGACCCGCTTCTTACGAACTCATCTGCTGTGTGTTGGTTCCTTTTAGGAAGTTGCATCTATGTTTAGATTCAGCGAGGTAGAAACACGTTTCTTCTAAAAGCTGCGTTTGGACATTCCAGAGTGGATGGGAGAAAAGGCTGTAAGAGAAATACCTTGCTCTAAAACCAAAACGGAGCTATGTAGCAGAATGGTTGTCAATGTGTGTATTCAACTTCCAGAGTTAAACTGATGTGTGTTTGCCGCAGCTTGGAAACCCTTTCTTTGGAGAATGCAGAAACAGTCATTTCCAGCCCTAGAGACGGATATAAGAGTTAGCAGTAAGAATGCGTTTAAAACACAGAAGACCCGCTTCTTACGAACTCATCTGCTGTGTGTTGGTTCTTTTTAGGAAGTTGCATCTATGTTTAGATCAGCGAGGTAGAAACACGTTTCTTCTAAAAGCTGCGTTTGGACATTCCAGAGTGGATGGGAGAAAAGGCTGTAAAGAGAAATACCTTGCTCTAAAACCAAAACGGAGCTATGTAGCAGAATGGTTGTCAATGTGTGTATTCAACTTCCAGAGTTAAACTGATGTGTGTTTGCAGCAGTTCGGAAACCCTTTCTTTGGAGAATGCAGAAACAGTCATTTCCAGCCCTAGAGACGGATATAACTGTTAGCAGTAAGAATGCGTTTAAAACACAGAAGACCCGCTTCTTATGAACTCATCTGCTGTGTGTTGGTTCCTTTTAGGAAGTTGCATCTATGTTTAGATTCAGCGAGGTAGAAACACGTTTCTTCTAAAAGCTGCGTTTGGACATTCCAGAGTGGATGGGAGAAAAGGCTGTAAGAGAAATACCTTGCTCTAAAACCAAAACGGAGCTATGTAGCAGAATGGTTGGCAATGTGTGTATTCAACTTCCAGAGTAAAACTGATGTGTGTTTGCCGCAGCTTGGAAACCCTTTCTTTGGAGAATGCAGAAACAGTCATTTCCAGCCCTAGAGACGGATATAAGAGTTAGCAGTAAGAATGCGTTTAAAACACAGAAGACCCGCTTCTTGCGAACTCATCTGCTGTGTGTTGGTTCCTTTTAGGAAGTTGCATCTATGTTTAGATTCAGCGAGGTAGAAAAACGTATCTTCTAAAAGATGCGTTTGGACATTCCAGAGTGGATGGGAGAAAAGGCTGTAAAGAGAAATACCTTGCTCTAAAACCAAAACGGAGCTATGTAGCAGAATGGTTGGCAATGTGTGTATTCAGCTTCCAGAGTTAAACTGATGTGTGTTTGCAGCAGTTCGGAAACCCTTTCTTTGGAGAATGCAGAAACAGTCATTTCCAGCCCTAGAGACTCATATAAGAGTTAGCAGTAAGAATGCGTTTAAAACACAGAAGACCCGCTTCTTACGAACTCATTTGCTGTGTGTTGGTTCCTTTTAGGAAGTTGCATCTATGTTTAGATTCAGCGAGGTAGAAACACGTTTCTTCTAAAAGCTGCATTTGGACATTCCAGAGTGGATGGGAGAAAAGGCTGTAAAGAGAAATACCTTTCTCTAAAACCAAAACGGAGCTATCTAGCAGAATGGTTGTCAATGTGTGTATTCAACTTCCAGAGTTAAACTGAGGTGTGTTTGCAGCAGTTCGGAAACCCTTTCTTTGGAGAATGCAGAAACAGTCATTTCCAGCCCTAGAGACGGATATAAGAGTTAGCAGTAAGAATGCGTTTAAAACACAGAAGACCCGCTTCTTATGAACTCATCTGCTGTGTGTTGGTTACTTTTAGGAAGTTGCATCTATGTTTAGATTCAGCGAGGTAGAAACACGTTTCTTCTAAAAGCTGCGTTTGGACATTCCAGAGTGGATGGGAGAGAAGGCTGTAAGAGAAATACCTTGCTCTAAAACCAAAACGGAGCTATGTAGCAGAATGGTTGGCAATGTGTGTATTCAACTTCCAGAGTTAAACTGATGTGTGTTTGCCGCAGCTTGGAAACCCTTTCTTTGGAGAATGCAGAAACAGTCATTTCCAGCCCTAGAGACGGATATAAGAGTTAGCAGTAAGAATGCGTTTAAAACACAGAAGATCCGCTTCTTACGAACTCATCTGCTGTGTGTTGGTTCTTTTTAGGAAGTTGCATCTATGTTTAGATCAGCGAGGTAGAAACACGTTTCTTCTAAAAGCTGCATTTGGACATTCCAGAGTGGATGGGAGAAAAGGCTGTAAGAGAAATACCTTGCTCTAAAACCAAAACGGAGCTATGTAGCAGAATGGTTGTCAATGTGTGTATTCAACTTTCAGAGTTAAACTGATGTATGTTTGCCGCAGCTTGGAAAGCCTTTCTTTGGAGAATGCAGAAACAGTCATTTCCAGCCCTAGAGACGGATATAAGAGTTAGCAGTAAGAATGCGTTTAAAACACAGAAGACCCGCTTCTTACGAACTCATCTGCTGTGTGTTGGTTCCTTTTAGGAAGTTGCATCTATATTTAGATCAGCGAGGTAGAAACACGTTTCTTCTAAAAGCTGCGTTTGGACATTCCAGAGTGGATGGGAGAAAAGGCTGTAAGAGAAATACCTTGCTCTAAAACCAAAACGGAGCTATGTAGCAGAATGGTTGGCAATGTGTGTATTCAACTTCCAGAGTTAAACTGATGTGTGTTTGCCGCAGCTTGGAAACCCTTTCTTTGGAGAATGCAGAAACAGTCATTTCCAGCCCTAGAGACGGATATAAGAGTTAGCAGTAAGAATGCGTTTAAAACACAGAAGACCCGCTTCTTACGAACTCATCTGCTGTGTGTTGGTTCCTTTTTGGAAGTTGCATCTATGTTTAGATTCAGCGAGGTAGAAACACGTTTCTTCTAAAAGCTGCGTTTGGACATTGCAGAGTGGATGGGAGAAAAGGCTGTAAAGAGAAATACCTTGCTCTAAAACCAAAACGGAGCTATCTAGCAGAATGGTTGTCAATGTGTGTATTCAACTTCCAGAGTTAAACTGATGTGTGTTTGCAGCAGTTTGGAAACCCTTTCTTTGGAGAATGCAGAAACAGTCATTTCCAGCCCTAGAGACGCATATAAGATTTAGCAGTAAGAATGCGTTTAAAACACAGAAGACACGCTTCTTACGAACTCATCTGCTGTGTGTTGGTTCCGATTAGGAAGTTTCATCTATGTTTAGATTCAGCGAGGTAGAAACACGTTTCTTCTAAAAGCTGCGTTTGGACATTCCAGAGTGGATGGGAGAAAAGGCTGTAAGAGAAATACCTTGCTCTAAAACCAAAACGGAGCTATGTAGCAGAATGGTTGGCAATGTGTGTATTCAACTTCCAGAGTTAAACTGATGTGTGTTTGCCGCAGCTTGGAAACCCTTTCTTTGGAGAATGCAGAAACAGTCATTTCCAGCCCTAGAGACGGATATAAGAGTTAGCAGTAAGAATGCGTTTAAAACACAGAAGACCCGCTTCTTACGAACTCATCTGCTGTGTGTTGGTTCTTTTTAGGAAGTTGCATCTATGTTTAGATCAGCGAGGTAGAAACACGTTTCTTCTAAAAGCTGCGTTTGGACATTCCAGAGTGGATGGGAGAAAAGGCTGTAAAGAGAAATACCTTGCTCTAAAACCAAAACGGAGCTATGTAGCAGAATGGTTGTCAATGTGTGTATTCAACTTCCAGAGTTAAACTGATGTGTGTTTGCAGCAGTTCGGAAACCCTTTCTTTGGAGAATGCAGAAACAGTCATTTCCAGCTCTAGAGACGCATATAAGTGTTAGCAGTAAGAATGCGTTTAAAACACAGAAGACCCGCTTCTTACGAACTCATCTGCTGTGTGTTGGTTCCTTTTTGGAAGTTGCATCTATGTTTAGATTCAGCGAGGTAGAAACACGTTTCTTCTAAAAGCTGCGTTTGGACATTCCAGAGTGGATGGGAGAAAAGGCTGTAAAGAGAAATACCTTGCTCTAAAACCAAAACGGAGCTATGTAGCAGAATGGTTGTCAATTTGTGTATTCAACTTCCAGAGTTAAACTGATGTGTGTTTGCAGCAGTTTGGAAACCCTTTCTTTGGAGAATGCAGAAACAGTCATTTCCAGCCCTAGAGACGGATATAAGAGTTAGCAGTAAGAATGCGTTTAAAACACAGAAGACCCGCTTCTTACGAACTCATCTGCTGTGTGTTGGTTCTTTTTAGGAAGTTGCATCTATGTTTAGATCAGCGAGTTAGAAACACGTTTCTTCTAAAAGCTGCGTTTGGACATTCCAGAGTGGATGGGAGAAAAGGCTGTAAAGAGAAATACCTTGCTCTAAAACCAAAACGGAGCTATGTAGCAGAATGGTTGTCAATGTGTGTATTCAACTTCCAGAGTTAAACTGATGTGTGTTTGCAGCAGTTCGGAAACCCTTTCTTTGGAGAATGCAGAAACAGTCATTTCCAGCCCTAGAGACGGATATAACTGTTAGCAGTAAGAATGCGTTTAAAACACAGAAGACCCGCTTCTTATGAACTCATCTGCTGTGTGTTGGTTCCTTTTAGGAAGTTGCATCTATGTTTAGATTCAGCGAGGTAGAAACACGTTTCTTCTAAAAGCTGCGTTTGGACATTCCAGAGTGGATGGAAGAAAAGGCTGTAAGAGAAATACCTTGCTCTAAAACCAAAACGGAGCTATGTAGCAGAATGGTTGGCAATGTGTGTATTCAACTTCCAGAGTAAAACTGATGGGTGTTTGCCGCAGCTTGGAAACCCTTTCTTTGGAGAATGCAGAAACAGTCATTTCCAGCCCTAGAGACGGATATAAGAGTTAGCAGTAAGAATGCGTTTAAAACACAGAAGACCCGCTTCTTGCGAACTCATCTGCTGTGTGTTGGTTCCTTTTAGGAAGTTGCATCTATGTTTAGATTCAGCGAGGTAGAAAAACGTATCTTCTAAAAGATGCGTTTGGACATTCCAGAGTGGATGGGAGAAAAGGCTGTAAAGAGAAATACCTTGCTCTAAAACCAAAACGGAGCTATGTAGCAGAATGGTTGGCAATGTGTGTATTCAGCTTCCAGAGTTAAACTGATGTGTGTTTGCAGCAGTTCGGAAACCCTTTCTTTGGAGAATGCAGAAACAGTCATTTCCAGCCCTAGAGACTCATATAAGAGTTAGCAGTAAGAATGCGTTTAAAACACAGAAGACCCGCTTCTTACGAACTCATTTGCTGTGTGTTGGTTCCTTTTAGGAAGTTGCATCTATGTTTAGATTCAGCGAGGTAGAAACACGTTTCTTCTAAAAGCTGCGTTTGGACATTCCAGAGTGGATGGGAGAAAAGGCTGTAAAGAGAAATACCTTTCTCTAAAACCAAAACGGAGCTATCTAGCAGAATGGTTGTCAATGTGTGTATTCAACTTCCAGAGTTAAACTGAGGTGTGTTTGCAGCAGTTCGGAAACCCTTTCTTTGGAGAATGCAGAAACAGTCATTTCCAGCCCTAGAGACGGATATAAGAGTTAGCAGTAAGAATGCGTTTAAAACACAGAAGACCCGCTTATTATGAACTCATCTGCTGTGTGTTGGTTACTTTTAGGAAGTTGCATCTATGTTTAGATTCAGCGAGGTAGAAACACGTTTCTTCTAAAAGCTGCGTTTGGACATTCCAGAGTGGATGGGAGAGAAGGCTGTAAGAGAAATACCTTGCTCTAAAACCAAAACGGAGCTATGTAGCAGAATGGTTGGCAATGTGTGTATTCAACTTCCAGAGTTAAACTGATGTGTGTTTGCCGCAGCTTGGAAACCCTTTCTTTGGAGAATGCAGAAACAGTCATTTCCAGCCCTAGAGACGGATATAAGAGTTAGCAGTAAGAATGCGTTTAAAACACAGAAGACCCGCTTCTTACGAACTCATCTGCTGTGTGTTGGTTCTTTTTAGGAAGTTGCATCTATGTTTAGATCAGCGAGGTAGAAACACGTTTCTTCTAAAAGCTGCATTTGGACATTCCAGAGTGGATGGGAGAAAAGGCTGTAAGAGAAATACCTTGCTCTAAAACCAAAACGGAGCTATGTAGCAGAATGGTTGTCAATGTGTGTATTCAACTTTCAGAGTTAAACTGATGTATGTTTGCCGCAGCTTGGAAAGCCTTTCTTTGGAGAATGCAGAAACAGTCATTTCCAGCCCTAGAGACGGATATAAGAGTTAGCAGTAAGAATGCGTTTAAAACACAGAAGACCCGCTTCTTACGAACTCATCTGCTGTGTGTTGGTTCCTTTTAGGAAGTTGCATCTATATTTAGATCAGCGAGGTAGAAACACGTTTCTTCTAAAAGCTGCGTTTGGACATTCCAGAGTGGATGGGAGAAAAGGCTGTAAGAGAAATACCTTGCTCTAAAACCAAAACGGAGCTATGTAGCAGAATGGTTGGCAATGTGTGTATTCAACTTCCAGAGTTAAACTGATGTGTGTTTGCCGCAGCTTGGAAACCCTTTCTTTGGAGAATGCAGAAACAGTCATTTCCAGCCCTAGAGACGGATATAAGAGTTAGCAGTAAGAATGCGTTTAAAACACAGAAGACCCGCTTCTTACGAACTCATCTGCTGTGTGTTGGTTCCTTTTTGGAAGTTGCATCTATGTTTAGATTCAGCGAGGTAGAAACACGTTTCTTCTAAAAGCTGCGTTTGGACATTGCAGAGTGGATGGGAGAAAAGGCTGTAAAGAGAAATACCTTGCTCTAAAACCAAAACGGAGCTATCTAGCAGAATGGTTGTCAATGTGTGTATTCAACTTCCAGAGTTAAACTGATGTGTGTTTGCAGCAGTTTGGAAACCCTTTCTTTGGAGAATGCAGAAACAGTCATTTCCAGCCCTAGAGACGCATATAAGATTTAGCAGTAAGAATGCGTTTAAAACACAGAAGACACGCTTCTTACGAACTCATCTGCTGTGTGTTGGTTCCGATTAGGAAGTTTCATCTATGTTTAGATTCAGCGAGGTAGAAACACGTTTCTTCTAAAAGCTGCGTTTGGACATTCCAGAGTGGATGGGAGAAAAGGCTGTAAGAGAAATACCTTGCTCTAAAACCAAAACGGAGCTATGTAGCAGAATGGTTGGCAATGTGTGTATTCAACTTCCAGAGTTAAACTGATGTGTGTTTGCCGCAGCTTGGAAACCCTTTCTTTGGAGAATGCAGAAACAGTCATTTCCAGCCCTAGAGACGGATATAAGAGTTAGCAGTAAGAATGCGTTTAAAACACAGAAGACCCGCTTCTTACGAACTCATCTGCTGTGTGTTGGTTCTTTTTAGGAAGTTGCATCTATGTTTAGATCAGCGAGGTAGAAACACGTTTCTTCTAAAAGCTGCGTTTGGACATTCCAGAGTGGATGGGAGAAAAGGCTGTAAAGAGAAATACCTTGCTCTAAAACCAAAACGGAGCTATGTAGCAGAATGGTTGTCAATGTGTGTATTCAACTTCCAGAGTTAAACTGATGTGTGTTTGCAGCAGTTCGGAAACCCTTTCTTTGGAGAATGCAGAAACAGTCATTTCCAGCTCTAGAGACGCATATAAGTGTTAGCAGTAAGAATGCGTTTAAAACACAGAAGACCCGCTTCTTACGAACTCATCTGCTGTGTGTTGGTTCCTTTTTGGAAGTTGCATCTATGTTTAGATTCAGCGAGGTAGGAACACGTTTCTTCTAAAAGCTGCGTTTGGACATTCCAGAGTGGATGGGAGAAAAGGCTGTAAAGAGAAATACCTTGCTCTAAAACCAAAACGGAGCTATGTAGCAGAATGGTTGTCAATTTGTGTATTCAACTTCCAGAGTTAAACTGATGTGTGTTTGCAGCAGTTTGGAAACCCTTTCTTTGGAGAATGCAGAAACAGTCATTTCCAGCCCTAGAGACGGATATAAGAGTTAGCAGTAAGAATGCGTTTAAAACACAGAAGACCCGCTTCTTACGAACTCATCTGCTGTGTGTTGGTTCTTTTTAGGAAGTTGCATCTATGTTTAGATCAGCGAGTTAGAAACACGTTTCTTCTAAAAGCTGCGTTTGGACATTCCAGAGTGGATGGGAGAAAAGGCTGTAAAGAGAAATACCTTGCTCTAAAACCAAAACGGAGCTATGTAGCAGAATGGTTGTCAATGTGTGTATTCAACTTCCAGAGTTAAACTGATGTGTGTTTGCAGCAGTTCGGAAACCCTTTCTTTGGAGAATGCAGAAACAGTCATTTCCAGCCCTAGAGACGGATATAACTGTTAGCAGTAAGAATGCGTTTAAAACACAGAAGACCCGCTTCTTATGAACTCATCTGCTGTGTGTTGGTTCCTTTTAGGAAGTTGCATCTATGTTTAGATTCAGCGAGGTAGAAACACGTTTCTTCTAAAAGCTGCGTTTGGACATTCCAGAGTGGATGGAAGAAAAGGCTGTAAGAGAAATACCTTGCTCTAAAACCAAAACGGAGCTATGTAGCAGAATGGTTGGCAATGTGTGTATTCAACTTCCAGAGTAAAACTGATGAGTGTTTGCCGCAGCTTGGAAACCCTTTCTTTGGAGAATGCAGAAACAGTCATTTCCAGCCCTAGAGACGGATATAAGAGTTAGCAGTAAGAATGCGTTTAAAACACAGAAGACCCGCTTCTTGCGAACTCATCTGCTGTGTGTTGGTTCCTTTTAGGAAGTTGCATCTATGTTTAGATTCAGCGAGGTAGAAAAACGTATCTTCTAAAAGATGCGTTTGGACATTCCAGAGTGGATGGGAGAAAAGGCTGTAAAGAGAAATACCTTGCTCTAAAACCAAAACGGAGCTATGTAGCAGAATGGTTGGCAATGTGTGTATTCAGCTTCCAGAGTTAAACTGATGTGTGTTTGCAGCAGTTCGGAAACCCTTTCTTTGGAGAATGCAGAAACAGTCATTTCCAGCCCTAGAGACTCATATAAGAGTTAGCAGTAAGAATGAGTTTAAAACACAGAAGACCCGCTTCTTACGAACTCATTTGCTGTGTGTTGGTTCCTTTTAGGAAGTTGCATCTATGTTTAGATTCAGCGAGGTAGAAACACGTTTCTTCTAAAAGCTGCGTTTGGACATTCCAGAGTGGATGGGAGAAAAGGCTGTAAAGAGAAATACCTTTCTCTAAAACCAAAACGGAGCTATCTAGCAGAATGGTTGTCAATGTGTGTATTCAACTTCCAGAGTTAAACTGAGGTGTGTTTGCAGCAGTTCGGAAACCCTTTCTTTGGAGAATGCAGAAACAGTCATTTCCAGCCCTAGAGACGGATATAAGAGTTAGCAGTAAGAATGCGTTTAAAACACAGAAGACCCGCTTATTATGAACTCATCTGCTGTGTGTTGGTTACTTTTAGGAAGTTGCATCTATGTTTAGATTCAGCGAGGTAGAAACACGTTTCTTCTAAAAGCTGCGTTTGGACATTCCAGAGTGGATGGGAGAGAAGGCTGTAAGAGAAATACCTTGCTCTAAAACCAAAACGGAGCTATGTAGCAGAATGGTTGGCAATGTGTGTATTCAACTTCCAGAGTTAAACTGATGTGTGTTTGCCGCAGCTTGGAAACCCTTTCTTTGGAGAATGCAGAAACAGTCATTTCCAGCCCTAGAGACGGATATAAGAGTTAGCAGTAAGAATGCGTTTAAAACACAGAAGACCCGCTTCTTACGAACTCATCTGCTGTGTGTTGGTTCTTTTTAGGAAGTTGCATCTATGTTTAGATCAGCGAGGTAGAAACACGTTTCTTCTAAAAGCTGCATTTGGACATTCCAGAGTGGATGGGAGAAAAGGCTGTAAGAGAAATACCTTGCTCTAAAACCAAAACGGAGCTATGTAGCAGAATGGTTGTCAATGTGTGTATTCAACTTTCAGAGTTAAACTGATGTATGTTTGCCGCAGCTTGGAAAGCCTTTCTTTGGAGAATGCAGAAACAGTCATTTCCAGCCCTAGAGACGGATATAAGAGTTAGCAGTAAGAATGCGTTTAAAACACAGAAGACCCGCTTCTTACGAACTCATCTGCTGTGTGTTGGTTCCTTTTAGGAAGTTGCATCTATATTTAGATCAGCGAGGTAGAAACACGTTTCTTCTAAAAGCTGCGTTTGGACATTCCAGAGTGGATGGGAAAAAAGGCTGTAAGAGAAATACCTTGCTCTAAAACCAAAACGGAGCTATGTAGCAGAATGGTTGGCAATGTGTGTATTCAACTTCCAGAGTTAAACTGATGTGTGTTTGCCGCAGCTTGGAAACCCTTTCTTTGGAGAATGCAGAAACAGTCATTTCCAGCCCTAGAGACGGATATAAGAGTTAGCAGTAAGAATGCGTTTAAAACACAGAAGACCCGCTTCTTACGAACTCATCTGCTGTGTGTTGGTTCCTTTTTGGAAGTTGCATCTATGTTTAGATTCAGCGAGGTAGAAACACGTTTCTTCTAAAAGCTGCGTTTGGACATTGCAGAGTGGATGGGAGAAAAGGCTGTAAAGAGAAATACCTTGCTCTAAAACCAAAACGGAGCTATCTAGCAGAATGGTTGTCAATGTGTGTATTCAACTTCCAGAGTTAAACTGATGTGTGTTTGCAGCAGTTTGGAAACCCTTTCTTTGGAGAATGCAGAAACAGTCATTTCCAGCCCTAGAGACGCATATAAGATTTAGCAGTAAGAAGGCGTTTAAAACACAGAAGACACGCTTCTTACGAACTCATCTGCTGTGTGTTGGTTCCGATTAGGAAGTTTCATCTATGTTTAGATTCAGCGAGGTAGAAACACGTTTCTTCTAAAAGCTGCGTTTGGACATTCCAGAGTGGATGGGAGAAAAGGCTGTAAGAGAAATACCTTGCTCTAAAACCAAAACGGAGCTATGTAGCAGAATGGTTGGCAATGTGTGTATTCAACTTCCAGAGTTAAACTGATGTGTGTTTGCCGCAGCTTGGAAACCCTTTCTTTGGAGAATGCAGAAACAGTCATTTCCAGCCCTAGAGACGGATATAAGAGTTAGCAGTAAGAATGCGTTTAAAACACAGAAGACCCGCTTCTTACGAACTCATCTGCTGTGTGTTGGTTCTTTTTAGGAAGTTGCATCTATGTTTAGATCAGCGAGGTAGAAACACGTTTCTTCTAAAAGCTGCGTTTGGACATTCCAGAGTGGATGGGAGAAAAGGCTGTAAAGAGAAATACCTTGCTCTAAAACCAAAACGGAGCTATGTAGCAGAATGGTTGTCAATGTGTGTATTCAACTTCCAGAGTTAAACTGATGTGTGTTTGCAGCAGTTCGGAAACCCTTTCTTTGGAGAATGCAGAAACAGTCATTTCCAGCTCTAGAGACGCATATAAGTGTTAGCAGTAAGAATGCGTTTAAAACACAGAAGACCCGCTTCTTACGAACTCATCTGCTGTGTGTTGGTTCCTTTTTGGAAGTTGCATCTATGTTTAGATTCAGCGAGGTAGAAACACGTTTCTTCTAAAAGCTGCGTTTGGACATTCCAGAGTGGATGGGAGAAAAGGCTGTAAAGAGAAATACCTTGCTCTAAAACCAAAACGGAGCTATCTAGCAGAATGGTTGTCAATGTGTGTATTCAACTTCCAGAGTTAAACTGATGTGTGTTTGCAGCAGTTTGGAAACCCTTTCTTTGGAGAATGCAGAAACAGTCATTTCCAGCCCTAGAGACGCATATAAGATTTAGCAGTAAGAATGCGTTTAAAACACAGAAGACCCGCTTCTTACGAACTCATCTGCTGTGTGTTGGTTCTTTTTAGGAAGTTGCATCTATGTTTAGATCAGCGAGGTAGAAACACGTTTCTTCTAAAAGCTGCATTTGGACATTCCAGAGTGGATGGGAGAAAAGGCTGTAAGAGAAATACCTTGCTCTAAAACCAAAACGGAGCTATGTAGCAGAATGGTTGTCAATGTGTGTATTCAACTTTCAGAGTTAAACTGATATATGTTTGCCGCAGCTTGGAAAGCCTTTCTTTGGAGAATGCAGAAACAGTCATTTCCAGCCCTAGAGACGGATATAAGAGTTAGCAGTAAGAATGCGTTTAAAACACAGAAGACCCGCTTCTTACGAACTCATCTGCTGTGTGTTGGTTCCTTTTAGGAAGTTGCATCTATATTTAGATCAGCGAGGTAGAAACACGTTTCTTCTAAAAGCTGCGTTTGGACATTCCAGAGTGGATGGGAGAAAAGGCTGTAAGAGAAATACCTTGCTCTAAAACCAAAACGGAGCTATGTAGCAGAATGGTTGGCAATGTGTGTATTCAACTTCCAGAGTTAAACTGATGTGTGTTTGCCGCAGCTTGGAAACCCTTTCTTTGGAGAATGCAGAAACAGTCATTTCCAGCCCTAGAGACGGATATAAGAGTTAGCAGTAAGAATGCGTTTAAAACACAGAAGACCCGCTTCTTACGAACTCATCTGCTGTGTGTTGGTTCCTTTTTGGAAGTTGCATCTATGTTTAGATTCAGCGAGGTAGAAACACGTTTCTTCTAAAAGCTGCGTTTGGACATTGCAGAGTGGATGGGAGAAAAGGCTGTAAAGAGAAATACCTTGCTCTAAAACCAAAACGGCGCTATCTAGCAGAATGGTTGTCAATGTGTGTATTCAACTTCCAGAGTTAAACTGATGTGTGTTTGCAGCAGTTTGGAAACCCTTTCTTTGGAGAATGCAGAAACAGTCATTTCCAGCCATAGAGACGCATATAAGATTTAGCAGTAAGAATGCGTTTAAAACACAGAAGACCCGCTTCTTACGAACTCATCTGCTGTGTGTTGGTTCCTTTTAGGAAGTTTCATCTATGTTTAGATTCAGCGAGGTAGAAACACGTTTCTTCTAAAAGCTGCGTTTGGACATTCCAGAGTGGATGGGAGAAAAGGCTGTAAGAGAAATACCTTGCTCTAAAACCAAAACGGAGCTATGTAGCAGAATGGTTGGCAATGTGTGTATTCAACTTCCAGAGTTAAACTGATGTGTGTTTGCCGCAGCTTGGAAACCCTTTCTTTGGAGAATGCAGAAACAGTCATTTCCAGCCCTAGAGACGGATATAAGAGTTAGCAGTAAGAATGCGTTTAAAACACAGAAGACCCGCTTCTTACGAACTCATCTGCTGTGTGTTGGTTCTTTTTAGGAAGTTGCATCTATGTTTAGATCAGCGAGGTAGAAACACGTTTCTTCTAAAAGCTGCGTTTGGACATTCCAGAGTGGATGGGAGAAAAGGCTGTAAAGAGAAATACCTTGCTCTAAAACCAAAACGGAGCTATCTAGCAGAATGGTTGTCAATGTGTGTATTCAACTTCCAGAGTTAAACTGATGTGTGTTTGCAGCAGTTCGGAAACCCTTTCTTTGGAGAATGCAGAAACAGTCATTTCCAGCCCTAGAGACTCATATAAGAGTTAGCAGTAAGAATGCGTTTAAAACACAGAAGACCCGCTTCTTACGAACTCATTTGCTGTGTGTTGGTTCCTTTTAGGAAGTTGCATCTATGTTTAGATTCAGCGAGGTAGAAACACGTTTCTTTTAAAAGCTGCATTTGGACATTCCAGAGTGGATGGGAGAAAAGGCTGTAAAGAGAAATACCTTTCTCTAAAACCAAAACGGAGCTATCTAGCAGAATGGTTGTCAATGTGTGTATTCAACTTCCAGAGTTAAACTGATGTGTGTTTGCAGCAGTTCGGAAACCCTTTCTTTGGAGAATGCAGAAACAGTCATTTCCAGCCCTAGAGACGGATATAAGAGTTAGCAGTAAGAATGCGTTTAAAACACAGAAGACCCGCTTCTTACGAACTCATCTGCTGTGTGTTGGTTCCTTTTAGGAAGTTGCATCTATGTTTAGATTCAGCGAGGTAGAAACACGTTTCTTCTAAAAGCTGCGTTTGGACATTCCAGAGTGGATGGGAGAGAAGGCTGTAAGAGAAATACCTTGCTCTAAAACCAAAACGGAGCTATGTAGCAGAATGGTTGGCAATGTGTGTATTCAACTTCCAGAGTTAAACTGATGTGTGTTTGCCGCAGCTTGGAAACCCTTTCTTTGGAGAATGCAGAAACAGTCATTTCCAGCCCTAGAGACGGATATAAGAGTTAGCAGTAAGAATGCGTTTAAAACACAGAAGACCCGCTTCTAACGAACTCATCTGCTGTGTGTTGGTTCCTTTTAGGAAGTTGCATCTATGTTTAGATTCAGCGAGGTAGAAACACGTTTCTTCTAAAAGCTGCGTTTGGACATTCCAGAGTGGATGGGAGAAAAGGCTGTAAAGAGAAATACCTTGCTCTAAAACCAAAACGGAGCTATGTAGCAGAATGGTTGGCAATGTGTGTATTCAGCTTCCAGAATTAAACTGATGTGTGTTTGCAGCAGTTCGGAAACCCTTTCTTTGGAGAATGCAGAAACAGTCATTTCCAGCCCTAGAGACGGATATAAGAGTTAGCAGTAAGAATGCGTTTAAAACACAGAAGACCCGCTTCTTACGAACTCATGTGCTGTGCGTTGGTTCCTTTTAGGAAGTTGCATCTATGTTTAGATTCAGCGAGGTAGAAACACGTTTCTTCTAAAAGCTGCGTTTGGACATTCCAGAGTGGATGGGAGAGAAGGCTGTAAAGAGAAATACCTTGCTCTAAAACCAAAACGGAGATATGTAGCAGAATAGTTGTCAATGTGTGTATTCAACTTCCAGAGTTAAACTGATGTGTGTTTGCAGCAGTTCGGAAACCCTTTCTTTGGAGAATGCAGAAACACTAATTTCCAGCTCTAGAGACGCATATAAGTGTTAGCAGTAAGAATGCGTTTAAAACACAGAAGACCCGCTTCTTACGAACTCATCTGCTGTGTGTTGGTTCCTTTTTGGAAGTTGCATCTATGTTTAGATTCAGCGAGGTAGGAACACGTTTCTTCTAAAAGCTGCGTTTGGACATTGCAGAGTGGATGGGAGAAAAAGCTGTAAAGAGAAATACCTTGCTCTAAAACCAAAACGGAGCTATCTAGCAGAATGGTTGTCAATGTGTGTATTCAACTTCCAGAGTTAAACTGATGTGTGTTTGCAGCAGTTTGGAAACCCTTTCTTTCGAGAATGCAGAAACAGTCATTTCCAGCCCTAGAGACGCATATAAGATTTAGCAGTAAGAATGCGTTTAAAACACAGAAGACACGCTTCTTACGAACTCCTCTTCTGTGTGTTGGTTCCTTTTAGGAAGTTGCATCTATGTTTAGATTCAGCGAGGTAGAAACACGTTTCTTCTAAAAGCTGCGTTTGGACATTCCAGAGTGGATGGGAGAAAAGGCTGTAAGAGAAATACCTTGCTCTAAAACCAAAACGGAGCTATGTAGCAGAATGGTTGTCAATGTGTGTATTCAACTTCCAGAGTTAAACTGATGTGTGTTTGCCGCAGCTTGGAAACCCTTTCTTTGGAGAATGCAGAAACAGTCATTTCCAGCCCTAGAGACGGATATAAGAGTTAGCAGTAAGAATGCGTTTAAAACACAGAAGACCCGCTTCTTACGAACTCATCTGCTGTGTGTTGGTTCTTTTTAGGAAGTTGCATCTATGATTAGATCAGCGAGGTAGAAACACGTTTCTTCTAAAAGCTGCGTTTGGACATTCCAGAGTGGATGGGAGAAAAGGCTGTAAAGAGAAATACCTTGCTCTAAAACCAAAACGGAGCTATGTAGCAGAATGGTTGTCAATGTGTGTATTCAACTTCCAGAGTTAAACTGATGTGTGTTTGCAGCAGTTCGGAAACCATTTCTTTGGAGAATGCAGAAACAGTCATTTCCAGCCCTAGAGACGGATATAACTGTTAGCAGTAAGAATGCGTTTAAAACACAGAAGACCCGCTTCTTATGAACTCATCTGCTGTGTGTTGGTTCCTTTTAGGAAGTTGCATCTATGTTTAGATTCAGCGAGGTAGAAACACGTTTCTTCTAAAAGCTGCGTTTGAACATTCCAGAGTGGATGGGAGAAAAGGCTGTAAGAGAAATACCTGCTCTAAAACCAAAACGGAGCTATGTAGCAGAATGGTTGGCAATGTGTGTATTCAACTTCCAGAGTAAAACTGATGTGTGTTTGCCGCAGCTTGGAAACCCTTTCTTTGGAGAATGCAGAAACAGTCATTTCCAGCCCTAGAGACGGATATAAGAGTTAGCAGTAAGAATGCGTTTAAAACACAAAAGACCCGCTTCTTGCGAACTCATCTGCTGTGTGTTGGTTCCTTTTAGGAAGTTGCATCTATGTTTAGATTCAGCGAGGTAGAAAAACGTATCTTCTAAAAGATGCGTTTGGACATTCCAGAGTGGATGGGAGAAAAGGCTGTAAAGAGAAATACCTTGCTCTAAAACCAAAACGGAGCTATGTAGCAGAATGGTTGGCAATGTGTGTATTCAGCTTCCAGAGTTAAACTGATGTGTGTTTGCAGCAGTTCGGAAACCCTTTCTTTGGAGAATGCAGAAACAGTCGTTTCCAGCCCTAGAGACGCATATAAGAGTTAGCAGTAAGAATGCATTTAAAACACAGAAGACCCGCTTCTTACGAACTCATCTGCTGTGTGTTGGTTCCTTTTAGGAAGTTGCATCTATGTTTAGATTCAGCGAGGTAGAAACACGTTTCTTCTAAAAGCTGCGTTTGGACATTCCAGAGTGGATGGGAGAAAAGGCTGTAAGAGAAATACCTTGCTCTAAAACCAAAACGGAGCTATGTAGCAGAATGTTTGGCAATGTGTGTATTCAACTTTCAGAGTTAAACTGATGTGTGTTTGCCGCAGCTTGGAAACCCTTTCTTTGGAGAATGCAGAAACAGTCATTTCCAGCCCTAGAGACGGATATAAGGGTTAGCAGTAAGAATGCGTTTAAAACACAGAAGACCCGCTTCTTGCGAACTCATCTGCTGTGTGTTGGTTCCTTTTAGGAACTTGCATCTATATTTAGATCAGCGAGGTAGAAACACGTTTCTTCTAAAAGCTGCGTTTGGACATTCCAGAGTGGATGGGAGAAAAGGCTGTAAGAGAAATACCTTGCTCTAAAACCAAAACGGAGCTATGTAGCAGAATGGTTGGCAATGTGTGTATTCAACTTCCAGAGTTAAACTGATGTGTGTTTGCCGCAGCTTGGAAACCCTTTCTTTCGAGAATGCAGAAACAGTCATTTCCAGCCCTAGAGACGGATATAAGAGTTAGCAGTAAGAATGCGTTTAAAACACAGAAGACCCGCTTCTTACGAACTCATCTGCTGTGTGTTGGTTCCTTTTTGGAAGTTGCATCTATGTTTAGATTCAGCGAGGTAGAAACACGTTTCTTCTAAAAGCTGCGTTTGGACATTGCAGAGTGGATGGGAGAAAAGGCTGTAAAGAGAAATACCTTGCTCTAAAACCAAAACGGAGCTATCTAGCAGAATGGTTGTCAATGTGTGTATTCAACTTCCAGAGTTAAACTGATGTGTGTTTGCAGCAGTTTGGAAACCCTTTCTTTCGAGAATGCAGAAACAGTCATTTCCAGCCCTAGAGACGCATATAAGATTTAGCAGTAAGAATGCGTTTAAAACACAGAAGACACGCTTCTTACGAACTCATCTGCTGTGTGTTGGTTCCTTTTAGGAAGTTTCATCTATGTTTAGATTCAGCGAGGTAGAAACACGTTTCTTCTAAAAGCTGCGTTTGGACATTCCAGAGTGGATGGGAGAGAAGGCTGTAAGAGAAATACCTTGCTCTAAAACCAAAACGGAGCTATGTAGCAGAATGGTTGGCAATGTGTGTATTCAACTTCCAGAGTTAAACTGATGTGTGTTTGCCGCAGCTTGGAAACCCTTTCTTTGGAGAATGCAGAAACAGTCATTTCCAGCCCTAGAGACGGATATAAGAGTTAGCAGTAAGAATGCGTTTAAAACACAGAAGACCCGCTTCTAACGAACTCATCTGCTGTGTGTTGGTTCCTTTTAGGAAGTTGCATCTATGTTTAGATTCAGCGAGGTAGAAACACGTTTCTTCTAAAAGCTGCGTTTGGACATTCCAGAGTGGATGGGAGAAAAGGCTGTAAAGAGAAATACCTTGCTCTAAAACCAAAACGGAGCTATGTAGCAGAATGGTTGGCAATGTGTGTATTCAGCTTCCAGAATTAAACTGATGTGTGTTTGCAGCAGTTCGGAAACCCTTTCTTTGGAGAATGCAGAAACAGTCATTTCCAGCCCTAGAGACGCATATAAGAGTTAGCAGTAAGAATGCGTTTAAAACACAGAAGACCCGCTTCTTACGAACTCATGTGCTGTCCGTTGGTTCCTTTTAGGAAGTTGCATCTATGTTTAGATTCAGCGAGGTAGAAACACGTTTCTTCTAAAAGCTGCGTTTGGACATTCCAGAGTGGATGGGAGAGAAGGCTGTAAAGAGAAATACCTTGCTCTAAAACCAAAACGGAGATATGTAGCAGAATAGTTGTCAATGTGTGTATTCAACTTCCAGAGTTAAACTGATGTGTGTTTGCAGCAGTTCGGAAACCCTTTCTTTGGAGAATGCAGAAACACTAATTTCCAGCTCTAGAGACGCATATAAGTGTTAGCAGTAAGAATGCGTTTAAAACACAGAAGACCCGCTTCTTACGAACTCATCTGCTGTGTGTTGGTTCCTTTTTGGAAGTTGCATCTATGTTTAGATTCAGCGAGGTAGGAACACGTTTCTTCTAAAAGCTGCGTTTGGACATTGCAGAGTGGATGGGAGAAAAGGCTGTAAAGAGAAATACCTTGCTCTAAAACCAAAACGGAGCTATCTAGCAGAATGGTTGTCAATGTGTGTATTCAACTTCCAGAGTTAAACTGATGTGTGTTTGCAGCAGTTTGGAAACCCTTTCTTTCGAGAATGCAGATACAGTCATTTCCAGCCCTAGAGACGCATATAAGATTTAGCAGTAAGAATGCGTTTAAAACACAGAAGACACGCTTCTTACGAACTCCTCTTCTGTGTGTTGGTTCCTTTTAGGAAGTTGCATCTATGTTTAGATTCAGCGAGGTAGAAACACGTTTCTTCTAAAAGCTGCGTTTGGACATTCCAGAGTGGATGGGATAAAAGGCTGTAAGAGAAATACCTTGCTCTAAAACCAAAACGGAGCTATGTAGCAGAATGGTTGTCATTGTGTGTATTCAACTTCCAGAGTTAAACTGATGTGTGTTTGCCGCAGCTTGGAAACCCTTTCTTTGGAGAATGCAGAAACAGTCATTTCCAGCCCTAGAGACGGATATAAGAGTTAGCAGTAAGAATGCGTTTAAAACACAGAAGACCCGCTTCTTACGAACTCATCTGCTGTGTGTTGGTTCTTTTTAGGAAGTTGCATCTATGTTTAGATCAGCGAGGTAGAAACACGTTTCTTCTAAAAGCTGCGTTTGGACATTCCAGAGTGGATGGGAGAAAAGGCTGTAAAGAGAAATACCTTGCTCTAAAACCAAAACGGAGCTATGTAGCAGAATGGTTGTCAATGTGTGTATTCAACTTCCAGAGTTAAACTGATGTGTGTTTGCAGCAGTTCGGAAACCCTTTCTTTGGAGAATGCAGAAACAGTCATTTCCAGCCCTAGAGACGGATATAACTGTTAGCAGTAAGAATGCGTTTAAAACACAGAAGACCCGCTTCTTATGAACTCATCTGCTGTGTGTTGGTTCCTTTTAGGAAGTTGCATCTATGTTTAGATTCAGCGAGGTAGAAACACGTTTCTTCTAAAAGCTGCGTTTGAACATTCCAGAGTGGATGGGAGAAAAGGCTGTAAGAGAAATACCTGCTCTAAAACCAAAACGGAGCTATGTAGCAGAATGGTTGGCAATGTGTGTATTCAACTTCCAGAGTAAAACTGATGTGTGTTTGCCGCAGCTTGGAAACCCTTTCTTTGGAGAATGCAGAAACAGTCATTTCCAGCCCTAGAGACGGATATAAGAGTTAGCAGTAAGAATGCGTTTAAAACACAAAAGACCCGCTTCTTGCGAACTCATCTGCTGTGTGTTGGTTCCTTTTAGGAAGTTGCATCTATGTTTAGATTCAGCGAGGTAGAAAAACGTATCTTCTAAAAGATGCGTTTGGACATTCCAGAGTGGATGGGAGAAAAGGCTGTAAAGAGAAATACCTTGCTCTAAAACCAAAACGGAGCTATGTAGCAGAATGGTTGGCAATGTGTGTATTCAGCTTCCAGAGTTAAACTGATGTGTGTTTGCAGCAGTTCGGAAACCCTTTCTTTGGAGAATGCAGAAACAGTCGTTTCCAGCCCTAGAGACGCATATAAGAGTTAGCAGTAAGAATGCATTTAAAACACAGAAGACCCGCTTCTTACGAACTCATCTGCTGTGTGTTGGTTCCTTTTAGGAAGTTGCATCTATGTTTAGATTCAGCGAGGTAGAAACACGTTTCTTCTAAAAGATGCGTTTGGACATTCCAGAGTGGATGGGAGAAAAGGCTGTAAAGAGAAATACCTTGCTCTAAAACCAAAACGGAGCTATGTAGCAGAATGGTTGTCAATGTGTGTATTCAACTTCCAGAGTTAAACTGATTTGTGTTTGCAGCAGTTCGGAAACCTTTCTTTGGAGAATGCAGAAACAGTCATTTCCAGCCCTAGAGATGCATATAAGAGTTAGCAGTAAGAATGCGTTTAAAACACAGAAGACCCGCTTCTTACGAACTCATGTGCTGTGCGTCGGTTCCTTTTAGGAAGTTGCATCTATGTTTAGATTCAGCGAGGTAGAAACACGTTTCTTCTAAAAGCTGCATTTGGACATTCCAGAGTGGATGGGAGAAAAGGCTGTAAAGAGAAATACCTTGCTCTAAAACCAAAACGGAGCTATGTAGCAGAATAGTTGTCAATGTGTGTATTCAACCTCCAGAGTTAAACTGATGTGTGTTTGCAGCAGTTCGGAAACCCTTTCTTTGGAGAATGCAGAAACACTAATTACCAGCTCTAGAGACGCATATAAGTGTTAGCAGTAAGAATGCGTTTAAAACACAGAAGACCCGCTTCTTACGAACTCATCTGCTGTGTGTTGGTTCCTTTTTGGAAGTTGCATCTATGTTTAGATTCAGCGAGGTAGAAACACGTTTCTTCTAAAAGCTGCGTTTGGACATTGCAGAGTGGATGGGAGAAAAGGCTGTAAAGAGAAATACCTTGCTCTAAAACCAAAACGGAGCTATCTAGCAGAATGGTTGTCAATGTGTGTATTCAACTTCCAGAGTTAAACTGATGTGTGTTTGCAGCAGTTTGGAAACCCTTTCTTTGGAGAATGCAGAAACAGTCATTTCCAGCCCTAGAGACGCATATAAGATTTAGCAGTAAGAATGCGTTTAAAACACAGAAGACCCGCTTCTTACGAACTCATCTGCTGTGTGTTGGTTCCTTTTAGGAAGTTGCATCTATGTTTAGATTCAGCGAGGTAGAAACACGTTTCTTCTAAAAGCTGCGTTTGGACATTCCAGAGTGGATGGGAGAAAAGGCTGTAAGAGAAATACCTTGCTCTAAAACCAAAACGGAGCTATGTAGCAGAATGGTTGGCAATGTGTGTATTCAACTTCCAGAGTTAAACTGATGTGTGTTTGCCGCAGCTTGGAAACCCTTTCTTTGGAGAATGCAGAAACAGTCATTTCCAGCCCTAGAGACGGATATAAGAGTTAGCAGTAAGAATGCGTTTAAAACACAGAAGACCCGCTTCTTACGAACTCATCTGCTGTGTGTTGGTTCCTTTTAGGAAGTTGCATCTATGTTTAGATCAGCGAGGTAGAAACACGTTTCTTCTAAAAGCTGCGTTTGGACATTCCAGAGTGGATGGGAGAAAAGGCTGTAAAGAGAAATACCTTGCTCTAAAACCAAAACGGAGCTATGTAGCAGAATGATTGTCAATGTGTGTATTCAACTTCCAGAGTTAAACTGATGTGTGTTTGCAGCAGTTCGGAAACCCTTTCTTTGGAGAATGCCGAAACAGTCATTTCCAGCCCTAGAGACTCATATAAGAGTTAGCAGTAAGAATGCGTTTAAAACACAGAAGACCCGCTTCTTACGAACTCATTTGCTGTGTGTTGGTTCCTTTTAGGAAGTTGCATCTATGTTTAGATTCAGCGAGGTAGAAACACGTTTCTTCTAAAAGCTGCGTTTGGACATTCCAGAGTGGATGGGAGAAAAGGCTGTAAGAGAAATACCTTGCTCTAAAACCAAAACGGAGCTATGTAGCAGAATGGTTGTCAATGTGTGTATTCAACTTCCAGAGTTAAACTGATGTGTGTTTGCCGCAGCTTGGAAACCCTTTCTTTGGAGAATGCAGAAACAGTCATTTCCAGCCCTAGAGACAGATATAAGAGTTAGCAGTAAGAATGCGTTTAAAACACAGAAGACCCACTTCTTACGAACTCATCTGCTGTGTGTTGGTTCCTTTTAGGAAGTTGCATCTATATTTAGATTCAGCGAGGTAGAAACACGTTTCTTCTAAAAGCTGCGTTTGGACATTCCAGAGTGGATGGGAGAAAAGGCTGTAAAGAGAAATACCTTTCTCTAAAACCAAAACGGAGCTATCTAGCAGAATGGTTGTCAATGTGTGTATTCAACTTCCAGAGTTAAACTGAGGTGTGTTTGCAGCAGTTCGGAAACCCTTTCTTTGGAGAATGCAGAAACAGTCATTTCCAGCCCTAGAGACGGATATAAGAGTTAGCAGTACGAATGCGTTTAAAACACAGAAGACCCGCTTCTTATGAACTCATCTGCTGTGTGTTGGTTAGTTTTAGGAAGTTGCATCTATGTTTAGATTCAGCGAGGTAGAAACACGTTTCTTCTAAAAGCTGCGTTTGGACATTCCAGAGTGGATGGGAGAAAAGGCTGTAAGAGAAATACCTTGCTCTAAAACCAAAACGGAGCTATGTAGCAGAATGGTTGGCAATGTGTGTATTCAACTTTCAGAGTTAAACTGATGTGTGTTTGCCGCAGCTTGGAAACCCTTTCTTTGGAGAATGCAGAAACAGTCATTTCCAGCCCTAGAGACGGATATAAGAGTTTGCAGTAAGAATGCGTTTAAAACACAGAAGACCCGCTTCTTACGAACTCATCTGCTGTGTGTTGGTTCCTTTTAGGAAGTTGCATCTATGTTTAGATTCAGCGAGGTAGAAAAACGTATCTTCTAAAAGATGCGTTTGGACATTCCAGAGTGGATGGGAGAAAAGGCTGTAAAGAGAAATACCTTGCTCTAAAACCAAAACGGAGCTATGTAGCAGAATGGTTGGCAATGTGTGTATTCAGCTTCCAGAGTTAAACTGATGTGTGTTTGCAGCAGTTCGGAAACCCTTTCTTTGGAGAATGCAGAAACAGTCGTTTCCAGCCCTAGAGACGCATATAAGAGTTAGCAGTAAGAATGCATTTAAAACACAGAAGACCCGCTTCTTACGAACTCATCTGCTGTGTGTTGGTTCCTTTTAGGAAGTTGCATCTATGTTTAGATTCAGCGAGGTAGAAACACGTTTCTTCTAAAAGATGCGTTTGGACATTCCAGAGTGGATGGGAGAAAAGGCTGTAAAGAGAAATACCTTGCTCTAAAACCAAAACGGAGCTATGTAGCAGAATGGTTGTCAATGTGTGTATTCAACTTCCAGAGTTAAACTGATTTGTGTTTACAGCAGTTCGGAAACCTTTCTTTGGAGAATGCAGAAACAGTCATTTCCAGCCCTAGAGATGCATATAAGAGTTAGCAGTAAGAATGCGTTTAAAACACAGAAGACCCGCTTCTTACGAACTCATGTGCTGTGCGTCGGTTCCTTTTAGGAAGTTGCATCTATGTTTAGATTCAGCGAGGTAGAAACACGTTTCTTCTAAAAGCTGCGTTTGGACATTCCAGAGTGGATGGGAGAAAAGGCTGTAAAGAGAAATACCTTGCTCTAAAACCAAAACGGAGCTATGTAGCAGAATAGTTGTCAATGTGTGTATTCAACCTCCAGAGTTAAACTGATGTGTGTTTGCAGCAGTTCGGAAACCCTTTCTTTGGAGAATGCAGAAACACTAATTTCCAGCTCTAGAGACGCATATAAGTGTTAGCAGTAAGAATGCGTTTAAAACACAGAAGACCCGCTTCTTACGAACTCATCTGCTGTGTGTTGGTTCCTTTTTGGAAGTTGCATCTATGTTTAGATTCAGCGAGGTAGAAACACGTTTCTTCTAAAAGCTGCGTTTGGACATTGCAGAGTGGATGGGAGAAAAGGCTGTAAAGAGAAATACCTTGCTCTAAAACCAAAACGGAGCTATCTAGCAGAATGGTTGTCAATGTGTGTATTCAACTTCCAGAGTTAAACTGATGTGTGTTTGCAGCAGTTTGGAAACCCTTTCTTTGGAGAATGCAGAAACAGTCATTTCCAGCCCTAGAGACGCATATAAGATTTAGCAGTAAGAATGCGTTTAAAACACAGAAGACCCGCTTCTTACGAACTCATCTGCTGTGTGTTGGTTCCTTTTAGGAAGTTGCATCTATGTTTAGATTCAGCGAGGTAGAAACACGTTTCTTCTAAAAGCTGCGTTTGGACATTCCAGAGTGGATGGGAGAAAAGGCTGTAAGAGAAATACCTTGCTCTAAAACCAAAACGGAGCTATGTAGCAGAATGGTTGGCAATGTGGGTATTCAACTTCCAGAGTTAAACTGATGTGTGTTTGCCGCAGCTTGGAAACCCTTTCTTTGGAGAATGCAGAAACAGTCATTTCCAGCCCTAGAGACGGATATAAGAGTTAGCAGTAAGAATGCGTTTAAAACACAGAAGACCCGCTTCTTACGAACTCATCTGCTGTGTGTTGGTTCTTTTTAGGAAGTTGCATCTATGTTTAGATCAGCGAGGTAGAAACACGTTTCTTCTAAAAGCTGCGTTTGGACATTCCAGAGTGGATGGGAGAAAAGGCTGTAAAGAGAAATACCTTGCTCTAAAACCAAAACGGAGCTATGTAGCAGAATGATTGTCAATGTGTGTATTCAACTTCCAGAGTTAAACTGATGTGTGTTTGCAGCAGTTCGGAAACCCTTTCTTTGGAGAATGCAGAAACAGTCATTTCCAGCCCTAGAGACTCATATAAGAGTTAGCAGTAAGAATGCGTTTAAAACACAGAAGACCCGCTTCTTACGAACTCATTTGCTTTGTGTTGGTTCCTTTTAGGAAGTTGCATCTATGTTTAGATTCAGCGAGGTAGAAACACGTTTCTTCTAAAAGCTGCGTTTGGACATTCCAGAGTGGATGGGAGAAAAGGCTGTAAGAGAAATACCTTGCTCTAAAACCAAAACGGAGCTAAGTAGCAGAATGGTTGTCAATGTGTGTATTCAACTTCCAGAGTTAAACTGATGTGTGTTTGCCGCAGCTTGGAAACCCTTTCTTTGGAGAATGCAGAAACAGTCATTTCCAGCCCTAGAGACGGATATAAGAGTTAGCAGTAAGAATGCGTTTAAAACACAGAAGACCCGCTTCTTACGAACTCATCTGCTGTGTGTTGGTTCCTTTTAGGAAGTTGCATCTATATTTAGATTCAGCGAGGTAGAAACACGTTTCTTCTAAAAGCTGCGTTTGGACATTCCAGAGTGGATGGGAGAAAAGGCTGTAAAGAGAAATACCTTGCTCTAAAACCAAAACGGAGATATGTAGCAGAATAGTTGTCAATGTGTGTATTCAACTTCCAGAGTTAAACTGATGTGTGTTTGCAGCAGTTCGGAAACCCTTTCTTTGGAGAATGCAGAAACACTAATTTCCAGCTCTAGAGACGCATATAAGTGTTAGCAGTAAGAATGCGTTTAAAACACAGAAGACCCGCTTCTTACGAACTCATCTGCTGTGTGTTGGTTCCTTTTTGGAAGTTGCATCTATGTTTAGATTCAGCGAGGTAGAAACACGTTTCTTCTAAAAGCTGCGTTTGGACATTGCAGAGTGGATGGGAGAAAAGCCTGTAAAGAGAAATACCTTGCTCTAAAACCAAAACGGAGCTATCTAGCAGAATGGTTGTCAATGTGTGTATTCAACTTCCAGAGTTAAACTGATGTGTGTTTGCCGCAGCTTGGAAACCCTTTCTTTGGAGAATGCAGAAACAGTCATTTCCAGCCCTAGAGACGGATATAAGAGTTAGCAGTAAGAATGCGTTTGAAACACAGAAGACCCGCTTCTTACGAACTCATCTGCTGTGTGTTGGTTCTTTTTAGGAAGTTGCATCTATGTTTAGATCAGCGAGGTAGAAACACGTTTCTTCTAAAAGCTGCGTTTGGACATTCCAGAGTGGATGGGAGAAAAGGCTGTAAAGAGAAATACCTTGCTCTAAAACCAAAACGGAGCTATGTAGCAGAATGGTTGTCAATGTGTGTATTCAACTTCCAGAGTTAAACTGATGTGTGTTTGCAGCAGTTTGGAAACCCTTTCTTTGGAGAATGCAGAAACAGTCATTTCCAGCCATAGAGACGCATATAAGATTTAGCAGTAAGAATGCGTTTAAAACACAGAAGACACGCTTCTTACGAACTCATCTGCTGTGTGTTGGTTCCGATTAGGAAGTTTCATCTATGTTTAGATTCAGCGAGGTAGAAACACGTTTCTTCTAAAAGCTGCGTTTGGACATTCCAGAGTGGATGGGAGAAAAGGCTGTAAGAGAAATACCTTGCTCTAAAACCAAAACGGAGCTATGTAGCAGAATGGTTGGCAATGTGTGTATTCAACTTCCAGAGTTAAACTGCTGTGTGTTTGCCGCAGCTTGGAAACCCTTTCTTTGGAGAATGCAGAAACAGTCATTTCCAGCCCTAGAGACGGATATAAGAGTTAGCAGTAAGAATGCGTTTAAAACACAGAAGACCCGCTTCTTACGAACTCATCTGCTGTGTGTTGGTTCTTTTTAGGAAGTTGCATCTATGTTTAGATCAGCGAGGTAGAAACACGTTTCTTCTAAAAGCTGCGTTTGGACATTCCAGAGTGGATGGGAGAAAAGGCTGTAAAGAGAAATACCTTGCTCTAAAACCAAAACGGAGCTATGTAGCAGAATGGTTGTCAATGTGTGTATTCAACTTCCAGAGTTAAACTGATGTGTGTTTGCAGCAGTTCGGAAACCCTTTCTTTGGAGAATGCAGAAACAGTCATTTCCAGCCCTAGAGACTCATATAAGAGTTAGCAGTAAGAATGCGTTTAAAACACAGAAGACCCGCTTCTTACGAACTCATTTGCTGTGTGTTGGTTCCTTTTAGGAAGTTGCATCTATGTTTAGATTCAACGAGGTAGAAACACGTTTCTTCTAAAAGCTGCGTTTGGACATTCCAGAGTGGATGGGAGAAAAGGCTGTAAAGAGAAATACCTTTCTCTAAAACCAAAACGGAGCTATCTAGCAGAATGGTTGTCAATGTGTGTATTCAACTTCCAGAGTTAAACTGATGTGTGTTTGCAGCAGTTCGGAAACCCTTTCTTTGGAGAATGCAGAAACAGTCATTTCCAGCCCTAGAGACGGATATAAGAGTTAGCAGTAAGAATGCGTTTAAAACACAGAAGACCCGCTTCTTACGAACTCATCTGCTGTGTGTTGGTTCCTTTTAGGAAGTTGCATCTATGTTTAGATTCAGCGAGGTAGAAACACGTTTCTTCTAAAAGCTGCGTTTGGACATTCCAGAGTGGATGGGAGAAAAGGCTGTAAGAGAAATACCTTGCTCTAAAACCAAAACGGAGCTATGTAGCAGAATGGTTGGCAATGTGTGTATTCAACTTTCAGAGTTAAACTGATGTGTGTTTGCCGCAGCTTGGAAACCCTTTCTTTGGAGAATGCAGAAACAGTCATTTCCAGCCCTAGAGACGGATATAAGAGTTAGCAGTAAGAATGCGTTTAAAACACAGAAGACCCGCTTCTTACGAACTCATCTGCTGTGTGTTGGTTCCTTTTAGGAAGTTGCATCTATATTTAGATCAGCGAGGTAGAAACACGTTTCTTCTAAAAGCTGCGTTTGGACATTCCAGAGTGGATGGGAGAAAAGGCTGTAAGAGAAATACCTTGCTCTAAAACCAAAACGGAGCTATGTAGCAGAATGGTTGGCAATGTGTGTATTCAACTTCCAGAGTTAAACTGATGTGTGTTTGCCGCAGCTTGGAAACCCTTTCTTTCGAGAATGCAGAAACAGTCATTTCCAGCCCTAGAGACGGATATAAGAGTTAGCAGTAAGAATGCGTTTAAAACACAGAAGACCCGCTTCTTACGAACTCATCTGCTGTGTGTTGGTTCCTTTTAGGAAGTTGCATCTATATTTAGATCAGCGAGGTAGAAACACGTTTCTTCTAAAAGCTGCGTTTGGACATTCCAGAGTGGATGGGAGAAAAGGCTGTAAGAGAAATACCTTGCTCTAAAACCAAAACGGAGCTATGTAGCAGAATGGTTGGCAATGTGTGTATTCAACTTCCAGAGTTAAACTGATGTGTGTTTGCCGCAGCTTGGAAACCCTTTCTTTCGAGAATGCAGAAACAGTCATTTCCAGCCCTAGAGACGGATATAAGAGTTAGCAGTAAGAATGCGTTTAAAACACAGAAGACCCGCTTCTTACGAACTCATCTGCTGTGTGTTGGTTCCTTTTTGGAAGTTGCATCTATGTTTAGATTCAGCGAGGTAGAAACACGTTTCTTCTAAAAGCTGCGTTTGGACATTGCAGAGTGGATGGGAGAAAAGGCTGTAAAGAGAAATACCTTGCTCTAAAACCAAAACGGAGCTATCTAGCAGAATGGTTGTCAATGTGTGTATTCAACTTCCAGAGTTAAACTGATGTGTGTTTGCAGCAGTTTGGAAACCCTTTCTTTCGAGAATGCAGAAACAGTCATTTCCAGCCCTAGAGACGCATATAAGATTTAGCAGTAAGAATGCGTTTAAAACACAGAAGACACGCTTCTTACGAACTCATCTGCTGTGTGTTGGTTCCTTTTAGGAAGTTTCATCTATGTTTAGATTCAGCGAGGTAAAAACACGTTTCTTCTAAAAGCTGCGTTTGGACATTCCAGAGTGGATGGGAGAGAAGGCTGTAAGAGAAATACCTTGCTCTAAAACCAAAACGGAGCTATGTAGCAGAATGGTTGGCAATGTGTGTATTCAACTTCCAGAGTTAAGCTGATGTGTGTTTGCCGCAGCTTGGAAACCCTTTCTTTGGAGAATGCAGAAACAGTCATTTCCAGCCCTAGAGACGGATATAAGAATTAGCAGTAAGAATGCGTTTAAAACACAGAAGACCCGCTTCTTACGAACTCATCTGCTGTGTGTTGGTTCTTTTTAGGAAGTTGCATCTATGTTTAGATCAGCGAGGTAGAAACACGTTTCTTCTAAAAGCTGCGTTTGGACATTCCAGAGTGGATGGGAGAAAAGGCTGTAAGAGAAATACCTTGCTCTAAAACCAAAACGGAGCTATGTAGCAGAATGGTTGTCAATGTGTGTATTCAACTTTCAGAGTTAAACTGATGTGTGTTTGCCGCAGCTTGGAAACCCTTTCTTTGGAGAATGCAGAAACAGT